>NC_138769.1:731254094-731644094 GCF_965119305.1 Pelophylax lessonae | reverse complement strand
TACTGCAGTTATGTCACTGGTACCCCCAAAAGTGTCAAAAATGTCAGTCAAGGGTCCGATCTGTCCGCTGCAATGTCGCAGTCCCGCAAAAAAAATCGCAGATCGCCGCCATTAGGCGTTAAAAAAAAAAACACCAAAAATGACAAATCTTTCCCTTTGTTAGTAAACGCAATAATTTTTGCGCAAACCAATCAAAATACGCTTTTTGCGATTTTTTTTTTTTTTTACCAAACATATGTAGCATAAAACAAATTGGCCGAAAATGTAAAAAAATTTTGATTTTTACATTTTTACATTTTTTTGGGGGGGAATTTCATATAAAAATATGTGAAAAATATTGTTGTTTTTGCAAAATTGACGCTCTTTTTTTATTTATAGCGCAAAAAGTAAAAATCGCACAGGTGAAAAGAAAGCTCTGTTTGTGGGAAAAAAAGGACGTCAAATTCGTTTAGGTACAGCGTCGCACGACCGCGCAATTGTCCATTAAAGTCACGCAGTAAAAAATCGCAAAAAACCCCCTGGTCAGGAAGGGGGTAAAATCTTCCGGGGCTTAAGTGGTTAAAAGGCAAAAGGTGGTCACACCAAATATTGATTTGATAACCATGCTTAAGTTACAGCATTTTTTCACACCTGCCTAAAAGTTTTGCCCCATAATAGATCTATTATACACATCCCTACCTGTGAAACACACACACACACAGTTTAGGAGTGTGTCTATGGGAATTTTTGACCATTGTTTTCAAAAGTGCATTTGTGAGGTCAAGCACTGATGATGTTGGATGAGAAGGCCTGGCTTGAAGTCTCTACTTAAATTCATTCCATAGGTGTTCTGTCGGGTTGAGGTCAGGAATCTGAGCAGGCCAGTCAAGTTCCTCCACCCCAAACTTGCTCATCCATGTCTCTATGGACCTTGCCTTAGGCACTGGTGCGCAGTCATGTTGGGGCTATCCCAAAACTGTTCCCACAAAATTGGGAGCAGGAAATTGTCAAAAATGTCTTAGTATGCTGATGCCCTAAGAGTTCCCATCACTGGAACCAAGGGGCCAAACCCAACCCATGAAAAACAATCCCGCATCATAATCCCCCTCCACCAAATGATTTGGACCAGTCCACAAAGCAAGGTCAAGTAACTTGACTGGCCTGCACAGAGTCCTGACCTCAACTCGATAGAACATTTTTGGGGTGAATTAGAGAGACTGTGAGCCAGGCCTTCTTGTCCAGCATCGGTGCCTGATACATAATTAAATAATATCATCATTGGAGTTGTTCCAGAGCTTTTCACTGTGCTTCGCTACACAGGTCTGATCAGAGGGGGCTGGGAGACAAATGCCACTCTACCAGGAGGGGGCAGGGACACAAGGCTCACACTGAATTTTATATATATGTTTTAGCCCTCCATCGTAAACTGCAGTAACTCTATTTGAGACTATGTACTAGGGCTGCCACGACGCGTCGACTACAAAAAAAACGTCGACGTGCGTGAAAGGCGTGGGAGAAATCAGTGCGCCGCAGCAGAACACCGGGCCCGGGGAGGAGGAGATGCCGCCGTACGAGGGGCTGGGGACGGGGGGAGAGAAGACCGCAGGGAGAGAAGACCGCGGTGGTCATAGACCTGGGAGAGGCATTTACTAAGTGAGTGTCCGGAGTCATATGCTGGGATTGGAATTGGGGTGTATGGGAGACATGGGATCTAATACTGGGGGGACATGGGACCTGTCATTAGAGTCTATTGGACCTGTCAGTGGGGGGTACATGGGTGTCTGCCAGCTAGGGGGTGTGTGGGATCTGTTGTTGGGGATTCATGGAGTCTGCCTGCTGGGGGTGTATAGGATCTGTCATTGGGGTTCATGGGGTCTGCTAGCTGGTGGTACATGGGATCTGTCATTGGGGTACATGGGGTCTGTCATTGATTGGGATTCATGAGGTCTGCTAGCTGGTGGTACATGGGATCTGTCATTGGGGTACATGGGGTCTGTCATTGATTGGGGTTCATGGGGTCCGCTAGCTGGTGGTACATGGGATCTGTCATTGGGGTACATGGGGTCTGTCATTGATTGGGGTTCATGGGGTCCGCTAGCTGGTGGTACATGGGATCTGTCATTGGGGTACATGGGGTCTGCCAGCTGGGGGTGTATAGGATCTGTTATTGGAGTTCATGGGGTCTGCCAGCTGTACTAGGTGGGAGGGCTTACTGAGGGGTCTGCAATGGGAGGGGGGCTTACTAAGTGGTCTGTACTAGGTGGGAGGGCTTACTGAGGGGTCTGCAATGGGAGGGGGGCTTACTAAGTGGTCTGTACTAGGTGGGAGGGCTTACTGAGGGGTCTGCACTGGGAGGGGGGGCTTACTAAGTGGTCTGTACTAGGTGGGAGGGCTTACTGTGGGGTCTGTGCTGGGAGGGGGGCTTACTGAGGGGGTCTGTATTAATTACAGGATTAATTAGCTAATCAAAGAAACAATTAAGCAAAAAAAGAAAAAATTTAAATAATCGTTAGATTAGTCGACTAATCGTAAAAATAATCGATAGATTAGTCGACAGACAAATTAATCGTTAGTTGCAGCCCTACTATGTACACTATGGGGTTGATTTACTAAAGCCAAATAGACTATGCAGTTTTCAAAGTGCAGTGCCCTCTGCAAGTGCAATTGCTCCAGAGCTTGGTAAATGGAGTAAAACTTCACCTTGCAAAAAATAACCAATCACGTGCAAAGAAAATAAGGAAAAAAAAACAAACACATTTTTGTTTGCACATGATTGGATATCAGCAGAGCTTCTACTCTTACTAAGATCTGGAGCAACTGTACTTTGAAAAGTGCACAGACTTTTTGCCTTTAGTAAATCAACACCTATCTACAATATGTCACAGAATTAAGTACACCCCTCACATTTTTGTAAATATTTTATTCTATCTTTTCATGTGACAACACTGAAGAAATTACACTTTGTTACAATGTAAAATAGTGAGTGTACAGCTTGTATAACAGTGTAAATTTGGTGTCCCCTCAAAATAACTCAACACACAGCCATTAATGTCTAAACCACTGGCAACAAAAGTGAGTACACCCCTAAGTGAAAATGTCCAAATTGGGCCCAATTAGCCATTTTCCCTCCCCGGTGTCATGTGACTCGTTAGTGTTACAAGGTCTCCGGTGTGAATGGGGAGCAGGTGTGTTAAATTTGGTGTTATCGCTCTCACTCTCCCATACTGGTCACTGGAAGTTCAACATGGCACCTCATGGCAAAGAACTCTCTGAGGATCTGAAAAAAAGAATTGTTGCGCTACATAACGATGGCCTAGGCTATAAGAAGATTGCTAAGACCCTGAAACTGAGCTGCAGCACGGTGGCCAAGACCATACAGCGGTTTAACAGGACAGATTACACTCAAAACAGGCGTCATCATGGTCGACCAAAGAAGTTGAGTGCACATGCTCAGCGTCATATCCAGAGGTTGTCTTTGGGAAATAGATGTATGAGTGCTGCCAGCATTGCTGCAGAGATTGAAGGGGTGGGGGGTCAGCCTGTCAGTGCTCAGACCATACGCCGCACACTGCATCAAATAGATCTGCATGGCTGTCGTCCCAGAAGGAAGCCTCTTCTAAAGATGATGCACGAGAAACCTCGCAAACATTTTGCTAAAGACAAGCAGACTAAGGACATGGATTACTGGAACCATGTCCTGTGGTCTGATGAGACCAAGATAAACCTATTTGGTTCAGATACTGTCAAGCGTTTGTGGCGGCAACCAGGTGAGGAGTACAAAGACAAGTGTATCTTGCCTTCAGTCAAACATGGTGGTGGGAGTGTCATGATCTGGGGCTGCATGAGTGCTGCCGGCACTGGGGAGCTACAGTTCATTGAGGGAACCATGAATGCCAACATGTACTGTGACATACTGAAGCAGAGCATCATCCCAGAGTATTCCAACATGATAACGACCCCAAACACACCCCCAAGACGACCACTGCCTTGCTAAAGAAACTGAGGGTAAAGGTGATGGACTGGCCAAGCATGTATCCAGACCTAAACCCTATTGGGGAATCCTCAAATGGAAGGTGGAGGAGCGCAAGGTCTCTAACATCCACCAGCTCTGTGATGTCATCATGGAGGAGGGGAAGAGGACTCCAGCGATAACCTGTGAAGCTCTGGTGAACTCCATGCCCAAGAGGGTTAAGGCAGTGCTGGAAAATAATGGTGGCCACACAAAATATTGACATTTGGGCCCAATTTGGACATTGTCACTTAGGGGTGTACTCACTTTTGTTGCCAGCGGTTTAGACATTAATGGCTGTGTGTTGAGTTATTTTGAGGGGACAGCAAATTTACACTGTTATACAAGCTGTACACTCACTACTTTACATTGTAGCAAAGTGTCATTTCTTCAGTGTTGTCACATGAAAAGAAAATAAAATATTTACAAAAATGTGAGGGGTGTACTCACTTTTGTGAGGTACTGTGTGTATGTATGTATGTGTATATATATATATATATATATATATATATATATATATATATATATATATATATATATTAGTACAGACCAAAAGTTTGGACACACCTTCTCATTCAAAGAGTTTTCTTTATTTTCATGACTATGAAAATTGTAGAGTCCCACTTCAAGAGGTAGTCACCTGAAATGGTCTTCCAACAGTCTTGAAGGAGTTCCCAGAGATGCTTAGCACTTGTTGGCCCTTTTGCCTTCACTCTGCGGCCCAGCTCACCCCAAACCATCTGGATTGGGTTCAGGTCCGGTGACTGTGGAGGCCAGGTCATCTGGCGCAGCACCCCATCACTCTCCTTCTTGGTCAAATAGCCCTTACATAGCCTGGAGGTGTGTTTGGGGTCATTGTCCTGTTGAAAAATAAATGATGGTCCAACTAAACGCAAACCTGATGGAATAGCATGCCGCTGCAAGATGCTGTGGTAGCCATGCTGGTTCAGTATGCCTTCAATTTTGAATAAATCCCCAACAGTGTCACCAGCAAAGCACCCCCACACCATCACCCCTCCTCCTCCATGCTTCACGGTGGGAACCAGGCATGTAGAGTCCATCCGTTCACCTTTTCTGCGTCGCACAAAGACACGGTGGTTGGAACCAAAGATCTCAAATTTGGACTCATCAGACCAAAGCACAGATTTCCACTGGTCTAATGTCCATTCCTTGTGTTCTTTAGTCCAAACAAGTATCTTCTGCTTGTTGCCTTTCTTTAGCAGTGGTTTCCTAGCAGATATTCTACCATGAAGGCCGGATTCACACAGTCTCCTCTAACAGTTGTTCTAGAGATGTGTCTGCTGCTAGAACTCCGTGTGCCATTGACCTGGTCTCTAATCTGAGCGATTTCTGAGGCTGGTGACTCGGATGAACTTATCCTCCGCAGCAGAGGTGACTCTTGGTCTTCCTTTCCTGGGGCGGTCCGCATGTCAGCCAGTTTCTTTGTAGCGCTTGATGGTTTTTGTGACTGCACTTGGGGACACTTTCAAAGTTTTCCCAATTTTTTCGGACTGACTGACCTTCATTTCTTAAAATAATGATAGCCACTCGTTTTCCTGTACTTAGCTGCTTTTTTTCTTGCTATAATACAAATTCTAACAGTCTATTCAGTAGGACTATCAGCTGTGTATCCACCGGACTTCTGCACAACACAACTGATGGTCCCAACCCCATTTATAAGGCAAGAAATCACACTTATTAAACCTGACAGGGCACACCTGTGAAGTGAAAACCATTTCAGGTGACTACCTCTTGAAGAGTCTGACTCTACAATTTTCATAGTCATGAAAATAAAGAAAACTCTTTGAATGAGAAGGTGTGTCCAAACTTTTGGTCTGTACTGTATATGTTATATATATAAATTAGAGCTGCACGATTAATCGTAACAGAATCGAGATCGCGATTCACTCCCCCTGAAGATCCTAACATGACACTTGCTCAATTCTTTACATAGCTATGAGGGAGCAGCTGTCAAAAAAAAAAAAAAAGCCTCCCGCAAAAGCCTATCAGCATTAGTCTCCCACTGAACTGTAAACACAAATGATTACATTGTATCTTTTCTTTCCCTCTTGGAGGAAGGAAGTTTAACCTCTTAAAGACTAAACCTTTTTCCTACAATTGTTGCTTGCACGTTAAATCAGTTTATTTTTCCTAGAAAAGTAGTTACCCCCAAACATTTATATATATTTTTTTATTTTTTTTAGCAGAGACCCTGCAGAATAAAATGGTGATTGTTGTAAATTTTTATGTCACACTGTATTTGCGCAGCAGTCTTTCAAACGCAATTAATACACTTTAATGAATAAAAAAATAAAACAAAACCGTAAAGTTATCCCAATTTTTTTTATAATGTAAAAGATGTTACACAGAGAATTGTGAGAGAATCGTGATCTTTATTCCAAGCAAAAAAATTGTGATTCTCATTTGGCCAGAATCGTGCAGCGCTAATATATATATACATATATATATTATGGTGTGAATACACGATTAGAATATCGCCCGATCATTCAACCACCGACTTTTGAAAAAGTATTTGTCGGTCGAAAACGCTGCCAACATACACGGTCCCAATATCGCCCGACCGTTGCCCGCCGACCATCGAAACAGTGTTCGTCGGTCCTCATGCGTGATAAGGTTATACAGATTTAAACTGAACGACCTCAACACCAACGTATAGAATATTGTTCATTCACAAACGAGACGACAGAATTTTTCAGGTTTTTCAAACGGTATTTTTCGTTCACAATATCGATATCGCTCATTGATGGCTGGGCATTAACGAGTAGAATACCGGCCGATCGCTCGCTGAACGGAAATTTATGGCCTATTTTCTTATCGTGTATTCCAGCCATTAGTGTTCAGCATAAATGAGTGCATCCCAACAGATTTCTCAGCAATGGCATAGCATGGAAGAGAAATGTCACAAGACCTGAGAAAGCAAAAAATCTTCACTGTTGTCAAAGCCTGGTGTCCTGTCGCCAACATTCCTATAGTATTAGGGAAAAACACAATATCCCCCATTAGAGAGCTGGACTTTAAAAGTGACAGGAACACCAACATACATTAGTTAAAAAACATATTTTATTGCATATTGAAAAGGTAAGAGATACACATAATAATGTCTATACGTAGACATAAAATAATGCACCATTTATTTATAGTCATTTATTATATTATAATTTTATGATTTTGTGTTTCAAACTTTATCATACCCAAGATGTTATAAAGAAGAATGCACAGTAACAAAAAAAAATCATATGTAAATAGTTGGTTAGTCTGCTCATTCTTAAGAATTACATGCAAAATAATGGTACCGCTTTCAGCACCTAAAATCAGAAAGAATCATACCGCCAGGGAGGAGGTTAAGATGGTTTCTCTATATTTTTGTATGTGTGTGTAAATATACACCAATCAGCCAGGACATTATGACCGCCCACCATAACTTATCCAGTCATGGACTCCACTAGACTTCTGAAGGTATGTTGTGGTATCTAGCACCAAGCAGGCACTAGTAGATCCTTAAAGTCATGTTAGTTGTGAGGTGAGGCCTTCATGGATCGGACTTGTTGTTGTTGTTATTCCAGGATATCCCACAGATGCACAATTGGATTAAGATTGGAGCATTTGGAGGCCAAGTCAACATCTCCAACACGTTGCTGTGATCCTCAAACTATTCTTGAATTAATAAGACCAGACCACCTTCTTCTGTGGTCCAGTTCTGATGCTCACATGTCCATTGTAGGCACTTTTGGCTGTGGATATGGGTCAGCGTGGGCACCCTGACCGGTCTGCCACTTCACAGCCCCATACACTGCAAACTGCGGTGCCCTGTGTGTTCTGACACCTTTCTACCAGAACCAGCATTCGCTTTTTCAGCAGTTTGAGCTCCAGTAGCTCTTCTATTAGGCCAGCCCTTACTCCCCATGTGTATCAATGAGCCTTGGCCATCCATGACCCTGTCACAATTTACTGTTTTTTTTCTTTCTTGGACCCCTTTTAGTCAGTCCTGACCACTGCAGACCGGGAACATCCAACAAGAGCTGCAGTTTTGGAGTTGCTCTGACCCAGTCGTCTAGACCAGTGGTCCTCAACCCTGGCCTACAGGGCCCACTAACAGGCCAGATTTGCAAGATAACTGAAATACATCCCAGGTGATATCATTTGCTGCTCAGTGATTGCAGTACTCTAGTCTGCATCTCCCCAAGGAAATACTTAAAATCTGGCCTGTTAGTGGGCCCTGAGGACCGGAGTTGAGGACCACTGGTCTAGACATTACCATTTGCTCCTTGTCAAAGTCACTAGAGTCCTTACACTTGCCCGTTTTTTTCTGCTTACATGTTCACTTGCTGTCTAATATAACCCAACCACTTCCAGGGGCCATTGTCACAAGATAATCAATGTTTTTCACTTTGCCTGTCAGTGGTCATAATGTTATGGGTGATTGGTGTGTGTATATAATACTATTACCTCTACTATGCTATATAATATACATGGACTCAATGCCTGTTAGTAATAATTTCCCTTTGGGATTTATAAAGTATTCTGAATCTAAATCCATCTTCATATAAGTTTCTATATGTCTGTTAGTAGCTGTCATTCTACATATGATACTTGTCTCTCCATCCTATGTACATGTATTTCTCCCCTCGGTGCACTGCATCCTAGATGACATCACAAGGTGATAACAGAATTTTTCTTCCCCCAGGATTCTGCTGCTGGTAGCCCTCGGGGTGGATTTGGCAGTCGGGGAAGGCTGGGTCTACCTGGAGCCGGAGCAGAGTCTCAGGTTGGTGTTGTCATTTCAGAACTATCCTGCTGCATCTGTCCAAAATCTATATCGCCAAGCGGAGTCGGGCAAAGGCCACCTCCAGTGCCTGCTTGTGATCAAAGCCAAGTTCAACTCTCAATTTAAATCAATTAATACATTCCGAGCACATCAAAAGAAAAGACCCATAGCCCTGGTGCCCAACATGCAGCCCACAGACTGCATTCAGCCCACCGGCCCTCTGCATGGGGCCCGCGGGTTACAGTGAGTAGCAGTGGGGTGCCAGGCACTGGAATGCTCTCTGTGTTCCAGCACTCATCATTGAATGAGAGCGAATGTACTGTGGGTGCAACAATCTCCTCCCACACTACAAGCAAAATGCTGGCCTGTGGGGGGGGGGGGGGAGAGCATGTGATAGGTAAGTGATTACCAAAGGGGGGTGATAGAGGGTAACTTTAATTTCCATGATCACCAGTGCCCTGGGGGTTAATTTTCTGACCACTGACCACAATGCAAGGGGTGGGGGGTTACATTTCTTTGCCAGTGACCAGCAGTGCAGGGAGGGTAATCTCCAATTGTCTTTGACCACCATTGAGAGAGGGTTAAATTGTCTTGCCCCTGACCACCAACGTGGTCATTGGTACTGGTACCATTCCTGGGGACTATTATTGCACTCACTGATACTGATGTTGGGGGTTATTATTGCACTCACTGACACTAGTGCTGGGGGTTATTATTGATCTCACTGACACTAGTGCTGGTGGTTATTATTGATCTCACTGACACTAGTGCTGGGGGTTATTATTGAGCTCACTGACTCTATCTATCTATCTATCTATCTATCTATCTATCTATCTATCTATCTATCTATCTATCTATCTATCTATCTATCTATCTAATCTATCCTATGTTTTAAATATGTACATAGGTATGTGAGGCTAACACATAGCTGGCAGACAAGTTGTGACTTCAGGTCTGACTTCCATGCGACTTCAGTGATGGGGATCTTACTTTGAGATGATTGCAACTTGTCTTTTTGACCAAGCAAAACAATTCCTTTGCCTTCTGGTATGGATGAAACCTCACGCCAAATTTATAAAAAAAAAAAAAAAAAAAAAAACGGTGTGCCCCCACAAAATCCATACCGAGCCAAGTCACAGCTCCCGAAGTCCAATCAGATACGGAGCCATGACCTAGCCCTGCCCCCTCTCTTTCCTGATTGGCTAACTGACAGCAGCGGGAGCCAATCGTGCCACGCTGCTGTCTCAGCCAATGAGGAGGGGAGTCCAGGGCAGCTGAGAAACTCCTACAACAACGCTGAATAAAGATGGGCTCAGGTAAGTATAGCTCATGCCAAAACTTAAGTTGGCTGATTAACGAAAGTTGCATCTAGAACATTCTCAAAGAGTAAAATGTTTTGAGACATATAGTGGATTCCACAGTCCTTCGCTTCTTTCTTCTAGATGAGAAGATTCTGAAGCTAAATCAAGTGGTCATCGCCCTGCACTTATCAGAGAAGACATTAAAGTGCAGTTCCACCCTAAATTTATACTTACCTCCATCTTCTCGCTCCGGGTCACCTGAAAAGCAAATGGATAATCGCAATTTTTTTTTTTTTTTTACTTACCTCGTATAGAAGAAAATATACTTACCTTACTTCCTTCTTCCTCCCCTCGGCGGCCACGGCGATTCGTCACTTCCTGGCTTTGCAATGATTCCTGGGAGCTGAACGTCATCACTCCCAGGAATCAATGCACCGGCCCCGACGCCAGTTCCGGTGCGCGCGCGTCATTCCCTTCTAAACAGCTTCTGGGCATGCCCAGAAGCTGTGGAGGGATGACGCGCGCGCACCGGAAGTGATGGCGGGGCCGGTGCAGTGCATCGTGGGACCGAAGAAGACGGAAGAGGACGCAGAAGAGGATCGCGCTGGCTTCAAGCTGCCCACACCTGAGATGGCAGCGCTGGAAATACTTTTTCAAGGTAAGTATTTCTCCTAAAAGGTAAGTGCAACCCGGGACAGATCAGAGGCTAGCCATTGTGGAATGTACTAGCCCTGACTGTCCCGGGGGTATTTTTATTAAAAAAAAGTATTCCCAGGGTGGAACTCCGCTTTAAGGGAGATCATGAGGGTTCTAAGCTGATGCCTTCAGTAGTTCTGGTGGTGCTTCGGGCTCAGCCACACTTGAGACCTCTACAGAATTGTCTCCAGTCCACAGAGACTGAGACTGAAGGGGGGATAACCTATGTAAAGGTAATCCAGTGATGGGAGAGTTACATGACCTTTCTGTCTCAGCCCTATTGCCTCACGTTTGCCAAATAAAATAATCTTGAAGCCTGATCCAGCCTTTTTTTTACCAAACATTGCAAAACATTTCCACTCAACTGAATAAGTGGTAAATCCCTATTCCTGTGTCAACGAAAGAGACATTCCATTGTCTGGATGTCAGGAGTTGCCTTAAGCAATACCTACAGATTATGAAACCTTAGAGGAAGTCATACCACCTGTTTGTATTGTTTTCTGGTCCAAGGAATGGAGTTTAAAGCGGAGTTCCACCCTGGATTTTTTTTTTTTTTTTTTAATACCCCCGGGACAGTCAGGGCTAGTGCATTCCACAATGGCTAGCCTCTGATCTGTCCCGGGTTGCACTTACCTGTTAGGACAAATACTTACCTTGCAAACGTCTTGTCCAGCGCTGCCATCTCAGATGTGGGCAGCTTGAAGCCAGCGAGATCCCCTTCGGCGTCTTCTTCTGCCTTCTTTGGTCCCACGATGCTCTGCGCCGGCCCCGACGTCACTTCCGGGTCGCGCGCGTCATCCCTCTACAGCTTCTGGGCATGCCCAGAAGCTGTTTAGAAGGGGATGACGCGCGCGACCCGGAACGGACGTCGGGGCCGGTGCAGGCGCAATGATTCCTGGGAGCTATGACGTTCAGCTCCCAGGAATCATTGCAGAGCCAGGAAGTGACGACGGGCCGCGGCCGAGGAAGGAGGAAGAAGGAAGTAAGGTAAGTATTTTTTCTTCGCTACGAGGTAAGTAAAAAAAAAAAAAATATGCGATTATCCATTTCTTTTTCAGGTGACCCGGAGCGAGAAGATGGAGGTAAGTATAAAAATAGGGTGGAACTCCACTTTAAGCTACACTGTAAAGCCAGAGAGATCAGAAAAGAAAGCCATTTTGGAAATCCAGCACAACAGCTAACCCCTCCACAAGACACCAACGCTTATTCCACTGGGGCTTTCATCTCCTCCTGGGTGGAAAAAGGTGGTGCCCCACCAGATCAGACCTGTAAAACAGTCACCTGGATAGGCTTTTAAGCCTTCATCTACCATTATCATGTTGGCCTTCTCTCCAGCCATGGCCAGGCTTTTGGCAGGGAGGTTCTACAGGCTGTTGTCCCACCTTTTAGTAGGTGATTTTTTTTTCCCTTTTCTTCTCGTATGCTGTCTTGGAAGATGAGTGGAGAACAGCCAGGAAACTTCCAGGACAGCTGTGTATTCCCACCCATATTTATGTTTGAAATTTGCGTTACTGTTCATGTTGATTGCCTTCAGTTCTTGCTCATTATTGGAGCGACTGGTTTATTCTGGTGTTTTGTAATTGTGGATCACGTGTTTCCCTTTTCAGTGGATCTTCTTTCTCTTATTTCCAGATTCCTGGGAATTAAAGAAGAAGTAAACTCTAATACTTAAATTCTTCCCTGCAATCATTAATGTAAGCTGAGTTCAGCCTTATGTCTCAAAATAAACAAAATCCCAGTTTTTCTACCTTTATTTTTCAGTATTCTGTCAGTGTAACTGGAAGTGCTCTACAATGATCATAGTACAGGCAAACACACTAAAACTTAATACTCACATGTAATGAGCAATAGAAATCAATCTGTATCCTTCCAAACTTTTTCAAAAGTGTTTCTTTGTACCTTAATTCTTTCATATATGGCGCCAGTCATGTGATATTTCTTCCCCAGCTCCCTCCGTCGTTCACAGCAGCTGGGCTTGTCCTTAACCACTTTACCACTAGAGGATTTTGCTGTCTTACGTCTGGGCCACTTTTTGCGATTCGGCACTGTGCGACTTTAACTGACAATTGCGCGGTCGTGCGACGCCGTACCCAAACTAAATTAACGTCCTTTTTTCCCACAAACAGAGCTGGTGGTATTTGATCACCTGTGCGATTTTTTTGCGCTATAAACAAAAAAAGAGCGTTTATTTTGAAAAAATAATAATATTTTTAACATTTTTTTTTATATGAAATTCCCCACAAAAAAAATGTAAAAATCAAATTCTTTTTACATTTTTGGCCAATTTGTTTTATGCTACCTATGTTTGGTAAAAAAAATCACAATAAGCGTATTTTGATTGGTTTGCGCAAAAGTTATTGCGTTTACTAACAAAGGGAAAGATTTCTGTCTTCTTTTTTTTTTTTTAACGCGTAATGGCGGCGATCTGCGATTTTTTTTTTTTTTTTTTTGCGGAACTGCGACATTGTGGCGGACAGATCGGACCCTTGACTGACATTTTTGACACTTTTGGGGGTACCAGTGACATTACTGCAGTAATCAGTGCTATATATATGCACTGTTACTGTAAAAATGACACTGGCAGCGGAGGGGTTAATTTTATTGGAGAGGGAGGGGTTAATGTATGCCTGGTGCTTACTAACGTGTGTGAGGGAAGGTGACTGTGTGACACAAGGACAGATCGAGGGTTCAACTATGCTGAACCCTGCAATCTGACCCTGCCTGTCACTTAGGAGATCCACCCACTTGTGTTTACACAAGCAGGCGGATCTCCACGCTCAAATCCCCGACGATCGGGGAAGAGCAGCGGCAATCGCCGCTGCTCCTCCCCTGGCTTGACTCCCGCTGTGACTGAATACAGCGGGAGCGAGCCTCCGGCGGCGCGTGCGAGCGCCGCCGAGAAAGGGGAGTGTCTGGCGACGTAGGTCTACGTCGCCAGACGATAACTAACCACTTTGCCGCAGTAGGCTCAACGTGAGCAGATGGCAAGTGGTTAATCCACAGCAGCTGGGCGTGTTCCTTCATGGATACCTAATTTCTGGCGTAACGTCCCTTCCAGCTACAAAATCTAGACAGTGGATTGGAGTCAGTGGACTACTGCTGCAGTAATTTTAAATCCCTGCAGAGGTAGTCATACTGCCATACTGCAGAGGTAGTCCACTGACTCCAGTCCAATCCACTGTGTAGCTGTTGTGTTGCCTAGCTTTTTTTTAGCAGTTTTGCAGTGACTGCAGTGGTTGCAGTGAGTGCCATACTGCAGCATGTTGCACTATCTTGCAGTTTATGTGCTAGCCAAAACGAGGCTATGAAGACAGGAGGAGATCATGTTCTGTGAAGGATAGGAGGGTTGGGGCTTGGCAGGTCTAGGCATGCCTGTCTAGAAAGACCGACAACCTTTTCAGGAAGTGAAAGACAGCTTTGCAAATTCAGATAAAGGGAGATAGCGTTGTCGTTGAAGAACAGGAAGAACCTGATTGTCCAGCTTAGATAAGACTTTCTAAGCTACACAAGCAGCTAGCCAGAAAATTAATATTATCAAAGATAAAGATATTTAACATACTATTAATAGGAAAAAAAGTCATTTTTGACTGGAATTACCCCTTAAGTTAAAAATTTCCATCCAGAGTAGCGATAGACCGATATGCTTTTTTCAGGGCCGATACCGATATTTTGGTCACAACATATCGGTATCGGCCGATATGAGCTGATATTTTGGACATTTAAAGTTTTGAAAAATAAAGACAATTTTTGACACAAATCTGGTACTGAACATGTTAATTTTTGTTTAATGCTTAATGGCTGGCACCCTGTGGTGGGTGGGTGGCTGGCTGGCACCCTGTGGTGGGTGGTTGGCTGGCACCCGGTGGTGGGTGGGTGGCTGGCTCAGGGGCTATGGGTGGCTGGCTGGTACAGGGCCTGTGGGCGCATGGCTGGTACAGTGCCTGTGGCTGGCTGGTATAGGGCCTGTGGGTGGCTGGCTGTCTGGCACCCTGTCTGTGGCTGGCTGGCTGTCTGGCACCCTGTGGTGGATGGGTGGGTGGCTAGCTGTCTGGCACCCTGTGGTGGGTGGGTGGCTGGCTGTCTGGCTGGCACCCTGTGGTGGGTGGCTGGCTGGCACTCTGTAGTGGGTGGGTGGCTGGCACAGGGGCTGAGGGTGGCTGGCTGGCACTGTGCCTGTGGCTAGCAGGTACAAGGCCTGTGGGTGGCTGGCTGGTACAGGGCCTGTGGATGTGGGTGGCTGGCTGGCACCGGGCTGCTGTAGGTAGGTGTATGGCTGTGATACACTCCCGCGAGACTAGTCCCGACTCCAGACGAGGCTGTCCAAGGCAAGGGAGGTGGCCTAAGAAGGCAGAATGACGTCACAAAAATATCGGCCAGTTCCAGGGCCGATACCGATATATCGGGGAAAGTGCATATCGGCCCCCGATATATCAGCCTTGCCAATAATCGGTCTATCCCTAATCCAGAGTACCCCAATTGTCGAGTTAGGAAGATTGATCTTCACTTCCTGTGTTTGGAGATGCAATAGGAAATCTCTACACTATTCATTTAATTTGCTTTTCTCTTGCAGGGTCCCTGATGGCTGGACGCAGGCTGAGCGCCTCTCAGGTGAGGAATCGGTGATCCTGACCTTTGCCCTGAAGCAGCAGAATGTGGAGAAGTTACAGGATCTGGTTGGGAGAGTATCTGACCCAGAGTCACCCCAGTACGGTGAGTCACCCCAAACTTCAGAGAGAAGAAAGAATAGCATATTATTAACATACCCTCACCATAGGGGCATTTCAGTTCTAGGTGGAGTCTGGTGGGATGATGTCACATTATGATCTCTATTTATTACCAGAGCTCCTGAGACATATAAGAACCTTTTAAGTATTATTCACCAAAATCTTGAATATTGGTTCTGGGCAAATTTAACATATAACTAGAACGGAGGAAGGACCGAGTCATGGAAATAAATGCGGATGTGTCTCCCCCTTCAGGTCATTTCCTGTCTCTGGAAGATCTCAGTGCTCTGCTCCGACCCTCCCTGGACACCCTTCGGACAGTCCGCACCTGGCTGGGGAAACATGGAGTCCAGCAGTGTGACAGCGTGCAGACCGGAGACTTCCTGCAGTGTGAGATGCCAGTCAGGTGAGCTCTGATGAGGTTTCTCACCAACAATTCCTCTCCAGCCTAATGCACCACAGGATGTCCTGGTGAGATATGTGTTTCCTCTATACGCTGGGCAGTTTCCCTCCAACTTTTTACAACACAAGATGTCCTAGTTTGGTATGTCACTCTCTACAGGCCAGGCAGTTCCCCTCCACCTTCGTACAACGCAAGATGTCCTAGTTTGGGATGTCACTCTCTACAGGCCAGGCAGTTCCCCTCCACCTTCGTACAACGCAAGATGTCCTAGTTTGGTATGTCACTCTCTACAGGCCAGGCAGTTCCCCTCCACCTTCGTACAACGCAAGATGTCCTAGTTTGGGATGTCACTCTCTACAGGCCAGGCAGTTCCCCTCCATCTTCGTACAATCCAAGGTGTCCTAGTTTGGTATGTCACTCTCTACAGGCCAGGCAGTTCCCCTCCACCTTCGTACAACGCAAGATGTCCTAGTTTGGGATGTCACTCTCTACAGGCCAAGCAGTTCCCCTCCATCTTCGTACAATCCAAGGTGTCCTAGTTTGGTATGTCACTCTCTACAGGCCAGGCACTTCCCCTTACTTTCATAAATGCAGTGTGTCCTTGTGAGGGCTTTCTCCTTCTACCAGTGGTGGCCTGTGCATAGGGGGCGCCAGGGCGCCGCCCCCCCTAAAAAAAAGGAAAGAAAAAAAAAGATTACAAAAAGAAAAATATAGTTACAAAAAAAAAAAATCCGGTCTATGTGGTGGCTATGGGGGGGGGGAGGGGTTTACGACCCAGCAGAGGCGCCAATTGGCTGCCTTCTGGGGCGTAACCTGGGCGCGCAGGTCATAGCGCTAGGACACCCCCACTTTCGTGATATCCTGGCTGTGATTGGTCCAGTCTCCAGCCTGGACCAATCATCATCCAGGACATCCGATTGCTGACCCCGCTGACGTCGCAATGGGGGCGATGCCAGTGCGTGCATCAGTCACGCACCGTCACCGCCCGATCTCCTTCCCGCCGGACGGATCTGAAGAGCCAGAAGAGGAAGACAGAAGAGGAGCAGCGCCGTGGACGGTTCCCGGAATCCTGCCGCCTTCAGAAGAAGAGAACTCGAGGAGAGGAGCAGCGCCGTGGACGTCTCGCAGGCAGCCCAGGAGGAGAGCAGGTAAGTGATTGAAGCCGACCTGTGATCTCACCTGTGCCATGCCTATACCATCACCTGTGCCATGCCTATACCATCACCTGTGCCATGCCTGTACCATCACCTGTGCCATGCCTGTACCATCACCTGTGCCATGCCTATACCATCACCTGTGTCATGCCTATACCATCACCTGTGCCATGCCTGTACCATGCCTATACCATCACCTGTGCCATGCCTGTACCATCACCTGTGCCATGCCTGTACCATCACCTGTGCCATGCCTGTACCATCACCTGTGCCATGCCTGTACCATCACCTGTGCCATGCCTATACCATCACCTGTGCCATGCCTGTACCATGCCTATACCATCACCTGTGGCATGCCTATACCATCACCTGTGCCATGCCTATACCATCACCTGTGCCATGCCTATACCATCACCTGTGCCATGCCTATACCATCACCTGTGCCATGCCTGTACCATCACCCGTGCCATGCCTGTACCATCACCTGTGCCATGCCTATACCATCACCTGTGCCATGCCTGTACCATCACCTGTGCCATGCCTATACCATCACCTGTGCCATGCCTGTACCATGACCTCAAAGTCATGCAATTTTTTTACCGCGTTTTTTGCCGCAAAGCAATACCTATTACATTTTTCTTTTTGCGCCCCCCCCCCCCCCCCCCCAAAAAAAAATTTTTGAGCACCAGCCGCCACTGCCTTCTACCGGCAGTTTCCTTCCACTTCAAAAAAATTACACAGTGTACTGGTGAGGTGTCTCCTCCTACAGGTCAGGCAGTTCCCCTCTACCCTAATAACACGCAAGGTGTCCTAGTGAGATGTCTCCCCCCTACAGGCCAGGCAGTTCCCCTCCACCCTAATACAACACAAGGTATCTTAGTGAGGTGTGTCTTCCCCCACAGGTTGGGCAATTCCTCTTCTCCCTAAAAAAACACAACGGGGAAGATATACTAAAACTGTTGCACACAGAATCTAGTGCAGCTGTGCATAGAAACCAATCAGCTTCCAGGTTTTATTGTCAAATTTGAATTGACCAAACTGACGTTAAAAGCTAATTGATTTCTATACACAGCTGCACCAGATTCTGTGTGTACCAGTTTTAGTAAATCTCCCCTAAAGTGTCCCAGTGAGATGAGTCTTCCTCAATAGGCTGGGCAGCCCCCCCACCACCCTAACACAATGTAGAGTGTCATAGTGAGGCGAGTCTCCCCTACACCTTATTTTTCCGTCTCCATTAACTTTGCTCTGCTGAGTTGGTTTTGCGACACTCACATGGAGTCTTCTAAAGTTCTCATTTTCACTTCCTGTGAGGTCAGCAGCTTTCTGAGATGTTACTCAATCCCTTGCTCGTGCCATGACCCGCCAATCACATCTGTGGTTTCAGGGTTTCTATTTCCCTGTCTGGTGCCGTCACTGGATTCCTGTGGGTGCTTGACATGTATGCGGTTCCTCATCTGCCTGTCTCCCCTGATGTCTCAGTGACCGCATGAGTAAAATGTATGAATTGTCCTTTTGTGTGGACATTTGTTGGACAGTGAAAGACCTTCTGCCAGTAATTGTATGCAGCGTTCCAGGACAGGAATGGCTCTATGTTCCTCAGGGCCCCAAAGTAATGTTTGGTGTCATGATCTTCGGCTTCTACGAGATTGAGAGTATTGGAAAACAGGGGCATCGGCTAATAATTGGAGGCAGGGGCGTAACTACAGGGGTTGCAATTGCAACCGGGCCCAATGCTCCAGGAGGCCTGGCATTGGATAGGAGGGGCGGCGGGGGCAGCATGTAAAGAAATCACTGTCCTCCTTTTTCCTCCTGTAGCAGCAAAAAGAAAATGGAGAAGATTTGTTCCTCTGTATGCTGCCCCCGCCACTCCTCCTATCCAGTTCACTTGTGTTCTGCTGTCTCTGGGCCCATGTGTGCTCCCCTGCCCCCCCCCCCCCCACTGTGATCCCTCCCCTCTCCTGCCGGCTGCTGCAGGGGGATGTGTCACAATAGAGAACCAGGAAGGGGGCGGTAAATATGTAATTTACCAGCTCCTTCATTTTCTGAATGGACAGAGTCATAGTCAGTGACATTGTAAAAAAATAAAATAAAATGATAAAAAATAATACAATTAAAATACCAAAAAAATAAAAACTACGACACCAGTGGGTGAACTTCTAGGATCGCAGAGGTCACACTTGCAACCGGGCCCTGGCATTCCACCTCAGTGGGGAGGCCCCAAGATTGCAGGAAGGGGGCCCACTGCAGAACTTGTGAAAGGGACCCGCTGTGGGACCGTAATAAAGGGCCCCGCAAGGGGAGTAAAGGGCCACAGGAACAGTGGGAAGAGCCCCGGGCTTGAAGTGAAGGACCCCGGCCAGGGGTCCGGGGGGGCCCTTCATGGTTTCTTGCACCGGGGCCCTGAAGGTTCTAGTTACGCCTCTGATTGGAGGGGTATTACTAAAAATACCCCATGCTCCGGCTTATTTCACAGTGAGGTGGACATTGAGCTTCAGTTTCCACCCATAGGATGGCACCCTTTGTGATCGCACAGATTGTAAATGGAACATTCCATGGTGAGATTCCGTAAAGCCTTTCCTTTTTCTCCCTATCAAACTTTAGTTGTTCTACATGCCGCTAGTTCAGTCTAAGTTTTTCCTCAGAGATTTTTTTTTTTAACTCAACAAATCTGCAACAGACGGCTACTCTGGAAGGACTAACAGAGTGTTGCTGTTAAGGCCTCAGCTGAGGGCTAATATGGCACCTCGCAGAGGTATGCTGGGTCCCTGTATCATAGAACAGCCATGTTAGTGACACATACTGTATAGGAGATCCTCTACAAAAGATGATGTTAGCAAATCTCACATGTACACTGGGGTGCTTTAGAAGACTTTGGGGTACTTCTGCTTGTAAAAATCTAATTTATCATAACTTTTTTAAAAGATTTTGCAGTTGATTCCCATCTAAGAAAAACAGACCAAAAGTGTGGCAAAAACGCACCCATGGTTGTCTTTTTTTTTTTTTTTTTTTATTTACATTACATGATTCCCCTCTAAGAAAACTTTATCAAAAACGCACCCATAGGTGTCCTTTTTTCAAAGGTACAAAACATTGCAAAAATGCATATGCATTCTTACCTTGTTTTTGCAATGGAGCAGTGTGAAAGTAGCCTAAGGAGTTATTAAATACACACTAACAGGTCAGGGGATCCATACAGTGGGCTATTTGAGATCAGGTAACCCATGCTAAGCTATAATTAAAATCAGGTGACCCACGCTAAGGGTTACTTGAGATCAAAACGGAACAGAGGTGAAGCTGTCAATCAACTGGAGGTCCCTCCACATCAAATTTTTTAGAGATTAGGTAACCCATGCTAAGGGATACTTGAGGTCAGATGACCCATGCTAAAAGGTTCTAGAAATCAGGTGACCCATGTTAAAGAGTACTAGAATGCCGGTGACTTATGCTAAAGAGTACTAGAAATCAGGTGACCCATGCTAAAGAGTACTAGAAATCAGGTGACCCATGCTAAAGAGTACTAGAAATCAGGTGACCCATGCTAAAGGGTTCTAGAAATCAGGTGACCCATGCTAAAGGGTTCTAGAAATCAGATGACCCATGCTAAAGAGTACTAGAAATCAGTTGACCTATGCTAAAGAGTACTAGAAATCAGGTGACCTATGCTAAAGAGTACTAGAAATCAGGTGACCCATGCTAAAGAGTACTAGAAATCAGGTGACCCATGTTAAAGAGTACTAGAAATCAGGTGACCCATGCTAAAGGGTTCTAGAAATCAGGTGACCCATGCTAAAGGGTTCTAGAAATCAGATGACCCATGCTAAAGAGTACTAGAAATCAGTTGACCTATGCTAAAGAGTACTAGAAATCAGGTGACCTATGCTAAAGAGTACTAGAAATCAGGTGACCCATGCTAAAGAGTACTAGAAATCAGGTGACCCATGTTAAAGAGTACTAGAAATCAGGTGACCCATGCTAAAGGGTTCTAGAAATCAGGTGACCCATGCTAAAGGGTTCTAGAAATCAGGTGACCCATGCTAAAGAGTACTAGAAATCAGGTGACCCATGCTAAAGGGTTCTAGAAATCAGATGACCCATGCTAAAGAGTACTAGAAATCAGTTGACCCATGCTAAAGAGTACTAGAAATAAGGTGACCCATGCTAAAGGGTTCTAGAAATCAGGTGACCCATGCTAAAGAGTACTAGAAATCAGTTGACCCATGCTAAAGAGTACTAGAAATAAGGTGACCTATGCTAAAGAGTACTAGAAATCAGGTGACCCATGCTAAAGAGTACTAGAAATCAGGTGACCCATGTTAAAGAGTACTAGAAATCAGGTGACCCATGCTAAAGGGTTTTAGAAATCAGGTGACCCATGCTAAAGAGTACTAGAAATCAGGTGACCCATGCTAAAGGGTTCTAGAAATCAGGTGACCCATGCTAAAGAGTACTAGAAATCAGTTGACCCATGCTAAAGAGTACTAGAAATAAGGTGACCCATGCTAAAGGGTTCTAGAAATCAGGTGACCCATGCTAAAGAGTACTAGAAATCAGTTGACCCATGCTAAAGAGTACTAGAAATAAGGTGACCTATGCTAAAGAGTACTAGAAATCAGGTGACCCATGCTAAAGAGTACTAGAAATCAGGTGACCCATGTTAAAGAGTACTAGAAATCAGGTGACCCATGCTAAAGGGTTTTAGAAATCAGATGACCCATGCTAAAGAGTACTAGAAATAAGGTGACCCATGCTAAAGGGTTCTAGAAATCAGGTGACCCATGCTAAAGAGTACTAGAAATCAGGTGACCCATGCTAAAGAGTACTAGAAATAAGGTGACCCATGCTAAAGAGTACTAGAAATCAGGTGACCTATGCTAAAGAGTACTAGAAATCAGGTGACCCATGCTAAAGAGTACTGGAAATCAGTTGACCCATGCTAAAGAGTACTAGAAATAAGGTGACCCATGCTAAAGGGTTCTAGAAATCAGATGACCCATGCTAAAGAGTACTAGAAATCAGGTGACCCATGCTAAAGAGTACTAGAAATCAGGTGACCCATGCTAAAGAGTACTAGAAATAAGGTGACCCATGCTAAAGAGTACTAGAAATAAGGTGACCTATGCTAAAGAGTACTAGAAATCAGGTGACCCATGCTAAAGAGTACTAGAAATCAGGTGACCCATGCTAAAGGGTTTTAGAAATCAGGTGACCCATGCTAAAGAGTACTAGAAATCAGGTGACCCATGCTAAAGGGTTCTAGAAATCAGATGACCCATGCTAAAGAGTACTAGAAATCAGTTGACCCATGCTAAAGAGTACTAGAAATAAGGTGACCCATGCTAAAGGGTTCTAGAAATCAGATGACCCATGCTAAAGAGTACTGGAAATCAGGTGACCCATGCTTGGCAAACAGTGTGGTACAGCCTTTACCAAAGCCAAGGAACACTGCTATACAGTTTCCTTCTTTCTCCATCTATACTCTCTCCTGTATCCTGTCCTACTACCCCTACCCCATTCCCCTTTCCCTTTCCATACACCATCACCCGATTTTCTTACCCTCTTCTTGTCTTTCTCGATCATACAGCACTGCAGAGGTTTTGCTTCCTGGCACAAAGTTCTACCGCTACGAGAATGGAGAGAGCAGCGTGGTCAGATCTGCATCCCATTACTCGCTCACCCCTGACCTGGCTAAACACATAGACTTTGGTGAGTTATGGATGGGCTTTCTGGTAGAAATGAACAAGTAGGTGGACAGGGTTATGCAGCAGAAACTACAAACATTACTGAATATTTGTTGAGGGCGGCCATCTTCAGTGAGGAGAGGGACTGGGATTAGACAGACAAAACTTTTCTACAGTTACCAGCTCTTCCTCACTTTCAGCATTGCTGCAGGAGAACACACAGGTAGAATGTATTTTATTTTTGGTTGGCCTTGTACCACATAACTGCATACCTCACTGTCGCTCTTGGTGGATTCAGCAATGTCCACACCTTGCAGTGTGTGGACCCAGAGTCACTGTACAGGAAGAATTGACAAGTCAATCACTTTACAGAAAGAATGGACATTTCCATCACTCTACTGAGAGAATTTACACCCTTATCACTGTATAGAGAGGATAGACACCCCCAATCACTGTACAGAGAGGATAGACACCCCCAATCACTGTACAGAGGGAATGGACACCCCCAATCACTGTATAGAGAGGATAGACACCCCCAATCACTGTACAGAGGGGATGGACACCCCCATCACTGTACAGAGAGGATGGACACCCCCATCACTGTACAGAGAGGATGGACACCCCCCATCACTGTACAGAGAGGATATACACCCCCAATCACTGTACAGAGAGGATGGACACCCCCATCACTGTACAGAGGGGATGGACACCCCAATCACTGTACAGAGAGGATGGACACCCCAATCACTGTACAGAGGGGATGGACACCCCCATCACTGTACAGAGGGGATGGACACCCCCATCACTGTACAGAGAGGATAGACACCCCCAATCACTGCACAGAGTGGATAGACACCCCAATCACTGTACAGAGAGGATGGACACCCCCAATCACTGTACAGAGAGGATGGACACCCCCAATCACTGTACAGAGAGGATGGACACCCCAATCACTGTACAGAGAGGATGGACACCCCAATCACTGTACAGAGGGGATGGACACCCCCATCACTGTACAGAGGGGATGGACACCCCCATCACTGTACAGAGAGGATAGACACCCCCAATCACTGCACAGAGTGGATAGACACACCCAATCACTGTAAAGAAAGGATAGACACCCCCATCACTGTACAGAGAGGATAGACACCCCCAATCACTGTACAGAGAGGATAGAGATCCCCCATCACTGTACAGAGAGGATAGACATCCCCAACCACTGTACAGAGAGAATAGACTCCTAGTTACTGTACAGAGAGAGGGAAGGAGGAGGTAGAGCGCTTGCTGCTGGGACGTCATGGCCTGTCCCTTCTCCTTCATGATTTTGCCTACAATCAGGAAGGATCCCAGTGATAATTCTTACTTTTATGGCTAGATGATTGAAATCATATGCCACCTATACCTCCGAGCCTTCTCACCAGATAGAGGATCAAAGTTCATAACATTTCTTTCTTTTTTTTTTTTTTTTTTCTTCTAACAAGATCCAGTGAACAGTCTGTGAGACATTAGCTAGTAATGTTACATATAATACATAAATACAAAAAAAGGGAGAGACAGAGGTGTTTCTGCACTCCTAGGTGAGAAGACTGAACGGTGGAGGTTTGCTGTGAGTTGAGTGCGGTGAGCCCATGATAAATGGGAAATAAATGAGTGGGATCTGCGAATGATGCCCAGCCCCCCAGGTCAATACATGGGAATAAACACATAATACTTTCTTTAATATAACGTTCGCCTTGTAAAGGTGGACACATAGAGATGTGTCTGTATATAGCATAGCCAGCAGTGTATATATGTTTATATGTCACTCTCTTCTCAGTGGGGGGGCTACACCGGTTTCCACCCGTACAGAAAGCCCTGAGAAGACCTGAGAATAAAGTGGTTGGAATAAAGGAAGGTTTTCACCTGGGAGTCACCCCATCTGTCCTGCGACAGAGATATAATCTGACATCCAGCGACACTGGAAGCCACCCGAACAACAGCCAGGCTTGTGCTCAGGTACCCAGAGCGGCATGTACTCCATGTGTTTCAACAAAATGCCATATCTCTTTCCCCCAATCCATGTGCAATATACCATCTTCCCAACCTGAACTGTGATAAACCGTATCTCCCTTCCCCATGTATGCTATATGTACTGTATACCACTATGTATATTATATGAACTGTATACAGAATGTACTGTATACCTTAATGAATCTCTCATGCAATGTGAATGCGACAACAGTGCAAATTAACTTGTTGTGCATATTTAGGCTGGAATAGACTAATATCTATTAAGTCAACCAAAAGACAAAATAAGTAAATAATCTAACAACACCCTGCATCCTCAGAGCCCTACACCCATAACTGATCTGTAAATTAGCCTTTACATATGTAGAGGTTAAACTTCTTCAATGCACAGAGTACCCAACTTTCTGCAAATATTCTTCTCTGGAGATCACCAGGGATGTCATTGTAACTGGAAGCTCTTCTTGGACCTCCCGTCACCCCCTCTTCTCCATTCTTCATTTCTCCATCCACATCCCACCCAGTCTATGGATCATTTAATCGCTATACCTCTATAGCATGGGTGTGCAAACTTTTGGCTTCTCTGGGCCACATTGAGTGTAGAGAAATTTTCTCTGGCCGCCTATAAAATATATACTATAGTTAAGGTATATAAGTAATAAAATGCCGCCGCGCCCTTCCCGCACTGCTGCGCCCCCCCATAGCACTAATTTAATACAACTAGAGGATGATCCCTTCCGAGGCAGCCTCTGCCTACAGTTAGTTGGAAGCCACTGTGGCTGTGCCCCCGACCCGCCTACCTTCCTCCCCAGCAAAAAAAAAAAAAAAGTCAGGGTGCAGTGGGCCACATTGCCTGCGGTTCTGGGCTACATGCGGCCCCCGGGCCGCAGGTTGGACATGCCTGCTCTATAGGTATCCCTAATACCATCCCCCTATCCTTTCAGTCACATTCCTCTCCTTGTATCACCATTCTTCCAGCCCCTATTCCTCCATGTGCATCCCTTTAGCCCATTTATCACCCCCTTCCCTATACCACTCCATCACTACCTGTACAGCCATACCTCTTCCCTACAGTTCCTTCACCCACATTTCCTTACCTTCATGTCTATATTGCCTTTCTTCCACCCCCTTCCTTCAATGCATCCCATGACCCCCTATCCTTCCATCTACACTCCCATCCGTACACACACTTTCATCTTTATTCTTCCAGTCACATTCCTCCCCCTCAATTACCATTCTATAATTCTATTCCTTCACATGGTTCCCTTTTTACTCCTATAAACTCCTTCACTCCCTTTCATACACCACCACTACTCCACAGCTTGTACACCAGCACCCCTTCCCTATAGTTTCTCCATCCACCACTCTATACCACCATCCATAAACCACCACATGCATCCCGTCACCCCCCCCATCCCCCCATCCTTTCACCAACCACCTCCACTCCCAATGCCATGCATACCCTTTCACCCATGTCCTCCTAGTCACATTCATCTCCCTGGATCAGTATAGCACCATTCTTTTCGACCCTCTATTCCTCCAAGAGCATCCCTTCACCCCCCACTCCTTCTACCCCACCCTACAGCACCACTCCACTACTATTTGTACATGTACAAAGTACATAAAGGTAGGCACTAGCCTTACAAACATACCAGTGCTTTAAAATTACAAATTAAATGAATGCATCACATCCAGAAATTATACGTCACATGTGCATATGATCATAATGTCAATAAAGTCCAAAATATATGTTTCCAAAAAATATATACACATATACAGTGCCTTGTGAAAGTATTCGGCCCATTTGAACTTTGCAACCTTTTGCCACATTTCAGGCTTCAAACATAAAGATATAAGATCGTTTAGAAAGGACGTTCAGTGCTTTGGTGAGAGGGGTCGTTAACGTAGAGTCAAAGGTTTTATAGTACTGGGAAGTCAAGCCATCCGGTCCTGGGCTCTTGCCATTTTTCAGATCTTTTATAGCCAATTGGACTTCTTCTGTGGTAATGTCTTTCTCTAGCTCTAGAATGTCTGAATGTTCGAGGATAGGTAAGCCGCTATCTCTGATGTATTGGTGGATAAGCAGGTCCCTAGTTCCCGTCAAGTTAGGGGGGCGAGATTGAGGAGGGAGGTTGTACAGTTTTTCGTAGAACATGCGAAATGCCTCTGCAATGTTCTTAGAGTCATGGTACTTTTTATTGTTCTTGTCTCTGATACATGGCATATGTGACGCAGTCTGTAGGTCTTTAAGTGCTCTCGCTAAGTATTTGCTACTCTTATCCCCATGTTCATAATAGATCGCCTTACTTAGATATAAGGATCTTTTGGTTTTCTTAGTCAAAATGTCAGCTAATTCTTTTCTACGCTCGAGCAGGTCTTTGTGTAAGGTCTTAGCTAGTGAAAGTTTGTGCTGGGTTTCTAGGAGGGCAATATTAGTCACTAGTTCAGATATGCGTTTATTGTTTTCTTTCTTTTTCCTAGCCCCATACTTGATAAATTCCCCCCTAATCACACTCTTGTGAGCCTCCCAGATTGTGATCGGGGAGGTCTCAGGAGAGATATTTTCGCGAAAATAATTCGTTAGGGTAGCTGTCTTCTTTAAAAAGCTCACTTACACTCAGAGACAATTCATTTGGGCTCATAAAAGACCCAGAATCAACATCCTCAGATTACATTCACCTAAACCAAGAGGCGGCATAGGGTTGCCGAACTTCCTCAAATATTACCACGCCACTCATATTACCAGAGTAGTCGATTGGCACTGCCATGCCCAGCAAAAAGATTGGGTGGAGTTGGAAAGATGCTGCTCAAAGTTCCCAACCCAAAACTTAATCTGGTCAGATCCTACCAATTATCCTGTCGAAGTCAGACTTCACCCATTAATATCTACCACACTCTCCATTTTTAATAGACTTGCCTCTGAATATCAACTGGTCTCCAACCCAGGTCCTATGACACCAATCTCTGACAACCCAGACTTTCTACCTGGCATTGCCATGGATTGTAGGGATTCAAACACTCCCTCATCAGATCGCACCCTGCGGATAAAAGATTGTTTCCGAGGAAACAACCTAATGTCCCTTAACGAATTCAATGAGACCAAACCAAAAAATTATACACTCTCCTTTTGGAAGCACCTTCAAGTCCACGACTTTGTCCGGAATCACAAAAACAGATCAGCTCTGACTAAACCTTTAACGGCCTTCGAAAGGCTTTGCGGAGACCAATCACCATGCTACAAAACCACCTCACAAGCATACCAGTGGATCCTGTGTACCCCAACACGGACACCAGACAAATATAAGAAACTATGGGAGAAAGACTTGGACTGCTCAATATCAGAGAAGAATTGGGAAAAAGCTTGCATATTTACGCACAAATGCTCACTGAGCACGAGAATCCAAGAAACGGCCTTCAAAATTTTAGTTCAATGGTACATTACTCCGGTGAAGCTACATGCTTGGTCTCCGCAACGCTCAGATCGCTGTTGGAGGTGTCTGACACAGAGGGGCACTTTCGCGCATTTATGGTGGTCTTGCGACTTAATAAGGACATACTGGTCCAAGATTATTAATCTTATCAAACACATCACAGGCACCTCTATGGTCCTTGATGCTGCTTGCTGTTTACTTCATGTAAATAATCTCTCGTATAAAAGCTATAAGCACTCCTTAGTCAGACACCTACTGAATGCGGCCAAAGCGGTCATACCCCTCCAATGGAATACGCAAAACACTCCCACTACCAAAGACTGGGCGGACAAGGTGAAACTTATATATGACATGGAAGAGACCATCGCTATTAAGAAGGAATCGGATGTTGACTTCCATGAAACTTGGAGACCCTGGGTACTCTTCACATTGTCTGATGATTTTCCCAAATTGATTACATATTAAATAGTGTTAAGATGAGGCTACACAGCCTTCTGAGTTATTGACCTTTGTTTACCGAATATTATATCTGGTACATGACACCCAACCTGACTGCTTAGGAATGCCCGTTTCAGAACTCCCTACCTCACCCCTTCTATCAATTTCTCTTTTCTCTTTCTTTATCCCTTTCCACTCTATCTTCCTTCCTCTTGGCCTCTATGGCCATCTGGTGTAGTGGTTCTTTCCCTGGCTACACCAGTACCGGTTGATTTGTTGACTGTACGAGACTTTCAGGACATAATTCTTGTCAAATATGTCATTCAACTTTTATACTGAAACGTCTGTCTGTATTCTTTCATGATGTTTTACCAAAATGCTTACATTACTATTTGTCATTGTTACAATCTTATTCCTAAATAAAGCCTTTATTGAATTAAAAAAAAAAAAAAAGATATAAAACTGTAATTTTTTTGTGAAGAATCAACAAGTAGGACACAATTATGAAGTGGAACGAAATTTATTGAATATTTCAAATTTTTTTAACAAATAAAAAACTGAAAAATTGGGCATGCAAAATTATTCAGCCCACTTAAGTTAATACTTTGTAGTGCCACCTTTTGCTGCGATTACAGCTGTAAGTCGCTTGGGGTATGTCTCTATCAGTTTTGCACATCGAGAGACTGAAATTTTTGCCCATTCCTCCTTGCAAAACAGCTTGAGCTCAGTGAGGTTGGATGGAGAACTTTTGTGAACAGCAGTTTTCAGTTCTTTCCACAGATTCTCGATTGGATTCAGGTCTGGACTTTGACTTGGCCATTCTAACACCTGGATATGTTTATTTGTGAACCATTCCATTGTAGATTTTGCTTTATGTTTTGGATCATTGTCTTGTTGGAAGACAAATCTCCGTCCCAGTCTCCTGTCTTTTGCAGACTCCATCAGGTTTTCTTCCAGAATGGTCCTGTATTTGGCTCCATCCATCTTCTCATCAATTTTAACCATCTTCCCTGTCCCTGCTGAAGAAAAGCAGGCCCAAACCATGATGCTGCCACCACCATGTTTGACAGTGTGGATGGTGTGTTCAGGGTGATGAGCTGTGTTGCTTTTACGCCAAACATAACGTTTTGCATTGTTGCCAAAAGTTTGATTTTGGTTTCATCTGACCAGAGCACCTTCTTCCACATGTTTGGTGTCTCCCAGGTGGCTTGTGGCACTTTAAACAACACTTTTTATGGATATCTTTAAGAAATGGCTTTCTTCTTGCCACTCTTCCATAAAGGGCAGATTTGTGCAGTATACGACTGATTGTTGTCCTATGGACAGAGTCTCCCACCTCAGCTGTAGATCTCTGCAGTTCATCCAGAGTGATCATGGGCCTCTTGGCTGCATCTCTGATCAGTCTTCTCCTTGTATGAGCTGAAAGTTTAGAGGGACGGCCAGGTCTTCGTAGATTTGCAGTGGTCTGATACTCCTTCCATTTCAATATTATCGCTTGCACAGTGCTCCTTGGGATGTTTAAAGCTTGGCAAATCTTTTTGTATCCAAATCCGGCTTTAAACTTCTCCACAACAGTATCTCGGACCTGCCTGGTGTGTTCCTTGTTCTTCATGATGCTCTCTGCGCTTTAAACGGACCTCTGAGACTATCACAGTGCAGGTGCATTTATACGGAGACTTGATTACACACAGGTGGATTCTATTTATCATCCTTAGTCATTTAGGTCAACATTGGATCATTCAGAGATCCTCACTGAACTTCTGGAGAGAGTTTGCTGCACTGAAAGTAAAGGGGCTGAATAATTTTGCACGCCCAATTTTTCAGTTTTTCATTTGTTAACAAAGCTTGAAATATCCAATAAATTTCATTCCACTTCATGATTATGTCCCACTTGTTGTTGATTCTTCACAAAAAAATTACAGTTTTATATCTTTATGTTTGAAGCCTGAAATGTGGCAAAAGGTCGCAAAGTTCAAGGGGGCCGAATACTTTCGCAAGGCACTGTATATAATATGTATATATGTATGTATGTGTGTGTTTCCAATCACTGAGTCCGTGAAACATATAACTGGGTGACAGGGTCTTCTGTCTTCAATGTGCTCCACCACGTGCAGATACATTCCACACTCACCAGACATATGCAACCAACAAAACAGCCTGCAAGTGCGAGGAATTACAGTGCCTGTATTTATACAGTTCCACATTTTGTCATGTTACTACCAAATAGTAAATGTATATAATTTTCCTCCCGCTTCACAATTATGTGCCACTTTCTGTTGGTCTATCACATAAAATCCCAATAAAATAGATTTACGTTTTTAGGTTGTAACATGACAAAATGTGGAAGATTTCATGGGGTATGAATACTTTTTCAAGGCACTGTACATCCAGGATGAGGAGGAACTGAAACCAATCTGCTCATGAAGTCCACTGTTAAAGTGTAACTAAAGGCAAAACGTTTAATTTAGATTTGGATAGAGTGGAGAGGGATTAGAACACTTTTCAGTTATTATTGCTGTCTGCGCCCCCGTTTAGGAGATTCATCCTCTCTATTTGTTCTGTTTACCATTATCATTGATAGTGAAAGTAAAAAAAAAAAAACCCAAATTTTGGGTTGTCCCCAGAAAAGTGATAGAGGGGAAATCTTCCAATGGGGAGACTAGTTCTGGTGACCTGGGGGGTCCCCAAGTGATTCTCTAATTTGCAGGGATTTCCTCTCACTTCCTGTTTGGCTATGGGACAGGAAGTGAAGGAACCTTTCCATAATGGGACACAGTTGGAGAAAAAAAATCTGACAGCAGTTATAACCCTCCCTTATTCTATCCAAAATGGAGAAAAAAAGAAAAAGTTTTGCATATAGTTTTACTTCAATTCTCATTCACCAAAGACAAGCAATCAAAAAGCCCAGAGAAAGTGTGTATATATATATATATATATATATATATATATATATATATATATATATACAGTAGTGTAGTAGGTTTTCATTAAACAGAAGTTATGTACACTCACATAAAACTGTGGCAAGAAACACAGAACACAGACAGATCACTTGCCAAGGGACTTAGCACCGCCGCTCGTAGCCACCGAGCCGACGTGCGTAACATCGCAGAAGAATCCACTATTTGTACGCTTACAGCAGTTCCTCTACCCCCATTTCTTTACTCCTCTATATATCACCATTTGTCCTTTTTACCTCTATGTCCACCCCCTCAATGCATTCCATCACCCCCTTGTAGGAAAAGAAATAGCCGCACATCCAGGGATTCCAATAGGTTTCAAATACCTTTATTTCCAAAAAGTTGCAAGTGACGACACCAAAGACACCAGCAGGAAGTCTCGTAGACGCGTTTCACACATACATCTTGTGCTTAATCATTACAATGACTGTAGCTGACTATAGATCTTAAATAGACCGCCCCAATGAAAACAGGTGTACCGGGGGCGGTAACAATCAGCAGTTGTGCACAACTCAATTAATCACCTAGCCTCAGCCCCAAAGGGCATCTCAGTGGTGATTTAAATATAAAAATCAAGCTGAAGGTCCAGCCCATCGTGTATACCGTGAACTCACCCATACACACAAAGACCTGGACCAACAATCACATAGAAAAACGTTCAAAAAAACGTGTAAAAAATACCAATGAAAATCATTGGAAAAAATGTGAATACATACAACGTAACAAACAGAGAAGAAAAATGACTATAACAAATGTAAGAACCTTTGTATAGTATGTGTATGTACCTGTATGTCGGTATACACCCACACATACCTGAATACACTTCCTACATGAATATACAAAAATAGGCACATAAAATCATTGTGTCTTCCATATGGTGTACTATCACCACAGAAGGATGCATGAACTCGTGCATCCATGTATACATTACAAGGAAACTATCCCCAACACATTAACCATGCGGACACATGTAATCCACCTAAAAGGAGAATAAAACCATAATGTAAAATATACCCAAAAAAGTTGTTTGTGGAAATGTGCCCATACAGAAATGTATGTGGATAACACTAGCATGATCATAAATATGGATCTTGTAAAAATACTGTAAAAATTCCATCACCCCCCATTCTTTTACCCAGCTCCTCAACTTCCATCCTTACACTCATCATTTTACTCCAGTCCTTCTAGTCACATTCTTCTCCCTTGGTTAAAGCGGAATTCCGGGCACGAAAACATTTTTTCAATGAACATATCCCCGGGACAGTCAGGGCTAGTACATTCCACAATGGCTAGCCTCTGATCTGTCCCGGTTCGCACTTACCTGCAAGAAGAAATACTCACTTATAAAATTTCTTCTCCAGCGTTGCCATCTCTGTTGTGGGCAGCTGAAGCCAGCGCGATCCTCTTCTATGTCCTCTTCCGTGTCCTCTTCTCCCAGAATGCGCCTTCACCGGCCCCTCTCGTCACTTCCGGTGCAGCGGGGAATGCGGCGTCGCACCGGAAGTGACGAGCGGGGCCGGTGCCGTTGCATTGATTCCTGGGAGCGATGACGTTCAGCTCCCAGGAATCATTGCAAACCGGAACTGACGTCGGGGCCGGTGCCGTCGCATTGATTCCTGGGAGCGATGACGTTCAGCTCCCAGGAATCATTGCAAACCGGAACTGACGTCGGGGCCGGTGCCGTCGCATTGATTCCTGGGAGCGATGACGTTCAGCTCCCAGGAATCATTGCAAACCGGAACTGACGTCGGGGCCGGTGCCGTCGCATTGATTCCTGGGAGCGATGACGTTCAGCTCCCAGGAATCATTGCAAACCGGAAGTGACGGCGCAGGCCGCGGCCACAGAGGGAGGAAGTGGAGAATAGGTGAGTATTTCTTTCTACAATTACAAGGTAAGTAAAAAAAAAAAAATAATAATCCTAACTATCCAATTCCTTTTCAGGTGAAGAAGAGCAAGCGGATGGCCACAAAATCGATTAGGTCGATTTTGTGCCCGGAACTCCGCTTTAATTTATCACCATTCTTCTACCCATCTATGGGAATCCCTTTATCCCTGTTATCCCCCTGTCCTTCACTACCATGCCTATGCCACCACTGTTTGTACACCCACACCCCTTCTGTACAATTCCTCCACCTATATTTCTTTTTCCCCATCTCTCACCATTCATCCACCTGTATCCATTAACCTCTATCTCTACACCACCTCTGCCTACATCTCCTCCATTCCTCCACCTATCTCACTCCACCCATCTCACTCCACCTGTCCTTCACTCCCATGCCTATGCCACCACTGTTTGTACACCCACATCCCTTCTGTATAATTCCTCCACTTATATTTATTTTTTCCCAATCTCTCACCATTCATCCACCTGTATCCATTAACCTCTATCTCTACACCACCTCTGCCTTCATCTCCTCCATTTCTCCACCTATCTCACCCCACCCATCTCACTCCACCCGTATCTACGTAACGGCTAGGAAGATTCATCAAAATACCCAGAGAAAAACAGCTGGAAGCACACCGTAACACCCAATGCTTGTAAAACGTTATTGCAGGGCAAACTTTATAGAAGCCCTGCCTTGGACCTCCTCCTCTGTGTTTCACTCAACATAGGGCTTAATTGTAGAGATTGTAAAAAGAGTTCTTTATGATTAAGCTCAGTGTTGGGTTAGTCCCATCAGAATACATGGTTCCAGGCCGGCCTTCTTTGAAGTTTGTCTTGAATTAATAATGTGTTACAAGCATTGGGTGTTGGTGTGCTTCTGGCTGTCTGTTTATGGTTTAAGGTGAGGGCAAGCTTCTGTTTGACATTTGCACCTTGTTAATGGAAGTGCCACTATATAGGACTTAGAGTATTAAGAACCTCTTACTTGTAAGCTTTTTCAGAAGGTAAACTCAGCAACTGAAGCCTATGTATTACTCTAAGTCCAGTCATTTTTCTATTCAATTAATATTTTTATCAAATGCAGATATGTTTTGTTAATAGCAACACAATCTTTTCTGATTGACACAGAACTCTTCTTTTTCTACATCTTCAGTTCCTGGAGCAGTACTTCAGCCAAGGCGACTTGGCAGAGTTCATGAAGTTATTTGGAGGAAGCTTTGATCACCGCTCAGAGGTGGACCAAGTAGTAGGTCAGCAAGGTGCAGGCAGGGCCGGTCTTGAGGCCAGTCTGGATGTGGAGTACATCATGAGCATGGGAGCCAACATCTCCACCTGGGTATTTACCAATCCTGGTAAGAAGGTAGTATATGTGTGAAGGTGGTGGTGGTGGTGGTGGTGGTGGTGAGGGGGGAGGGGGGGGAAGAAGTGTCAACATCCTTGTGAGAAATCTAGAATTTGAACACAATGAGCTCAGTTCAGCAAGGCTTTACCACAAGGATACAGGCCTTTGCTTTAGCCATGTAACTGTAATTTTCCATTCTCATTAGGCTCAACTAAAAGTATAACTAAAGGCAAAACCTTTTGTTTAGATAGAGTGGAGATAAATTGGAACACCTGTCAGTTTTTATTGCTGTCTGTGCCCTTGTTCAGAAGCCGGTTTCCATCTGTGCATGCGTGAGTCGCGCTGTGCTTGTGAATGGTTCTGCGTTCTTCTGTGCATGGCTCAGAAGGCTGCAACGGGAAGGTGGACATGCCAAACAGCTTTGTAAATCGCCGGGGCAAACTTACCCGGAAGTAGGAGCGGGTGCCTGTCAAAATCAGGTACCCACTCCCCCCCCCCCCCCCTGCAAAAAATTGCCATATGTGGCAGTGGGGGGGGGGGTATGCAAACAAGCAGAGCTTCTCCTTTTGGGTAGAGCTCCACTTTAAGCTGCAAAAGGCAGTGGGCAGGGTGTTGCTACCATGATTCTTTGCGCCCGCAGCAAAGTTGGTCCAACTTGTAGTGATATTGTCCGCTGAACGCTACACATGTCCAGGAAAGGGCTGCAAACTCCCCGCAACCTTGTGCAATGCATGCGGTTGTGGTGCATTTGTTGATAAAATGGGGTTAAAACTGGCAGTGAGGAAGCATCACATCACATCGCTTCCACACCGCCTGTCAGTAGCCACTGGAGAGCGATCCGAACGTGGATCGGGCTTCAGAGGCATGGGAGATTTAGAAGCATGTCTAAATCTACCCTTACTATTTTTTATTTATTTTTTGTTTTTTTGGGGTGGGGGGCGCACTTTGGAGAGACATCAGGGCTCTTAACAGACCTCTAATGTCTAGAGACAGTCCCTTTCTCTGCAGCACTGTATATTAATGAATGAGTCTGTATAGACTCCAATTGATTCATAAATTGAAACAAAGTTTCATTCACAAACTGACACATTGCAAACACAGTTTAATATGTGTCAGTGATGAAAGAATACAGGAGCGATCTTTACTGATTGCTGACTGTATTTTTTCAGGAAAGGAAGGGGGCTGATAAAACACGTTTACCAGCCCCCCCCCCCCCATGCTGACCACAATCTGCCAGCAGCTGCAGGAGGGAAGGAGGGAGAGCCGGCTAGCAGCATGGAGGGGGCGCCCAGACATTGAAAGTTGAAGGGGCACTGAAGGGGGTGTCGGAGCAGCGCTGGATTGCTTTTGAAAAACTCGATCCCTCTGTGGCTACCCTGCAGCACAGAAAACTGGCGGTAGGGAAAGGAGGGAAAGCCAGGTAAAGGCTGCATGCCACAGCATCTGGACCTTAGGGAAGTGGGGGGGGGGGGGGTCACTGGAGGGCTGGAGGGGAGTCCAAGCATTCAGGGCCATCTTTATTATTAATTGGACCCTGGCCAAATATTTTCTTGTGCCCTCCTGAATCCACTTATCAACTATTTACAGGCAGTGCAGTCTCAAGGGGAAGCTGCCTTGGGCCCCACAACAATGATGGGGCCCGCGGCAGCTGCCCCTTTTGCCCTGGGTTAAAGACGGCCCTGCAAGCACTATAGGGGGGATTTCCATTTGGCAAGTGGATGCCCTGCAGCACAGAAAGAAGGCGGGAGGGGGAGGAGGGAGAGGCATGCTGCGGCACCTGGACATTGAGGAAGTGGGGGGGGGCACTGGAGGGGGGTTGGAGCAGCATAGGGAAGAATTCCTTTGGCAAGTCAATCCCACTGTGGTTGCCCTGTAGCACAGAAAGCCGGCAGGAGGGCAGTGAAGAGAATCAGCCACAAGGGGTTGGAGTTTGCGAAGGGCTTACACATGCGTTTGCAAATGTGTGTCAACTAAACCCCTGTTCTTTGTATCAAGAGACAGGTCTACTTGGTTGGTGACAGACTGGAGGGTGAGTACATCAGACTGGGGGCTGGCTGACTTTCATGCACCTTTTATAATCCTTCAACCTCATTTTTTTTGCGAAGGGGGGGGGGATCAGAGCAGCCAGGGTAAGGGAAAGTTAGAGTGAAGGTGGGTAGGGGGCATTTTAGATGTCAGCATAGGTGGGTGGAAGGGCAGGAGACATAGCGGCAGAGCAGCGGTGGGAGGGAGGGGGTCACATTTTGGGTAAATTGCTCTGCTTATCAGCCACTGTTCAGAGCTATCAGTTTGTTCTGCAGTAAGTCCATGGTCATTGAAGGGACCATGAGCTTTTAGCAGAGGAGGAATGAAGGTCCGTAGGCCGTACAGACCTGGCCGGGAAAGGGTTAACAGAAGTTTCTTTTTCAAAATAGGTATTCTTATCCTGGTGTTTTAGCTTTGGAAGTGAGTCTATTGTATGAGTTCAGATTTTTCCTTTCCCAACGAAAAATGTGTTGAAGTAGCAAATACAAGATGGCCGAACTCCTACATGAAGACAATCCCATTTCTTCTAAACCTCACAGGCCGCCACGAATCACAGGAACCGTTCCTAGAATGGGTGTTATTGCTGAGTAACATGTCGTCCATCCCGTGGGTTCACACCATCAGCTATGGTGATGATGAGGACAGTCTTTCGGTTGCCTATATGCAGAGAATCAACACAGAATTCATGAAGGCCGGAGCTCGGGGCCTGACCATCCTCTTTGCTTCAGGTAAACCCAAATACACTTAGGCAGGGTGGGGGGTCGGCGTTGTATCAACAAAATACGCCATATGAGGTCTTTCATTGGTTAAGTGAAATGTGATTGGTGACTAAAGAAAGCGAAATGTATTCCTCCTCTTCTTCCTATAAAAAAAAAAAACAGAATTGGTCCCACAGAAACTACTGGCCAAAAGAAGATTTTGCTGTAGCAGTGACCCCCTGAAAGTCCTCCTGGATTTTTTCAGGCTTTCATGCCTTCCCTACAAGTTACCTGCCTTGTAGCTGCACCTAGACACTCGCCGACCCTACAATATCGACAAGCAGACAGACTTCAAAGCCTTCACTCCAAGTCTCACTTGTCTAGGAAGAGTATAGGTTACCCAAAAACAGCAGCAAAAGTATGTTCAGTAATATCTTCTAGTAACTTTTGCCTCTGCCCCAAGATAATGTAGAGCTCTGTAGGCCCAGATGGGCAGTGTTACCCAGAAGATGTGAGATTTAATTTACCTCAGACAATATTCGGGTTAAATGAGAGTTCTTTGACCATGAGTAAAAGCTTCAAAACAGCAATAGGAATTTATTGATAAGTCTTGAAGCCTAAATTAATTCACAACAATTTTAATTCTAGTACATACAAAAAGGAAAATATTCAAAGTTTAACTGAACACATATAGCACGTGCACCGCAAGACAGACAACAAATACTACAAACATGTATACATTTACAGTGCTTGGAGGTGTCCTGATATTTACCAGTGGTTTAAGATGATATGGGGTCCCCTTCTCAGGTCCATGTGTCCTACCTCCTCTCTGCTCACCTTGGAATAATATACACCTCTCTCCCATAGACTTGTATAGGGCTATTCTGATTGGTTCAGCTGTCCTGCCCTGTTCCTCCCTCTGGGCGTATCTCGTTCAGGATTGGACGACTTCCTCCTCGCCTTGCTTAGCATAATTCACCCCCTTGCTAACTCTCCTCTCTGTTAGAGGGAGAATTTAATTATACATGTTGATTTGCTCTGAAATTGAAATTTTAGATATGCAAGGTCATATCCGGGGCAAATTGTCCAACCCTCAACAGATGGTCCATCTTCATCGCATATCTAAAGACTAATGGGCCATACACACTATAAAACTATAAAATTTTCTGAAGACTTTTTCCTTTAGATTTACCAAAACCATATATGAGGTCAAACCTAAACACTTTCAATTTGTATGCAATCTGGCAGGCCCTTGCACTACATAGAAAAGGTAAATCTGAAGGAAAAAGTCTTCAGAAAATCTTATAGTGTGTATGGCCCTTAAGCCTTTGAATAGATAAGGGGAGTGACACGGCCTACAGTATTATCACTATTGCCTTGGCCCCAGTTTGTCTGGCTAACAGGAACTTAATTAGAGTGTGGTACTATTTTGCATATCAGTATGTGTAAATAGCAGACCCCTCTCTGGTAGCTCAGGCATGCGTTTAAAAAGGACTTGTTAACAATTGATTACTACTGCTGGTCAAACTGGACAAATCTACAATCATATATCCAATATGTGTTTGAAATCAAAACTTTGTACATTTATATTTACATCCATCTAATTACAATTACTAATGGAGATTTATACATAACTCCTCATCCGGCAACACACTAATGGAGATTACACATAAACTCCTCATAAGGCAACAGCAGCTACCTTTAAATAGCTTTGGCCTCTGCTACAAACCAGGTTAGGACTCTTCAAACGTCTCTTACAGGCCATTGGTGGACCTTTAGCCCCCATTCACGCCGGTGCAGCTTTGAAATCATGCTACTTCAGCTTGATTTGAAAGCCGCACTTCAGTGCGATTTGCCCTGCTGATTTATTGCGGCTTGCAACTTCTTTTAACAGAATTCTCTGCAAGTCGCAATGAAATTGGTAAAAAGTAGTACAGGAACCTTTTTCATAATCGCTGCGACATGAATGGTTCCACCGACAATGGGGTATGACTTGTCTTGTGATTTGAAACTGTCAAATCGCATGGCAAGTCACACCGGTGCGAACGGGGGGCTTAAGCCCAGACAGGCAACTTTTAGAACAATATTCTTCTTCAGCTTCCACTTCCTCCCCGCAGGTTAAGGGCCTGGAGGCAAATATTGGACCTCTCTGGAGCTACACCTTCCCCAGACAGCAGTCTGAGGGCGTTGGATTGGATACTTCACACACGCTTCCTCCCCATGTAGAGCTTGGGAGGCAAGGATCCTTCTGCAAGGTCTCTCCAAATTATTATATTCTTCCCCAGCCCTTAAAACTGGCATAAACCTCTCAGTGATTGGATGAGCTAGAATAAATATAACTCCATTCATTGTATCTTCTGACTGTCTAATTAACTCTCAACAGTAGCAGGAAAATGAAAACAATGTCCTTAGACTTAGGGGGAAACCTAACAAACCCAGATAACCCAAACACAGCTCAGGGTGGCTACAGCCTAGCTGCAAACATTACATTTGGATAGGGATACTCCAGGTTAAGGCAGGATGCCTACATTACCCTAAAGTGATTGTAAAGTCTCGTTTTTTTTTTTCTATTAAAATAACAAAGTGTCATACTTACCTCCTCTGTGTAGTGTTTTTGCACAGGGCAGCCCGGATCTTCCTCTTCTCAGGTCCCTGGCTAGAGCTCCTGGCCCCTCCCTCCTGTTCAGAGTCCCCATAGCAAGGAGCTTGCTATGGGGGGCACCTGAGCTGAGCTGCTGCTCTGTGTACCTATTCAGACACGGAGCTGCTTTTCGGCCCCGCCCACTCTCCTCATTGGCTAACTGAGTTTGAGTGACAGCAGCGGGAGCCAATAGGTCTACTGCTGTGTCTCAGCCAATCAGGAGAGAGAGTCCCGGGCGGCTGAGGCACTTGTGGACATCGCTGGATAAAGACAGGGCTAAGGTAAGTATTAGGGGGGCTGAGGGGGGCTGCTGCACACAGAAGGCTTTTTATCTTAATGCAAAGAATGCATTGAGGATAAAAAAAAAAACCTTCTTCCTTCTTACTTTACTACGACTTTAACCACTCTACCCCTGCTCACTGTGCCTCTACTGCGGCACAGTGGCTCGTTTCTGTCCAGCGACGTAGACCTACGTCGCTGGACTCCTCCCCTTGTGGGCGCTGCTCGCGCGCCACCGGAGGTTCGCTCCCGCTGTATTCAGTCACAGCGGGAGTCGGGCCAGGGGAGGAGCGGCGGTAATCACCGCCGCTCTTCCCCGATCATCGGGAATCGAGTTTGGAGATCCGTCCGCTTGTGTAAACAAAGCGGGCGGATCTCCTAAGTGACAGACAGTGACAGATTGCAGGGTTCAGCATAGCTGAACCTGCGATCTGTCCCTGTGTCACTCAGTCACCTCCCCCCACACACGTCAGTAAGCACCAGGCATACTTTAACCCCTCCCCCTCCAATAAAATTAACCCCTTCCCTGCCAGTGTCATTTGTACAGTAACAGTGCATATTTATAGCACTGATTACTGTAGTAACGTCACTGGTACCCCCAAAAGTGTAAAAAATGTCAGTCAAGGGTCCGATCTGTCCACCGCAATGTCACAGTCCCGCAAAAAAAATCACAGATCGCCGCCATTACTCGTTAAAAAAAAAAACACCAAAAATGCGCAAACCAATCAAAATACGCTTATTGTGATTTTTTTTTTTTTACCAAACATAGGTAGCAGAAAACAAATTGGCCAAAAATTTTAAAACATTTTGATTTTTACATTTTTTTGGGGGGAAATTTCATATAAAAAAATGTGAAAAATATTGTTATTTTTTCAAAATTTACGCTCTTTTTTTGTTTATAGCGCAAAAAGTAAAAATAGCACAGGTGATCACCAAAAGAAAGCTCTGTTTGTGGGAAAAAAAGGACGTAAATTTTGTTTGGGTACGGCGTCGTACGACCGCGCAATTGTCCGTTAAAGTCATGCAGTGCCGAATCGCAAAAAGTGGCCTGGACGTAAGACAGCAAAATCCTCCGGTGGTTAATCTGAGAGTCTATTGTAAAGACGGGTACAGACAGAGACAACCAAAAATCCGGAAAATTGCTGCACTCCTTGGTAACTTTATTGAAACATTAAAATCACATCACAGGTATGACAGGAACATAAAAGGTAACGCGTTTCGTGCTAAAGTCAGTGCTTATTCAAACCGGAGGTTTGCGTAAGCGCTGACTTTAGCGTGAAACGCGTTACCTTTTTATGTTCCTGACATACCTGTGATGTGATTATAATACTTCAATAAAGTTACCAAGGAGTGCAGCAATATTCCGGATTGTTGCATGTCTCTGAATCTCACAGACGGGCTGTGCAGCACCCTGGGTTCCTGTTCACAATGTGTGAGAGTCGCTCACTCACCTAGAGCGGCATTTCTTTTACTTTACTGACCCGGGTACACAGGGCTCGAATGTCGGGAGACACTTGCCGTTTCAAAAAAAAAAACAGGCCAACATTCAGCCCGTGTGTACGTTGATCTGTCTGACAGAGGCCGGCTGGTTGGCCGGTTTCTATCGGAGGAGCATATTTAAAAACCAGCAGCCGACCAACTCCCAATCAGCTCTCTCAGCCAATGACAGAGAGCACTGATCAGAGTGTTCTGGTGGGGGGGAGGGGACCGTCCCTCTGTAAGAACACAACTGCTCAGCAGGGGGGATCGCTGTAACTACTTTGTATAGTGAGTACAGCGGCTCCGACCGGAGCTGACAGGTTTTTTTTTTTCGTTCAACCCGCTGGGCTGAACAAAAAACAACCCTCTAGTGCATAGGTGTCAAACACAAAGCCCGCTGGCCGAATCCGGCCCTCCAGGCCATTTCATGTGGCCCTTGCACCTCTCCTGCAGCTTCTACATCTCCCTCTTCTCTGCCTCCACGTTGTCTCAGCAGACAGCAGCAGAGAGGACAGAACTCCTCTGCCAGATCCTGTGCTTCCACTCTGCAGCTGCAGAGAGGACCACCCCCCTCCCCAACTCAGCAGTTGGCAGCAGAGAGGAGGACACAACTCCTCCTAGAGATTCTGGCACCTCTTTGTGCAGCTGCAGCACCCCCCTCCCCTACACTGGTCTTAGAATTCAGCAGACTCCGGCAGCTCACTCCAGCCCTCCTCCAGACCCTGCGGTTGCTGCTTCCCAGCTCTGCCTCCAGCTTCTTCCCAGCAGCAGCACATGGTAAAGGGGTTGCCCTGTGATGTAAGGGAGGGTGGGGGCTCTAGACTTCTGATAGTGGTGGGCTACAGATAGAACCGGCCCTCTGAGGGCGACCATAATGGTGATGCGGCCCGCGGTGAAATTGAGTTTGACACCCCTGCTCTAGTGTGTACCAGGCTTTGACACCCACCAACTCTCCACACTGACAACATATCTGGAAAGGCCTGGGAGTCAAAGATTAGGTTTGCAGTGACTATCCCCTCTCCAGTCTGTCATGAATGCTGCTGCAAGACTCCTCTACCTTACCAACTGCTCAGTGTCTGCTACCCCTCTCTGCCAACCCCTCCACTGGCTTCTGATTGCCCAGCAAATTACATTCAAAACACTAACAATCACATACAAAGCTATTTACAAGTCTTCCCCGAGCTACATTATCAATCTTGTCTTTAAATATCACCCAAACCATCCTCTCTGCTCCTCTCAAAACCTCCTGCTCTTTAGCTCCCTTGTCTCTTCCTCCCAATGCTCATCTCTAGGACTTCTCCAGAGCCTCTCCCATCCTCTGGAACTCCCTACCCCAATCAGTCTGGTTGTCTCCTACTCTGGCTGCCTTTAGGTGATCCCTGAAAGCTCATCTCTTCACCCAAACCGTCCTCTCTGCTCCTCTCAGAACCTCCTGCTCTTTAGCTCCCTTGTCTCTTCCTCCCAATGCTCGTCTCTAGGACTTCTCCAGAGCCTCTCCCATCCTCTGGAACTCTCTACCTCAATCTATCTGGCTGTCTCCTACTCTGGCTGCCTTTAGGTGATCCCTGAAAACACGTCTATTCACCCAAACCGTCCTCTCTGCACCTCTCAAAACCTCCTGCTCTTTAGCTCCCTTGTCTCTTCCTCCCAAGCTCATCTCTAGGACTTCTCCAGAGCCTCTCCCATCCTCTGGAACTCTCTACCTCAATCTATCTGGCTGTCTCCTACTCTGGCTGCCTTTAGGTGATCCCTGAAAACACGTCTATTCACCCAAACCGTCATCTCTGCACCTCTCAAAACCTCCTTCTCTTTAGCTCCCTTGTCTCCTCCTCCCAATGCTCATCTCTAGGACTTCTCCAGAGCCTCTCCCATCCTCTGGAGCTCCCTACCCCAATCAATCTGGCCGTCTCCTACTCTGGCTGCCTTTAGGTGATCCCTGAAAACTCATCTATTCACCCAAACCGTCCTCTCTGCACCTCTCAAAACCTCCTGCTCTTTAGCTCCCTTGTCTCTTCCTCCCAAGCTCATCTCTAAGACTTCTCCAGAGCCTCTCCCATTCTCTGGAACTCCCTTCCCCAATCAATCTGTCTGTCTCCTACTCTGGCTGCCTTTAGGTGATCCCTGAAAACTCAACTCTTCACCCAAACCGTCCTCTCTGCACCTCTCAAAATCTCCTGCTCTTTAGCTCCCTTGTCTCTTCCTCCCAATGCTCGTCTCTAGGACTTCTCCAGAGCCTCTCCCATCCTCTGGAACTCTCTACCTCAATCTATCTTGCTGTCTCCTACTCTGGCTGCCTTTAGGTGATCCCTGAAAACACATCTCTTCACACAAACTGTCCTCTCTGCACCTCTCAAAACCTCCTGCTCTTTAGCTCCCTTGTCTCCTCCTCCCAATGCTCGTCTCTAGGACTTCTCCAGAGCCTCTCCCATCCTCTGGAACTCCCTACCCCAATCAGCCTGGTTGTCTCCTACTCTGGCTGCCTTTAGGTGATCCCTGAAAGCTCATCTCTTCACCCAAACCATCCTCTCTGCGCCTCTCAAAACCTCCTGCTCTTTAGCTCCCTTGTCTCTTCCTCCCAAGCTCATCTCTATGACTTCTCCAGAGCCTCTCCCATCCTCTGGAACTCTCTACCTCAATCTATCTGGCTGTCTCCTACTATGGCTGCCTTTAGGTGATCCCTGAAAACTCATCTCTTTAGGGAAGCCTATCCCGCCTCGTAACTAATCTTTTATTACTTCCATTCGGTCATTCCCCACAGTTATAACCTTCTATACCACTTGCCCCACCCTCTTAGATTGAAAGCTCTTATGAGCAGGACCCACTTGTATTTTATTGTATTGTAACTGTATAGTCCCCTTTTTATTTTATAAAGCGCTGGGTAAACTGTTGGATATAAATCCCGTTTAATTATAATGTATTGTCCAGCAAACAAAGGCTGTATTTACTCATTAGAGACCCTGTGGCCAACATAATAAACTGCAGGTAAAAGTAAGAGAAATTGAGTATTTTAATGGTTACTTGCAGTATTTTTCCTTTTTATATTAACTAATTTGTATTCACTTGCAACGTGCCTCTGAATTTGGTAGAAAATGTGACCACTCAAGGGAGAATCCATCCCCTAGCATAGCCGTCCTCTTTCCCTACACGTCACAGGCCTCTCCTCTTCCCAGAGTGTCAAATCATTGTGTATGCTGCCCCAGCTCCTCCACCCTTACCTTCACCTTCGGACATAACCTTTTATGCAGCAGCCAGGTGAGGGAGGAATGAGAATAATAGAGCGTGTCACAGCTCTGAGTCTACTGACATCACATTCAACATGGCGGCACCCATCAGCAGTCTCAGTGCCGGTTCACACATATGCGGTACGGGAACCCTGCGAATCCATTGCGGGTTCCCGCTCCCGCATCGCATTCAACTCACAGGCAGTTCACACTGCCATTTGCGAATCGCCGGGGGTGTCAACACAAATTTAACGATGCCTCCAGTTCGGTTCGCATATCGCAGTGCACACCCATGCAAACCGATTCTGGTGCGGAGCCAAAAAAGGGTCCTGTGCGAGTTGTGTCTGAATGTGATGCGAATTCAGCCATACAATCTGTATGGCTGAATTCGCATCGCACAGACATCGCATGTGATTTGTTTTTTGTAGAGCAGTGCGCTCCGAATCACATATGGGAACAGAGACTTAGGGTCTTTGGAAGTATACACAAAGGAGGTTTTTACAGGTAAATAACATGTATATGTAAAATACATATATAAGCTATATATAATATATAAAACTATAATATTATATATAATATATATATATTATTTTATATATATATATATATATATATATATATATATATAATAGGACAATTGATGTTGAAATGAAAGGTCTGGAAATAGTCTCTTTAAACTGTTGTGGTTAATGTTCCAGGTGATGATGGCGCTGGCTGCATGGAAGTCATTAAAGGCAAAAATGCGTTCCGCCCAAGTTTTCCAGCCTCCAGGTGAGAAACTAAAAGTGGGCCTCACTCTGTATTAAAGCTGCACGATTAATCATTAACCACTTTAGCCCCGGAGGATTTTCCTGCCTAACGTCCAGGCCACTTTTTTCAACTTGGCACTGCACGACTTTAACTGACAATTGCGCGGTCATGCAACGCTGTACCCAAACAAAATTTACGCCCTTTTTTTCCCACAAACAGAGCTTTCTTTTGGTGGTATTTGATCACCTCTGCGCTTTTCATTTTTTGCGATATTAATAAAAAAAAGAGCGAAAATTTTGTGAAAAAATTGACATTTTCTACTTTGACAGTTAAAAAATATCCAATATATTCAATTTTTGTCATATATTTTCTATATATATATTACAGAGTTGTATAAAGTACTCGAAACCCATACTTGAGTAAAAGTACAAGTGCTCAATCAAAAAGTGACTTGAGTAGAAGTGGAAGTGCTCGATCAAAAAGTGACTTGAGTAGAAGTACTAAAGTATTCAACATTTTTTGTACTTAAGTATTGCAAGTAGTTTTTTTTAAATTTTGCTACTCAAGCACTGAAAGTAAAAGTACCAGTAGTTTTGAAAAAAAAATTGCTACTCAAGTACTGAAAGTAAAAGTACAAGTAGTTTTGAAAAAAAAATTGCTACTCAAGTACTGAAAGTAAAAGTACAAGTACTGTGTTATGTAGTTATTAAAGAAAGAAGTCAAAAGTTTGAACATCATATTGTTTTTTATTATTTCAAATGCAGCTTTTATTTATACATAGAGTAGCATTTATTTTCGTATGCGCTGATAATACACATGTTTTGAGCTTCATGAAAGCTGCCATCTACTGTTCTGGCAGTGGTAATTTTTATAATTGTAACGAGTAACTATGAAGCACAAAAGAAAAATATTGGAGAAGAAGTATTGAAATCATTGAAAAAATGTAGTGAAGTAAAAGTAGAAGTAGGAGAAAAAAATTCTACTCTAGGAAAGTACAGATACCGCCTTTCGGTACTTAAGTACAGTAGTTAAGTAGTTCTACTTAGTTACTATACATCTCTGTATATATATATATATATATATATATATATATATGTATGTATATGTGTATATATATATATATATATATATATATGTAATATATATATATATATATATATATACATATATATATATATATATATATATAATGTTTGGGGGTTCTGAGTGATATATGAGAATCTATCTATATGAAAAAAATTGCATTTTTGACACTTTTGGGGGTACCAGTGACATCCCTACAGTAATCAGTGTTATACATATGCACTGTTACTGTAAAGATTACACTGGCAGGGAAGGGGTTAACTTTATTAGTGATCAAGGTGTTAAGTGTGTCCCTAGGGGCGTGATTCTAACTGTAAAGGAGCGTGGCTTGTGATGTAACCACAGAGACATACGATCCTACATAGCAGGATCCTATGATCTCTGCAGTTACACCAGAGAGAATGACAGACGGCTGTGTTCACATCAGCCGCCTGCCTTTCTCCCTCTCCAGCGGGAGATCGCAAGTGACCGGTGGACAGTGGAGCCGCCGGTCACTCGCGCGGGGATGTGGGGGAACGAGCGGGGGCGGGAGTGCGCCTCCGGCGGCGCGTGCTCGCCCCCTAGAGGCTCCTGGGTGAGCAACGTAGCCCTACGTCGGTTTGCCCAGGAGAGCCAGACTGCTGCAGTAAATAGTCGTGCGGCGGTTGGCAAGTGGTTAAGCGCGACTTGTGCACTACTTTGAAGAGACTTAAATGATAGGCGACTTTGTCTGTGGGAAATGCCTGGGTAATCTTTTTCTTCTTCCTGGAAAGTCTGATCACAGTCGCTTGAAAATAGATAAGGATCCGACTTAGAGGCGACTCTCAATGAAGTCTATGTGCACAAGTCGGATAGAGGTCGCCTTGAAGTAGTACAGGAACCTTTTCTGAAGTCGGAGCGACTTCAGTAGTGCATATTAAAATGGCTCTCATTCATTTACATTGCATTTGTAATGACAAGCATCGCACAATGACAAGTCGCTTCCCAAGTCGGAATAGTGTGAACCGGGTCTAAGTGGATGAGGTTGACATTCCAGGAAGTGTTGTTTTGCTTTAAGACTTTGGCGGGTCATTTCTTGGGGTCGGAATCACGTTCAGGGCAGCAGGAAAGCCGAGTATGTACATTGTTCTTTTACAGACATGCTTTCACTGTAAGTCCCGGTTCACATTTGTGCGATGCGGGAACGCTGCCAATATGCAGCGTGATCCCGCATCACATCCGCACCTCTGGCAGTTCACACTGCCATATGCGATACACAGGGGGTGTCAATTAAAAGTTAACAACACCCCCAGTTGCGATCGCATATCGCAGTGCGATCTGCAAGTTCGCACAGAATCGGATCGCACTAGTGTGAACCACCATGCGATCTGATTCTGCTGCGGAATAAAAAAAAGGGTCAGGTGCGAGTTTAGTGCGGATGCGGTGCGAATTCAGCCATACAAAGTGTATGGCTGAAATTTGCACCGCACATGAGATCGCATGTAATTTAGGAGCAGTGCGCTCTGAATTACATGCGATCTCCGTGATCGCACTAATGTGAACCTGGGCTAAAAGTTTTATTGGTACTGAATGTTTCTGAAATTTATTACCCCTATCGGTACAAATCACAAAATACCCATCATGTTTTCTGTCCATCCACAGCCCCTATGTCACCACAGTGGGAGGAACGTCCTTTAAGAACCCCTTCCAGGTGACCTATGAAGTGACCGACTTCATTAGCGGCGGCGGATTCAGCAATGTCTTCCCAATGCCGGATTACCAGGTGAGATGATGGCTGTCCTACTTGGTGCTCATCCTAACCTCCTACTTGGTGTCCTACTTGGTGCTCATCCTAACCTCCTACTTGGTGTCCTACTTGGTGCTCATCCTAAGCTCCTACTTGGTGTCCTACTTGGTGCTCATCCTAACCTCCTACTTGGTGTCCTACTTGGTGCTCATCCTAACCTCCTACTTGGTGTCCTACTTGGTGCTCATCCTAAGCTCCTACTTGGTGTCCTACTTGGTGCTCATCCTAACCTCCTACTTGGTGTCCTACTTGGTGCTCATCCTAACCTCCTACTTGGTGCTCATCCTAACCTCCTACTTGGTGCTCATCCTAAGCTCCTACTTGGTGTCCTACTTGGTGCTCATCCTAACCTCCTACTTGGTGTCCTACTTGGTGCTCATCCTAACCTCCTACTTGGTGCTCATCCTAACCTCCTACTTGGTGTTCATCCTAAGCTCCTACTTGGTGTCCTACTTGGTGCTCATCCTAACCTCCTACTTGGTGTCCTACTTGGTGCTCATCCTAACCTCCTACTTGGTGCTCATCCTAACCTCCTACTTGGTGTTCATCCTAAGCTCCTACTTGGTGTCCTACTTGGTGCTCATCCTAACCTCCTACTTGGTGTCCTACTTGGTGCTCATCCTAAACTCCTACTTGGCTTGGTGCTCATCCTAACCTCCCACCTATCCTCCTCCTGTGCTTTGACCTGTGCTGTTCATCCTCCTACAGGTCTCTGCTGTATCCCATTATCTGAAGACCAAAGAGAAACTGCCACCACAGAACTACTATAACCGCAGTGGCCGAGCCTATCCCGATGTGGCTGCGCTATCGGACAACTACTGGGTGGTGATAAACCGTATTCCCATTCCGTGGGTGTCTGGCACCTCGGTGAGTATCTGCGCTCTCTATGAGAACCTGTGAGCATGTTTCAATGTACAGCATAATTTACCCTAGGCAAAAAAAAAAAAAACAAACAAATTAAACCAATAACAAAAAAAGTCAGATATTCCGACTCGCCAGTCCTTGGGTGGGGTGGCTGCAGTAGTTTAATTTCTTCAGGCCAAGAACATTTTCAGCGAGTACGGAAAATACTTGATGATCCTGCCAGAAATACAGTGTCCTTGTCTCATCCTACACCTCCCCAACTTTTTGAGATTGAGGAAAGATTAGAAGAACTGCATTTATTTTCTCTTGAGAAGAGATTAGGGGGGATATGACCAATATGTATAAATACATAAGGGGGATATGATCAATATGTTTCAATACATAAGGGGGGGATATTATCTCCATGTATAAATACATAAGGGGAGATATGATCAATATGTATAAATACATAAGGGGGGGATATTATCACCATGTATAAATACATAAGGGGGGGATATTATCACCATGTATAAATACATAAGGGGAGATATGATCAACATGTATAACTACATAAGGGGGGGGGGGGTATGATCTCCATGTATAACTGCATAAGGGGAGATATGATCAACACAGTAGCAGGCAGAACAGGGAAGGGGGGGGATCGGTGTTGGAGAAGTAATTACAGGAATGATGCCCTGTGTCTCTCCCCGCAGCAGCTGAAAGCTAGCAGGAGGAGGAGAAACTGTCTTTCAGCTGCTGCAGAGAGCCACACAGGGCCTCCTTCTGTAATTTCCCCTCTGCCCAACTGCACCAATTCCCTGTCCTGTTGGGACCCCTCTTTGTGCCCGGGCTCCCTACAGGAGGACTGGTGGTCCCACTCTATAAGCGGCCCTGGGTGTGGGCATTCCTATGCGGACTGCATTTGCATGCAAATGGCTCTAGGTGATGCTGAGACTCCAAGACTGCAAGATGTAAAATCCAATGAATAAAAGGGTCGGCCCAGGGATAGCCAGGCTGGGGTGGAAAGGACTAGACCCTGGGTGTCCAACCTTTTGGCTTCTCTGGGCCACATTGAGTGTAGAGAACATTTTTCGGGCCGCATATAATATATATATACTATAGTTAAGGTATATAAGTAATAAAACGCTGCTGCGCCCTTCCCGCACTTTACTGCTGGTGGGTAATGCTGGTGGGTGATGCTGGTGGGTACTGCTGATGGCTAATGCCGGTGGCTAATGCCGGTGGTTACTGCTGGTGGGTAATGCTGGCGGTTACTGCTGGTGGGTAATGCTGGTGGTTACTGCTGGCGGGTAATGCTGGTGGTTACTGCTAGCGGGTATTGCTGGTGGTTACTGCTGGCGGGTAATGCTGGTGGGTAATGCTGGTGGGTACTGCTGGTGGGTACTGCTGGCACTGCTGGCGGTAATGCTGGTCATGATGTCAGGTACTGCAATGTAGAGAGCAGAGCCACTGCTTCCTGTATGGATCCTGCCACTGGCGGAGGAGGGGTGTATTTCATATCACTCCGCCTGTGACAGAGCCGGAACTATACAGGAAGCAGCGGCTCTGTCACTGACTGCAGACATCCTAAGTCTCCCGCGGCAGGCGGGAGATCACACGGAACTTGCGGGTGTCCATGAGCCGCCGGCCAAAGGCGGGAGACTGTCTGGAGTTCCATGGCTGGTGGGCCACAAAGCCTGCGGTTCAGGGCTGCAAGCGCCCCGTGGGTTGGACATGCCTGGACTAGACAATAGCCAGGACATGAGATGGGCTCCATTGCAGCTTCTAATGCACATTATGAGAAGCTCACGATGTGCAGTGAAATTTGATTAAGCAGTTTCAGTCCAGAAGAGGAGTCTGTACAACTGTGCAAGACTGAAGGGATGGTGGAAGATCAGCATTTAATTTATGTTAACCCCTCTCTTTTGTCTTACCTCCTCTACAGGCCTCCACACCGGTGTTTGGTGGTATTCTTTCTCTGATTAATGACCAGCGTTTAAAGAGAGGTAAATCGCCCCTTGGATTTCTAAACCCGGCATTGTACAAGCTACAAGGAAACGGAACGCTGGCACTGTATGACGTAAGTAGCACCCATTGGTGAATGCCATGGGAAGGCACACTTTGACCCTCTAGGTCAGTGATGGCAAACCTTGGCACCCCAGATGTTTTGGAACTACATTTCCCATGATGCTCATGCACTCTGCGTTGTAGCTGAGCATCATGGGAAATGTAGTTCCAAAACATCTGGGGTGCCAAGGTTCGCCATCACTGCGAGTCTAGGTATTGCGGAACTGCAAGTTCCATCATGCCTTTACCTCTGGGAGTCATGCTTGGGGCGGTCCAAATCTTGCAATGCCTCATGGGACTTGTAACTGTGCAGCAGCTGGAGGGCTGAAGTTTGCCTACCTTGGTGTAAGCGGTTACGAGGACACCACACAATGTTTAATTTCTTGCTGTCTCCCCCACAGGTCACAGAGGGCTGTCACGTTGGCTGCTTCGATGACCTTGTTCTAGGACAAGGATTTTGTGCAGGTCCAAGCTGGGACCCGGTAACGGGATGGGGGACCCCGAACTACCCTGAATTGCTGAAATCTTTGCTGCTGTAGTACCGCCACTCCCTTGTAGTGACTGTGGGGTACAAGTGGGGAGCTGTCTCTTCTAAAGACTCTGCACTTTGTCAAGTCTCTAAATCACGATGGACAATTTTCTGATGAATGTGTGTTTGTTGTACTGTCTTATATTGCAATTTGAAGTGTCCTGCAATGATGTCCTTTCACCACGGCCAGTTGTACAGCACTGAAACTCTCTAATTTGATCTGGACTGGTGACAAACTATGTGTGGATGTGGTGGACTGGTACTGTGTGAATTTTATAGAACAGGGATAGGTAATCCAAGGCTTGGGCCCAAGGCTGGCACACAATGTTATTTTTAGTGGGCATCCTTGCAGGCCCAGACTGATGCGTCAGAGGACCAGTGGATCCTCCAATGGCCCCCTGCTCCCTATAAATTCAGCCATAGGCTGTAACTGACAGCCAGTTACAAAGCCTGACCTTTTTCTCTGTGCCCTACAGCCTACCTATTCATGGAAGATCGGAGACCTAAAGTCACTGACGCTCAGGTGCCAGCCCTCTTCTCAATACGATTGTAGGCTTGGCTGTGGATGTGGTGTGAAGAAGCCCACTTGCCTATCCTTCCCCTCCCCACTGGAACCATTAGCTGCAGCAAGTATGAATGTAGATGTCTGAGTTTCTTATGGTGTAGGAATTGGGCCTGATCTGAGGTGTGAAGGTGCAAGAATTGGGGCAGATCTGAGGAATCAGGGCTGACACTAATGCCTCGTTTCCACTGAGCGGATCGGGTCGGTTCGGTACGGTACGCTAATTTGAGTGTTTCCATTATGAAAGTGGCCCATACAACCAAACCAAACTGCACCATTCCTGGTCCTCCTGTAGGGCAATAGGAAATGGTACGGTACGGTTAGGGCGGAGCTACTGGCGTCACACGATAGATTCCACTGATTGGCGGACAGGAAAACCTCAATGCTCACGTCAAATGAAAGCGCAAAACAAACACCTCATTTAGAGTAAACCCCGCATTGCCCCTGGTGGCCCGACTTGCAGTGGAAACGCTCACCTGAATAGACCAGAGCATTCTAACCCTTCCAAACTGTACCGACCCGAACCGTTCCGCTCAGTGGAAATGAGGCATTAATGGTTGATGACCCCGGATATAGAAGATTTTCCTTACCCTTGTTCCTGGACACCTTTGGTTCCTATGAATTACCTTTTTTGAGATATCTAGGCCCAAGTATCCACCATTGATAAGTGGATACTTAAACCAATAACCCTCCTATTTAACCTATTCCTTCCCATTATTTCTCTCAGGGAACAGATGCATAATGTGCTGCCTTTACTATGACTATGTCAGGGAAGCCCTAGACACAGAGTCATCTCAGGGAGTATAAAGTATAATCAGATGATATAGGAGATCAAAGAGATCAAATGAAATGAAGGTTGTCTATCAATTCATAGGTTGGAACATTGTAGGTGCGATGCCAGCCAACAATGGGAAAACCACCTTTTATCCATCTCACCACAACAGAGTAACAAATGTAATCGGTGCAGGGAAAGAATAGGGGGGTGTCCTTACCCCAGGCTTATTTCCTGACTACCAGTTCCTACCCAGCTGCTGGGAACGCACGGGGAGGAGCTATGAAACTTCTTATTTACAGAGAAGATAGGTAAATCATCAGACAGCTGTAAGAAGAAAATCAAGGAACTCTAGGAACATGGGGGAGTCAAGAATCCGTTTCTGTTTGCTTTGTGAGGTTATTTTTGATTATAATAAAGATTTTCTATGTTACAATTCTAAAGTGTTGCTTTGTAAAGTGTAAAGATGAAAAAAATAAAACAGGACGTACGGTATATTCTGCAGTCTGTCAGTAGCATTAATACAGAGTTTCCCCTGTAACATAAGTTTTACCTGCTGCTCCTGCCAATGGGCTTATTTTTTTTACTTCCTGTAATAGGGTGACAACGCTGTTATGTCTGAAGTGAAATCACATGGCAGGGTTGCCACTCTGTGGGCTTGGTAGTTTTAGGATGCACATGTGGAATAAAGATTTTGGTGTAGTTATCCTATTTTAAATGGATTAAAGATTGCGCTGCCAAACTACAGTACATTTGGGCGCAGAAATAATTAGGGAAGTGCCACATTCTGTTTGTTTTAGAAGGGGATAAGTGGGAAAAATATAGACTTTATAGGCACTATTTACCCCGCTTTACCCCGGATGCCTGTATACTTAGATGTGCCTGTTTTATTCATCATGTGAGTTGCTAAATGTTGTACCTTCATTAAATGTAACCATACTGCTACACTTAGAGGCGCCTCTCTTCTCTTTGATACTCTGTAGCTCCTGCTGGATTTTGCTTCTAATCCCCTTGTGGAAGCGGCTATTTGAGGATGGACATTTTATGGTTATATAACCTCTCGCAATGCTATAATCTTTTTATATGAACTATAAACTGAAGGACTTATGAATAAATGGTTGTGGAAGGAATCATCTGAGTTTCCATTATTTCTTATGGGGAAATTCGCTTTGATATGAGAGTGCTTTGGACTACAAGCATGTTTCCGGAACGAATTATGCTCGCAATCCAAGGTTTTACTGTAGTTCCTTCTCCTATCCCCATTATAAAATAAACAAAACAACCAAATACTCCTGGATTGATTATTGAAGTGTGAGCCAAGAGGAATTAGGAAATTGCATTTTTTTGTGGCCGTGTGCTGGTAACTAGAGATCGACCGATTATCGGCATCACCAATATATCGGTGGCCGATATGCACTTTCCCCGATATATCGGAATCAGCCTTTGGATTTACCAATATTGCCGATATTTTGGGAAAGTGCTTGTACCGGAGTGATGGCTGCAGCTAGAGGCATCACCCCGATACCGGTGTCCATAGCCGACGGTCAGCTGTCTTGTAATGACAACCGATGCGGCTGAGAAGCCGCTCAGCTGTCATTACAAGGAGTGGGAGGGGACCCCCCCCCTTCCCGCACCACCAGGAGACCCGGGCATACTACCTGCACCGCCGCTGTCTGACCAGGTCTCCATTTTTTTTAATTTGGCGCCGAGTACCTGGAAGTGAGGTCATGACATGACCTCACTTCCGGGTACTGGCGGCGCCGAATTAAAAAAACTTACAGCATTCAAAACAGCCAAACTTGGCGTTTTTGAATGCTTTTAAGTGCATTCAAAAGGTTTGGGGTATTTTAGACCTGTAGACATTAAAAAAAAAAAAAAATTATTTATTTTTTTAATGTCCGAAAATATCGGCCGATACCAATATCCGATGACCAAAATATCGGTATTGCCGTTAAAAAAACGATATCGGTCGATCACTACTGGTAACCAGGGGGACCCGCAGAGTGAATATCTAGCAGCTCTTAGGGGGGGGCAGTGCTACATAAGGCCTCATTAACACAAGTCTTTTTTATTTTTATTTTTTTCTTTCCCTGGAGGCCTTTATTCCAGGAGAGGAAAATGCAGCTGAAAAAAGCATCTAAAGCTGCATTTTGCATGCTCCTTTTGGTGTTAACGCATTCTACTGGCCAGAATATTATTGTGTTTTCAATAAACTAAATTTTAGTGCAGCGCAACACTTTATATAAATCAATATAATGTACATGTGCACCAAATCTGTTATAATTTTACAGATTATTTCAATATTGATATCATTCGTGCGGGATGACATTAAAACCGCTTGCCGACCGCCGCACGACTATCTACTGCGGCGGTCAGCCCCTCACAGGCAAAGCGACGTAGTACTACGTCGCTAGCCTGTGAGGGTCTAGGGAGCGAGAAAAATTTCTTTTTGCGGGACTGCGACATTGTGGCGGACAGATCGGACCCCTGACTGACATTTTTGACACTTTTGGGGGTACCAGTGACATTACTACAGTAATCAGTGCTAAAAATATGCACTGTTACTGTAATAATGACACTGGTAGGGAAGGGGTTAACTCTATTGGTGATCAAGGGGTTAAATGTGTCCCTAGGGGCGGGATTCTAACTGTCAAGGGGCATGGCTTGTTAGATCATAACAGAGACATACGATCCTACATAGCAGGCTCGCTTAGCCTCTGTCATTATCTAAGGGAGAAAGACAGACAGCTGTGTTTACATCAGCCGTCTGCCTTTCTCCCTCTCCTGAGCGAGATCGCGAGTGGCCGGCGGCCATCGGAGCCGCCAGTCACTCGCGCGGGGATGTCAGTGAAAGAGCGGGGGCGGGAGCGCACCCCCTACAGGCTCGTGGGTGAGTGACATACCCATATGTTACTTTGCCCAAGAGGGGCTAACCGCCGCCGTATATAGTCGTGCGGCGGTCGGCAAGTGGTTAAACACTCCTGTCTCTAAATACCTATGTGCGCTTGATGTTCCAACTCCTGCAGAGTTCTGACCGTGATCTTCGGATCTCCCAACAAGGCTGAATGAGAGTCCGCTCTCAACAGATCCTCTAGGTACCCCAGTACCGCAATCCCCCGCTGGCGCAGCAGTGCTAATACCGATGCTAGTACCTTGGTAAACACTCTTGGAGCGGAGTTGAGACCAAAGGGTAACGCCACAAATTGATATTGCTCCTCTGCTACCGCCAAGCGAAGAAACCGCTGGTGTCCAGCATAGATAGGGATGTGTAGATATGTGTCCTTGATATCTATGGAGGCTAAGAAATCTCCCTGATGCAGAGACACTACTACCGTGCAGATGGACTCCATCCGCAACCTCTGTACCCGCACAAAGCGGTTCAGGGCCTTGAGATCCAGGATGGGATGCACCTTGCCTTCTTTTCTGGGCACGGTGAAAAGGTTTGTATAAAACCCCTGAAAACGTTCCTGAGCGGGAACCGGCACAATCCCTCCTTTCGACAGCAAGTCATGTACCACCCCTCGCAAGTCCCTTAATCAGACTGGGGATAACTGAAGATTGGACGGGAGGTACCTATCCAGCGGACGAGACCAGAATTCGATCTTGTATCCTAATCAGATCAGTTTGTGAACCCATTTGTCCTGAATCAAGGAGGTCCAGGGTTCCTGAAAGAATCAATGATGTCTCCCCACCCCAGACTCGGGTGAGGGCGCCCCTTCATGCAACCGAGGACTTGTCTGCAGGTCCAGATTGGTCAGACTTAGATTATCCCGACCATGGCTTCTTGGAACCCCAGAAGATCTAAACGGTTTACCTTTTTCTTGCGACCCGGAGGCATGAAAAATACATTTGTGAGCAGTAAAGGAAGGCCCCCCGCCTAGTACGCGGCATCTTGCCCTTAAGAGGATTGGGGCAGATTAGTTCTCTTACCCCCCTGTGATACCTTTGATCAACTCATCCAGGGAAGATCCAAACAGCCTCTCCCCTGTAAAAGGAAGATCAGCCACAGCCTTCTTAGAAGCCTGGTCAGCCAACCAGCATTTTAGCCATACCATGCGCCTAATAGCAATCGCCACTGCTGACGTCCTGGCCACCAAAGCGGAGTTCAGGGACACAAACACAAGGACTTGGGTCAACTGCTCTATTAGTTCCAGTACCGTGGGGGGAAGCCGTGTTGTTTCCAAGTTACTTTTCAGTAACTTCACCCGTTCAGTAGCAGTCTGCGCTACCAAAACATTCACAAAGGTAGCCATTATCATGTGACCTGCTACCACATGTAAATGGCGGGACAAGGATTCCACCTGTCTATTCATGGGATCCGGATTGGAGACTCTTCCACCGGTACCAGAGTTGCTTTAGTCAACCTGGGCACCGAAGAATACACTTTCGATGGAACAGTCCACCTATTGGACATTGCCTCCGCAAAAGGATAACGGCGTGCAAAACCCTTAGGCACCACCAACATGTGCTTAATGCGTCGCCATTGTTCATCCACAATAGTATGAAACGATTCTGGACAAGGGAATACCTTGCCCGATTTACGGGATTTGCGGGAGCCAAAAGACACCTGCGTATCTGACGCTGTAGGTTCATCAACCAATTTTAGGGTTTCCCGCACAGAAACTATCAGGGCTTCCACCAATGCGCGTTCTGACCGTGACCGTCAGAATGCGAAGACCCCGACCCTTCAAGGCGGTCTGTGTCCGCGGCGACCATATCTGTCTCAGAGTTCGAAGACCCTGCTGATGGAGGTGAGGGCAGAGGACGTTTACGGCTGGCAGCACCAGAAATGACAAAATCCACTTTTGACATCAGGCTTTGCAAACAAAAAAGCAATTTCTGGCTGTGACTGTGAACCAGAGGGTCCCGCAGTTACTTCCAGGGGGTCTGCAAGTGAATTTTTATCCTGGGACTCCATTGCTCAAATAAAATACATTTTTGTGTAATGTCCCTTTAAGATCGTGAAAAACGCGGTCCCATCGCTATAACTGTGGATTTCCAATCCCTGATTATTATGTAATATTAGCAAAGCAAAAGAGGAAAAACCCACAGGGAAACCCAGGAATGTTACCAGACCACAGAGAAGCATCCAACCTGATCAGTGTAAAAATGAAACTAACACTGTCTGGACAGGAAGAAGCTCTGCTGCTATCATTAAAAGTGGGCACTTATACATTCTCAATGGGGGGGGGGGGGGGGGGGGGGGAGTATAGAAAATAGCTGCCCACGTAAACTAATGGGAACACAGAGATCATGAACCAAAGTAAAACAGCGGCCCCCACAGCACGCCATGCGGTCTCCAGGACCCCCCAAAGGGGTCCCAGAACAATAGGCATAGACCCACACAGGACAATCCACCCCCCTCAAATAAGCACCATAATGGCCACATTACCAACATCCCCCCCACCCCCCAAGGCAAAACCTGCTAGGGGTAGGGGAATGCCAAGGGGTACACCAGATAAGTCCTCCAGGGTGCCAGGGAATCGAGGGAGCCCCTAAGGTCCGACCATTCCAGGGAGGACCCCGCAACTGTAAAGGCTGTTTGGGGGGACAATTTTACTCATCATACCATGGTACCAGGTGGGCGCCACTCCAAAACAGATCACCTCCCACCCGGGATGGGGGTTCTGTCAGCCAAGGAGAAGCTGCGACTCCAGGGCGTTCCAGGTCGATGCGAGACTGTCCACTCGCAGGCTCGTCCCCATCCATCGGGGCACTGTCGTGGCGAGGCCTAGTTCTGGACTATAACCTGCTCACGCTCGCTGGCCAGGCTGGGAGACCTTAAAGCGGTTGTAAACCCCGAAAAAAACATAAAAAAATGCAAGACAAAGGCATAATGAGCTAGTATGCATCGCATACTAGCTCATTATGTATTACTTACCTTACAACGAAGCCCCGACATGGACCCCTGGACACCGCTGAGGGCGCTGCCATGATCCCTCGGCGTCTCTTCCAGGTTCGGCGGCTCCGGCGCGGTGATTAGCCGGAGCCGCGATGACGTCAAGTCATAGTCATAGTTTTCCAGCAAGCTCCCGGCAAGGAAAACTGAAGGTCCCCCCGGACCTTCAGAGCGCATGCTCTGCTCGCGTGAGCCGGTTTAGGATATCAATTGTACCTACAGGTAAGCCTTATTATAGGCTTACCTGTAGTTAAAAGTGTCAAAAAGCGGGATACTACCGCTTTAAGGATCTAGATTATCCAGTGCAAAACCGCTGCCAGCTGTTGCTTGAAGTTCCTCTGGATCTTGGTTCTCAGGAACTAACAAGTTAAAAAAAAAAAAACTTTGCCTGTTACAGCGAAGGCTGAAGTCCCAGCAGGGAGCTAGGTCCTATTCCTAAAGCCCCATACACACACGCAGATCGTCGTCATACAAATGTTCGTCTTTTCTCCCCGGGATGTCGGTGTCTGTTGAAAAGTGCAAAGACAGCACAAGGACAGCACAAGAATTTTGTCCGCAGACTTCAGCTGACTGCAGAAGTGATGTCATGTAATGGTTAACTTTCCCTGTGTTTTTTATTTTCTGAGCGAGCATGCCCAGTCTTGCAAATCTGCGGTCTGTCGGCTGATTTCTGTACTGACAGGCGAACAATCGTCCGTTCTGGTGTCTGCAGACAAAAATTTTCATGTTTGCAAGAAAGACTCTTGTCCGCAGATTGTGTGCAGACATCTGTCGGAGGCACCATACTAACACGCATACAATCGGCAGATCTTTCGTCCGCCGACGTTTGTATGACGACGATCTGCGTGTGTGTACGGGCCTTTACACTAGGCAGAACATGGTGATAGCAGAGTCTGAGGAGTTATGCCTGCAGGGACAGCCCCCATAGGCATGGATACGTTTTTTTCCTGCCTAGTGCCTATTCCTAGAAGCAGCATAACCCTAGGAGTCATGAAGATAGGGATCTATGAGTCATGAAGATGGGGATCTATGAGTCATGAAGATGGGGATCTATGAGTCATGAAGATAGGGATCCGCGTCTGTCGATGAACGATAGAGAAAAGAAAATTCCATAAATCTATCCCATAGTTTGTAGATTTGATGACTTTTGTGCAAACCAATCAATATACGCTTATTGGGATTTTTTTTTTTTTTTTTACCAAAAACATGTAGCAGAATACATATTGGGCTAAATTGATGAAGAAATTTAACTTTTTTAATTGGATGTGTTTTATAGCAGAAAGAAATAGGTTTTGTTTTTTTCAAAATTGGCGCTCTTTTGTTGTTTATAGCGCAAAAAATAAAAACCGCAGAGGTGATCAAATACCACCAAAAGAAATCTCTATTTGTGAGGAAAAAAGGACATCAATTTTATTCGGGTACAGCACTGCCATATCCCAAAAAATGGCCTGGTCATTAAGGGGGGGGGTTAAACAATACAGGAAATCACTGAACAAATTCAACTGAAACTTATACCTTCTGCTGTCTGAGGCCAGAAGGCATTATTTATCACACATCAGATCAAAAGTGTTTGGTCAACTAATCAGGAACCCCCTATTATTTGAGGGGAAGTTTTTAAGTTACTAAAAACACACATCCATCAATATGAAAGCACAGATTTCGATTAGAACACATTATTGCATGCATTATAGCTACCTATTTGCATATTATAGATTGGATGCATTATGCTTCATGGTGTAGGGCAGTCATGTCCAAAGCCCTTTGGCCTACAGGTGTGAGCACATGGCTTGCTGCTGCCATGTTTGTTTGATGGTGAAATGACCATCAAGGCTGAACTATGACAACACGGTGCTGTGAGGGTCAAATGCTGGGAAATTACAGTGGCTCCTGTAAGACATACTGTCAAGGTATCAGCTTGGGGATTCATCTTTGCGAAGAGGTCCGGTCAAATTCGTCACCAAGTGTGTTGCAGTCTATATGATAGTTCAAGGCCCAATACATTTAATTGTCTGGTAAGCGTGTTTTGAACACTCTCTTTGGTGGTGGATCCTCTTCACTCTACTGCAATTGGGTGCTGTGCAATATCACTGGTGGAAATTGTTTTTTTATATGGACTCTTTTTATAATGTTTTAGCGCTACATATTTTATCTTTCTGCTTTTTTACATATGATCAGTGTATGACCAGAGTGTAGCTGCTTTTACTATTATTTTATTGTGAGTTTTATTGCTCATTTTATAAGTGTTCTTAGCGCAACTATATCTACATTTTTATGTCCAAAGTCCGGCCCGCGGGTCATTTGCAGCCCGTCCTTTCGTTTCATACGGCCCCTAGGGACACCGCTGACTTTTCTCAATGTCTCTCTCTGAGACTCATCACATCCCTGCCTTGATGCCGCCCCGATGCGATGGCTCGAGGGCAGGGTCTCACCGCCTCTGGCCTCCCTCGGCAGCTCTCGAGTCCCACTCCGCCCCCCCGCTCGGCTCTATCTGTCCGACTGTGCGGGAGTGCGGAATGAAAATTGCGTTCCTTCTCTCCTTCATCGCACCCAGCCACCTGTAAGGAGCCAACCGAGGATTTTGTAGAGCTAAGCAAGGATCACATTCATTTCTACAATTCTACTACCTGTTTCTGTAAGTGTGATTTTATTCATAGAGCACTGATGCTTTTTATTTCCTATATATATATATATTTATTCCTATATATACACACCTTCATGTGCTGGCTGGGTGACATTATTAAACGGCAGACACAACTGGTCCTTACATACAGGGGATTGCCATTCACAAAGCTGTGAGCAGGTGGAAAGCTGAGGATCATCTTCCACTCTTCCCTTCAACCTTTTTTTTCGGGGAATAAAGTAGTGTATGACCTGCTGGTAATACAGGGGTCTTACAGTTTGTCACCTGAAGTGGATCCAGATCCGGTTTTCTGGCACCCTCCCTCTTTCAGGTTGAAAAAAGACACAAATCCATCTGGTTCAACCAAAAAAAAAAAAAAAACAGCATTGAAAACCCTACCATACAATCCCATATACACAATCCTATACCCGCTGTTGATCCAGAGGAAGGCGAAAATAAACCCCCAGCAAAGCATGATCCAATTTGCTACAGCAGGGGGAAAAAAAATCCTTCCTGATCCCCCAAGAGGCAATCAGATATTCCCTGGATCAACTTTACCTAAAAAAAAATTGAATACCCATTTATATTATGTACACCTAGGAAAGAATCCAGGCCTTTTTAACCACTTGCCGACCAGTCACGTTGACTGTACTGCGGCAAAGTGGTTAGTTATCGTCCAGCGACGTAGACCTACGTCGCTGGACTCCTCCCCTTGTGGGCGGCACGCACGCGCCGTCGGAGGCTCGCTCCCGCTGTTTTCAGTCACATCGGGAGTCGGGCCAGGGGATGAGCAGCGGTGATCACCGCCGCTCTTCCCCGATCGTCAGGGAATTGAGTGTGGAGGTCCGCCCGCTTGTGTAAACAAAGCGGGCGGATCTCCTAAGTGACAGGCAGGGTCAGATTGCAGGGTTCAGCATAGCTGAACATGCGATCTGTCCCTGTGTCACTCAGTCACCTCCCCCCACACACGTCAGTAAGCACCAGGCATACATTACATAGTTACATAGTTAGTGAGGTTGAAAAAAGACAACAGTCCATCCAGTTCAACCTATGATGTGTGTGTGTTTGCTTTTAACCGTACATTGTATACCCCTGTATGTTGTGGTCTCTAAGGTGACCATCTAACAGTTTTTTGAAACTATCAATGCTCCCTGCTGACACGACTGCTTGTGGAAGAGAATTCCACATCCTTACCGCTCTTACAGTGAAGAACCCCTTACGCATTTTAAGGTTAAACCGCCTTTCCTCTAGTTTTAGTGAGTGGCCACGCGTCTTATTGTATTCCCTTACTCTGAATAGTTTGTTCCTTATGCCAGGGTCGCCAGCCAGTACAGTATTTGTACATTGATATCATATCCCCCCTCAATCTTCTCTTCTCCAGAGAGAATAGGTTCAGTGCTTGTAGCCTTTCCTCATAGCTGATGTCCTCCATTCCCCTAATTATTTTTGTTGCCCTTCTCTGGACTCTTTCTAATTCCAGCACATCCTTCCTGAGGACCGGTGCCCAGAACTGGACAGCATACTCCAGATGTGGCCAGACCAGAGTCTTGTAGAGAGGGAGCATAATCTCTTTATTTCTGGAGTGAATCCCCTTTTTTATACATCCCAGTATTCTGTTGGCTTTACTTGCAGCGGCTTGGCATTGCATGCCACTGCCAAGCCTGTTGTCTACCAGCACCCCCAAGTCTTTTTCCATCTTAGACTCACCCAGAGGTTCCCCCCCTAGTGAGTAGCTTGCTTTCTGGTTTTTGGCCCCCAAGTGCATTACTTTACATTTTTCAACATTAAACCTCATCTGCCATGTAGTTGCCCACCCCGTTATTTTGTTCAGGTCCGCTTGTAAGGTTTCCACATCCTGCATAGAAGATATTGGCATGCCTAGTTTAGTATCATCTGCAAATACCGAGATTGTACTAGATATCCCCTCCTCTAGATCATTTATGAATAAATTAAACAGGATTGGTCCCAGGACCGAACCCTGGGGGACCCCACTTTCCACACCCGCCCAATCCGAGTACTCCCCATTAATCACCAACCTCTGGACTCTCCCCTGGAGCCAGTTCTCTATCCAGGTACTCACCTTATGGTCCATACCTACCTTCCTTAGTTTGAACAGTAAGCGTTTGTGGGGAACGGTGTCAAAGGCCTTTGCAAAGTCCAGATACACCACATCCACCGGCTTACCTTTATCTAGGTGGCAGCTCACTTCGTCGTAGAAGGTTAATAGATTGGTATGGCAAGAACGATTTTTCATGAATCCATGCTGATTACTACTAATAATACCGTTTTCATTACTAAAGTCTTGTATATGGTCCCTTAATATCCCCTCCAAAATCTTGCAGACTACAGATGTTAGGCTGACCGGCCTATAGTTCCCCGGGATACACATCGGCCCCTTTTTAAATATTGGTACCACGTTGGCTTTTTTCCAATCAGCTGGCACCATACCCATCTGTAAACTATCCTTAAAGATCAAGAATAAGGGTCTGGCAATCACCTGGCTGAGCTCTTTAAGAACCCTCGGGTGCAAGCCATCCAGTCCCGGTGATTTATTTATGTTAAGTTTCTCTAGTTTAGTTCTAAGTCTATCTTCTGTTCGCCATGACGGCACTTCCTGAGGTGTGTTTTTTAGTTCGGCCTTACAAGCTAGGTTTGTGTAGCCCCCCGATTCTTTTGTGAAGACTGAAGAGAAGAAATGATTTAACACTTCCGCCTTTTCTTTGTCCTCAGTGGCCATATTACCTTTGTCATCTTTTATGGGGCCAATGTGTTCTGGCCTTGCTTTCTTACTGTTTATATACTTAAAGAACTTCTTGGGGTTCTTTTTACTCTCCTCCGCTATATGTCTCTCGTGTTCTATTTTAGCCGCCCTGATTTCGCCTTTACATTTCTTATTACACTCTTTGTAATGATTAAATGCTGCCAATGACCCCTCAGTCTTGTATTTTTTGAAGGCCTTTTCTTTAGCACGAATATGCATTTTTATGTTGGAGTTTAGCCACCCAGGGTTTAGTTTTGCTCTTTTAAATTTATTTCCCTTTGGAATGCACTGGTCAATCCCCTTGTTAAGTATGCTCTTGAAGCACTCCCATTTTTCCTCCGTGTTCTTTGTTCCCAGGGTTCTATCCCAATTGATATTTTCTAGCAGCGAGCGCAGTTTTGGGAAATTGGCTCTTTTGAAATTCAGCGTCTTTATATTACCCCTCTGCTTCCTATAACTGTAATTAATACTGAAACTTATTGACCTATGGTCACTGTTTCCTAAGTTGTCCCGTATTTCTATATCCGTGATCAGGTCTGAATTGTTGGTAATCAGCAGGTCAAGTACCGCATCTTTTCTCGTCGGTGCATTCACCATCTGACCCATGAAATTGTCCTGCAAAACATTTAGGAACTGCCTAGCCTTGGCTGAGTGCGCGGTTCCTTCTGCCCAGTCTATATCTGGATAATTAAAGTCCCCCATTATAATGACATTTCCCATCCTTGCTGCCAATCCTATCTGTAAAATGAGGTCCGCCTCCCCCTCCTCCCTCAGGTTGGGGGGCCTATAGCATACGCCCAATATTACCTTCCCCACCGTGCCTTCCCTTTGAAGCTCTACCCATAGGGATTCTGCCTTGTCCATAGCTCCATTATTAATATCATCCCTCATATTTACCTGTATACTGTTCTTAATATACAGACATACCCCTCCCCCTTTTTTACCTTCTCTATCTCTGCGATAAAGGGAATATCCCTGAATGGACGCCATCCAATCATGAGAGCTGTCAAACCAAGTCTCAGTTATCCCCACAAAATCGAAGTCCTCCTCAAACATCAGCAGCTCTAGCTCTCCCATCTTGTTGGCCAGGCTTCTGGCATTGGTATACAAACTTCTTAATTTTGACCGGTAACATATATCCTCATTTAATGTTTTTAGGCTACTCTCTTGATTTTTCCCCATACCCACCCTGGGTTTCGGAGCTCCGAACACCCTACCGCTAATGCCCCCCTTTCTGTCCTCTGAAACTTGCTTACCGCTGGCTAATTCTACATCTGTACCCTCCCCCCCATTCCCTAGTTTAAAAGCCCCTCTAACTTTTTGGCCATCCTCGCACCCAGTACGGCTGCACCCACCCCATTTAGGTGCAATCCGTCCCTACCAAAGAGCCGGTGGCCGACTGAGAAGTCGGCCCAGTTCTCCAGGAACCCGAAACCCTCCTTACTACACCAGCTCCTCAGCCACTCGTTAACTTCCCTAATCTCCCGCTGCCTCTCTGGTGTGGCTCGAGGTACAGGTAGTATTTCGGAAAATACTACATTGGAGGTCCTTCTCCTCAACTTAGCCCCTAAGTCCCTGAAATCGTTTAGGACTCTCCATCTTCCTCTGCCTATGTCATTGGTACCCACGTGTACCATGACAGCTGGGTCTTCCCCAGCCCCACCCAATAATCTGTTCACCCGATCCGCGATGTGCCGAACCCGAGCGCCCGGCAAACAACAGACTGTTCGGCACACACGGTCTTTGTCACAGATTACACTATCTGTCCTTCTAATAATTGAGTCCCCTACCACCAGCACCTGTCTTTCCTTTCCCTTTCTCCCGGCCTTACTGGAGGAGTTCTTCCCCTGGCAGCTAGGGGCGTCGCTCTGCTCCAGCTGCTGGCCCCTGACTGGTTTTCCCAACATCACACAACGGGGCGTATCTGTTGGGGTGCTCCAGTCCAGGATCAGCCTCCTTGCCTTGTTCCCTTCTACCCCTCCTAACTGTCACCCCTCTACACTGCTCTGATGCCTGCACCTCCGATACTCCGCCCACCTCTGTGCAGGCCCCTGTCTGCACCTGACTGGTACGATCCTGGCTCTCCTCCGGTATGGACATTCGTCTCAGTGTTGCCAGCTGCCTCCCTAGATTCAGGACCTGAGCTTCCAGGGAAGCAACTTGCTTACATTTTGCGCATTTGTATTCGCCCTCGATCGCATGACCGAGGAACGCATACATATCACAAGATGTACACCGAGTCGCATCTCCACACCCGCCGGGCATTGTACCTACTAATCTAATCTAATGGGGATTCAGTAATTTAAGTCTATCCTGTGTGGCTATTTCCTGGCTTCCTAACTCTACCTTCTCACCCTCTGGTACTCCGCTTCACTCACTTGACACTCAGTTGCACAACACTCACAATCTCACAGCCCGGTCAGTCGCACAACACTCCCAGCCGCACCACCCAGTCAGTCGCACACACTCACAGTCTCACAGCCCGGTCAGTCGCACCCACTCTCAGTTGCCCAACACTTCACAGACACACAGCCCGGTCAGTCGCACAACACTCACAGACACACAGCCCGGTCAGTCGCACAACACTCACAGACACACAGCCCGGTCAGTCGCACAACACTCACAGACACACAGTTACTCAGGCAGTCACAGGTACTCCCAGACACTCAGGCAGTCACAGGTACTCCCAGACACTCAGGCAGTCACAGGTACTCCCAGACACTCAGGCAGTCACAGGTACTCCCAGACACTCAGGCAGTAACAGGTACTCCCAGACACTCAGGCAGTTAACAGGTACTCCCAAACACTCAGGCAGTAACAGGTACTCCCAGACACTCAGGCAGTAACAGGTACTCCCAGACACTCAGGTAGTAACAGGTACTCCCACTCAGGTAGTAACAGGTACTCCCAGACACTCAGGCAGTAACAGATACTCCCAGACACTCAGGTAGTAACAGGTACTCCCAGACACTCAGGTAGTAACAGGTACTCCCAGACACTCAGGTAGTAACAGGTATTCTCAGACACTCAGGTAGTACAGGTACTCCCAGACACTCAGGTAGTAACAGGTACTCCCAGACACTCAGGTACTACACTACACTATACCCTCAGTCAGTGTTCAACCTCAGTCACCAGTCTTACTTACCTAATGTGTGTCCCTTTAAGCCTGTCACTTGCAGTTCCTCCCTCTCCCTCAGTCGGTCAGTCTCCTCTCTGCACCCGCCTCCCTCGGTCACTTCCCTGTCAGCTAGACTCCTCTGCTCCTCTCTGTGGGGGGGGTTCCCGCACCGCTCGCCGCAAGGGGGATTCACTGCCGCCCGCTACAAGGGAGGGAGGGGGGTTAACGCACCGCTCGCCTTTACCTCGGGGGGGGGGGGGTTCAAGCTCCCGACACCGCCGCTGCAGCAAGGGAGGGGTGGGGGGGGGGTTACCGCACCGCTCGCCGGGCGCTTTAGTTCGGAGGGGGGGTTCTAGCACCGGACGCCGCCGCTTCTACTGGGGGGGGGGGTGTACTCCTCTCACACGCACGGCACGGCAACTGATCCCGCGCTCTCTGATACCCTGCTCTGCTCCGCAGCGCCACCTGCAGCAATCGCCTGACAATGCAGTCGCCTGACATTAACCCCTCCCTCGCCAATAAAATTAACCCCTTCCCTGCCAGTGTCATTTTTACAGTAACAGTGCATATTTATAGCACTGATTACTGCAGTAATGTCACTGGTACCCCCCAAAAGTGTCAAAAATGTCAGTCAAGGGTCCAATCTGTCCACCGCAATGTCGCAGACCCGCAAAAAAAAAAATTGCAGATTGCCGCCATTACTCGTTAAAAAAAAAACACCAAAAATTACATAAATCTTTCCCTTAGTTAGTAAACGCAATAACTTTTGCGCAAACCAATCAAAATACACTTCTTGCAATTTTTTTTACCAAAAATATGTAGCAGAAAACAAATTGGCCTAAAATGTTAAAAATTTTGATTTTTACATTTTTTTGGGGGGGGATTTCATAAAAAAAAAAGTGAAAAATATTGTTATTTTTTCAAAATTGTCGCTCTTTTTTTGTTTATAGCGCAAAAAGTAAAAATCTTACAGGTGGTCAAATAGCACCAAAGAAAGTTCTGTTTGTGGGAAAAAAAGGACATAAATTTTGTTTGGGTACGGCGTTGCATGACCGCGCAATTGTCAGTTAAAGTCGCACAGTGCTGAATCGCAAAAATTGGCCTGGACGTAAGACAGCAAAATCCTCCGGGGGTAAAGTGGTTAAAAATAAATTTAGTGAGCTGGCCAGAACCACCTCTGGAGGGAGTCTATTCCACATTTTCACAGCTCTTACGATGAAGAAACCTTTCCGTATTTGGAGACTAAATCTGCTTTCCTCTAGACCAGTGGTTCTTAACCTGGGTTAACCCCAGGGGTTCGGTGAGTCAGTCTCAGGGGTTCGGCGGGGGGGGCAACAGGGCAATTGCTCCCCCCGAGAAAATATTACTGATTGTGAGGCCAACCCCAGGGAAATCAGAGCTGCGGTCGGGACGACTCACAGCCATTACACATAGACACTTGATGCTCTGCCCCTGTACCTCCCCCAGCAGGTTTCCAGCCTATCTCCTGCAGGCTGCTTGCTGCTTGAGTGGGCGGGATGGGGATGTACGTGGTATGCCCTCCCAACCCCCCACCCCAGTGTGTGCCCTCCTGACACCCCATGGTATGCCCTCCCAACCCCACCCCAGTGTGCCCTCCTGACACCCCATGGTATGCCCTCCCACCCCCCCCCAGTGTGTGCCCTCCTGATACCCCATGGTATGCCTTCCCAACCCTCCCCCCCCCCCCCCCAGTGTGTGCCCTCCTGGCTCCTACAGTGTGTGCCCTCCCAACCACTGATGTGTGCCCTCCTGACACCCAGTGTGTGGCCTCCTGACTCTCCACTGGTGTGTGCCCTCACTACCCTCCCCCACAGTGTGTGTCCTCCTGACCCTCCCCCCAGTGTATGCCCTTCCCAACCCCCTGGTGTGTGCCCTCCTGAACCCCCCCCCCCCTGGTGTGTGCCCTCCTGACCCTCCCCTGGTGTGTGCCCTCCCAGCCCCCTGATGTGTGGCTTTACTGATCCCTGTACACTGTCCTATCCTCTGTCCTGTCAACTCCTGTCCTCTGCCCTATTCTCTGTACACCGTCCTACAGCCTACTGACCACTCTATCCTTCCCTACAATCAACTGACCCGTATACACTGCCCTACATGCTACTGGCCTCTATACACTGCCCTACATCCTAATGACCTTTCTACACCGCCCTAAAAACTACTGACCTCGCTACACTGCCCTACAAACTACTGAGCACTGTACACTACCCTACAAACTACTGAGCACTGTACACTGCCCTACAAACTACTGAGCACTGCACACTGCCCTACAAACTACTCACTACTGCCCTACAGCCTACTGACCTCTGTACGCTGCCCTACAGCCTACTGACCTCTGTACGCTGCCCTACAGCCTACTGACCTCTGTACGCTGCCCTACAGCCTACTGACCTCTGTACACTGCCATACATACTACTGACCTCTGTACACTGCCCTACAGCCTACTGACCTCTGTACACTGCCCTACATACTACTGACCTCTGTACATTTTACTTTGTAGGATACGTTTAATTCAGTTCTGTAAACAACACCTTATTTTCTGGCAGTGCCCCTCCCGAGACTAGACTCATAAAATCATATTTTATTTTTCCAATTAAGAAGGGTTCGGTGAATGCGCATATGAAGCTGGTGGGGTTCAGTACCTCCAACAAGGTTAAGAACCACTGCTCTAGACGTAAAGAGTGTCCCCTTGTCCTCTGTCTTTCATTAGACCCTACCTGTTTCTAGGGACTTTTGGGCCTTACTGCTATATTTATTTGATGTGTGATAGACACGTTTTTTTTATTGCGCTGCACTTTTTTTTTTTACATTTTTGTATCTTTTCTAGTAATGTTTTTTTTTTCATCTGGCCTTCAGATATGAAAGGCAGAGTGATTTTACTACTGTTTAGATTTGTCATTCAAATCGTTTGCATAAAATAGTTAATTTGTATTTAATTTAAATGGTTCAAATGTCAGGCTAAATCAAGGATCCTCAAACTACGGCCCTCCAGCTGTTGCAGAACTACACACCCCATGAGGCATTGTAAAACTCTGACATTCACAGACATGACTAGGCATGATGGGAATTGTAGTTCCTGAACAACTGGAGGGCCATAGTTTGGAGACCCCTGGATGGTTGGCCCTCACGCATGTTCACTTCATCAAGTCTGGCCCTCTTTGAAAAAAAAGTTTGGACACCTCTGGTGTAGGATCTTTATGCTTGCTATGCTATGAATTACTAATGGGACTCTGAAGGCTGCTGTTCATTGTAATATTTCCAAAACTCTGCTGGATTTTGTCATCTGTTGCAACTGTCTTGTGGGTTTCTGTTCTGGGCCTCAACAAAATGCATCTCTCTGGATGAACCGAGTTGCTGCAGGAATAAATCACTTTTTGGATAGAAGAGTTTTGCATTCCATACCGGCTAGTGAACTCTTGTCTCAACAATAATAACTTGTATATCACAACATTCATTCAATCATCACCCTTCAAATAATATATCACAACAATTAGGCCTTTTTCACACAGGCGGACCATTCAGATCTGCCTGTCTGTTTTTTTGGCGAATCTGAACGGTCCCCCCATACATCCCTATGGAGCATCGGATGTCAGCGGAGACATGTCCACTGACATCCAATCCGATCCGTCAAATCTGGACAGATGGAAACCCTATTTTCCATCCGTCCAGCGGATCGGATGAGAACAGACCCACGGTCCGTTTCCATCCGATTCCCCTATAGAGATGCATGGGGAACTGACAGCTGTGTCTCCGCACACAGTGCGGAGAATAGCTGTCATCCTCCTGCTCAGCGGGGGATCGGCGGATCGATCCCCCGCTGAGATAAAAGGAGTCCGTCCGACGGACGGACAGTGTGAAAAGGGCCTTAGGGTCCTTTCACACGAGTGGATGCGCTCGGCGAACTCTGTTTTTCTCAGCGAGGATTGATCCGCCGATACCCGCTGAGCAGGCGGATGACAGGTCTGTCTCTGCTTATTTTGTGGAGACAGAGCTGTCAGATCCCCACTCTACTCTATGGGAGATCGGATGAAGACGGACTGCCTATCAATTTTCATCCGATCTGAGCCTCCAGACGGATGGAAAATAGGGTTTCCTTCCGGATTTCACAGACAGAATTGGATTGGAGAACAGCGGGTGTCAGCGGACATGACACCACTGATATCCGCTGCTCCATAGGGGTACATGGAGCATTTGATTAGGTCCACCTGAAAAAACTGACAGACAGACCTGAAAAAGAGCCTTAGGAGTTCTAGCTATCTTGATTCGCCTGTTTAATCCAAATCAGTGGGGAAGATTTACTATAACTGGTGCAGCTATGCATGGTAGCCAGTCAGCTTTTAACTTCAGCTTGTTTGATTAACCATTTTAGCCCCGGTGGATTTGGCTGCTCAATGACCAGGCCCTATTTTGCAATTCGGCACTGCGTGACTTTGACGGAGAAACAGTTTTTTTGGTTGTTTTTTTTTTTGGTTGAACCCGATGGACTTGTGTCTTTTTTTCAACCTGACTAACTATGTAACTATGTAATTGCGCGGTCGTGCGACGCTGTACCCAAACAAAATTGACGCCCCTTTTTTTTCCACAAACAGCTTTCTTTTGGTGGTATTCGATCACCTCTGCGATTTTTATTTTTTTGCGCTATAAACAAAAAAAGAGCGTCAATTTTGAAAAAAATAATATTTTTCACATTTTTTATATGAAATTCTCAAAAAAAAATGTAAAAAATCTAATTTTTTTTAACATTTTAGGCCAATTTGTTTTCTGCTACATATTTTTGTTAAAAAAATCCTAATAAGCGTATTTTGATTGGTTTGCGCAAAAGTTATTGCGTTTACTATGGAGCGTTTACGGGGAGCCTTGATAGTTTCAAAAAACTATTGGATGGACACCTTAAAGACCACAACATACAGGGGTATACAATGTATGGTTAAAAGCAACCACACACATCATAGGTTGAACTGGATGGACTTGTGTCTTTTTTCAGCCTCACTAACTATGTAACTATGTACTAACTACGGGAAAGATTTATATAAGTTTTATTGTATATTTTTTAACTAGTAAAGGCGGCGATCTGCAATGTTTTTTGTGGGACTGCGACAATGCGGCGGACAGATCGGACCCCTGACGGACATTTTAGACACTTTTGGGGGGGGGGGGGGGGTACCAGTGACATTACTACAGTAATCAGTGCTAAAAATATGTACTGTTACTGTAATAATGACACTGGCAGGGAAGGGGTTAACTTTACTGGTGCTCAAGGGGTTAAGTGTGTCCCTAGGGGCGTGATTCTAACTGTTAGGGGGCGTGGCTAGTGAAATAAACACAGAGACATACGATCCTATATAAACAAGCAAAAAATTGGGGGAGCAAACCCTGAACATGTATTTCTAAAGCTGGTGCAGCGATGAACCAAGCGACATGCATATTAAAAAAAGAATAGCACACACATGCAAAAGAAATGACTATCAAATATGAAGACAATCCATAAATAAAAATGGGGATTTGGTCCCACCATATGGCCATATCGTGCTCAAGCCCACCACTACGTCAAAGTACCCCATTGTCAGTGGGTCCTACACTATCCATAAAAAAGGATGAATCCAGCCTCTCTAACCCTTGGAGACAACACTCCTTGCTGGGAGAGATGTGCTAATGCACTACAAGGGACTCCTCCTTTATCTACTTGATAGTGGACACTGATGAGTACAGGTGTCTCCCAGCAAGGAGTGTGGTCTCCAAGGGTTAGAGAGGCTGGATTCATCCTTTTTTATGGATAGTGTAGGACCCACTGACAATGGGGTACTTTGACGTAGTGGTGAGCTTGAGCACGATATGGCCATATGGTGGGACCAAATCCCCATTTTTATTTATGGATTGTCTTCATATTTGATAGTCATTTCTTTTGCATGTGTGCGCGCTATTCTTTTATAATATACGATCCTATATAGCAGGATCGTATAGCCTAAGTGCTTACTTCAGGGAGAATGACAGACAGCTGTGTTTACATCAGCCGTCTGTCCTTCTCTCACTGCTGCGGGAGATCGTGAGTAACCGGCGGCCATCTGAGCCTCCGGTCACATGCGCTGGCTCCCCAGGGAACAAGCAGGGGCGGGAGCGCGCCGGCGTGCGCTCACCCCCTACAGTCTCGTGGGCGAGCGACGTAAGTCTACGTCGCTTTGCCTGTAAGCGGCTGACTGCCGCAGTAAATGTACAGTGGGCGGGGCGGAAGTGGTTAAGCTTTGACAAAAAAAAAAAAAAAACCTGGAAGCTGGGTGGTTTCTATGTAGAGCTGCACCAGATTTTCTATGCTCCACTTTTAGTAAAGCCCCGTACACACGTACTGATCGTCGGCCGAACGATCGGCCGTCTTTTGTCCAGGGCTGCCGTGTCTGTTGAAAACTGCAAAAGACTGCACACAAATTTTGTCGGCCAACAACAGCCTACTGCAGAAGTGATGTCAAGTGATGGTTTACTTTCCGTGTGTTTTTTCTTTTCTGAGCATGCCCAGTCTTGCTAATCTGCTGTCTGTCGGCCGAAATTTGTACTGACTGGCGAACAATCGGCCGTTCTGGTGTTGGCCAACAAAAATTTTAATGCCTGCACGACAGATTCTGTTCGGCCGAAAATGCGCTGTCGGAAGCATCATACTAACAAGCCTACAATCGGCCGATCGGTCGTCGGCCGAATATTTACGGCCGACAATCGGTACGTGTTTACGGGGCTTAAATAGCCCATAGTGAGTGGACTGGAGCTTGTCAAATATTGTGCCTTGAATTTGTTGACAGCCTCTGCATTCTTCTCAGTACAGGCTTTAGCATGCGTTTTGTAACACTTGTGGTTTCTCTCAGTGTTGTCACCACTACTGCAGAAGTGACAAGGCTTGGCTTTCGTCCCCCCAGGGCGGTGGCTGGCAGGAAACAGATAAGGACCATGGGATGATGAGTCAGTCCCGTTAAAAATTAGAAGTAGCGTGACCATCCCACCACTCCACATGATGCTCTGCGATCATCTTGCAGCCCTATATGATCAGGACGCACGGCCAGACTAGGGAATCTAGAATAATATTTATTAAGCTTTCACAAGGTGCGCAAAGGTTAATTTATATATATAAAAATACATTTCTCTCCCCCCGCTGTAATGACAGAAGGACCTCAGGGGCAGGGAGCAGATCCAAGCACCAGTTCTCCACCGCCCCTGACATATAATACATGTTATTATAGTGATACACTGTGATATAATATATATATTTATATACACATACATATTTATACATGGGCAGAGCACTTGCTATATAAAAAGGTGTGGCAGCACAGTATGAAGAGAGGGGTAATACAACACAATACACTGCCTCAGGCACATGACCAAGCACCAGGAATTCAAAAAGGCACATTCCTCGGCTCCTCAGGGGCGGTACCCGAAGAGCAGTGTAACATTTAGTAGACACGGTCAGGCAATGAGAATGTAGATCATGCTCTTAAAAACATAAAATAAGACCGGTGTACAACCTTTGTGTCCCTTCCCTGTCCCAAGAACCGCAAACCTCTAAAATATAATGGACTGTTCCCACTTCAAGCATGTTTTGGCATAAAATATAACCTCACGGGGAATAAAACACTGAAATCTCTGGACAATATCTTACTACACTGAAATGCAGTCCTGGCCCTCTGAGAATCTACAATGATATATATTTAATTTCCAACAGTTTGAACCGAAAAAACCCTCCCCTTCCCCAGCAATCTGTTCTCACTAATGTGGCATCAGTATGGCTCACACCCAAGACCAATTGTTTTACGAAATGTCATGGACAAATATTCTCCCCCCCCCCAGTGCAGTAAACAAGGTTCCTATGCCCTGCAAGTTGTCCCAGACCTAGAACCCCCTAATGAAATGTAACACTTGGATAAATGTGGATTACAGTAACACTGCACAGTACAAACAGCTCTATGAGCTGTGGACAAGAACATCATCAGTATATGGCTTCCTCCCATGTGTCCCCCATTTCTCAAGTCAGTTTCCCAGAAGGCACTTGGTAACCGATGCAGCTGTCAGGGCTGGGCGCCTGTTGCTTAGTGCCAGCTTAGCGGTGAGACAGATTCTCTAAACAGTTGGACAGCAATAGTGATGGTGTAGCAAAGTCAAGGTGGGACGATGTGGAAAAAAAAAAAAAAAAGTTGGCGCATTTATTTATCTTGCATCTTCTCTAGGATGGGAACAATCATGTCAAACTTTGGCCTCTTGGCAGGATCTTCATTCATACAGATCTTCATGAGTTTACAGATATGTGGAGAGATGCCGGGGGGAATGGTGGGGCGTAGGCCTTCCAATGACACCTAAAGCACAATAGGATTGTTAGAAAGAAACATGTGCAAATGCCCACCAACACTCTGAAAGCTACACTAGACTGGAAGTCAATCACTTACCTTCATCCCAATCTCCATGTTAGAGAGATCTGCAAAAGGCACCTCTCGGGTCACCAGCTCCCAGAGCAGGACAGCAAAGCTCCACATGTCGGCAGAACGGCGGTTGATGTCCTCAGGACGTTTTTGCAGAGCTGAAAGAAGAGATCGGTCAATCATATGCTGCTCTATGTGGCCAATCTGGGATGGCATCTGTGCCAAATAAGATTAGAATATAGGAGCCAAGTACAATTATACCAGTGGTCTCCAAACTGCAGCCTGGGTACAGGATGTGGCCCTTTGCTCGCTTTTATCTGGCCCTTGGGGCATTAATCCCTCCACTGTCGCAACAGTAGAGCATAGTTCCTGCCACTAACAATGTGGCACTATTCCCCACACCGACACCAACGAAGGGGTACTATTCCTCCCCCTGTCACCATTGATGGGGCAGTATTCCTCCCCCTGGCACCATTGATCGGGCACTATTCCTCCCCCTGGCACCATTGATGGGGCACTATTCCTCCCCCTGCCACCATTGATGGGGGCACTATTCCTCCCCCTGCCACCATTGATGGGGGCACTATTCCTCCCCCTGCCACCATTGATGGGGGCACTATTCCTCCCCCTGCCACCATTGATGGGGGCACTATTCCTCCCCCTGCCACCATTGATGGGGCACTATTCCTCCCCCTGTCACCATTGATGGGGCACTATTCCTCCCCCTGGCACCATTGATCGGGCACTATTCCTCCCCCTGTCACCATTGATCGGGCACTATTCCTCCCCCTGCCACCATTGATGGGGGGACTATTCCTCCCCCTGCCACCATTGATGGGGGCACTATTCCTCCCCCTGCCACCATTGATGGGGCACTATTCCTCCCATTGATACCAAAGATAGGTCACTTTGACAATAAAACCCAGAAGCTTATTGGTTATATAGAAACAAAGCTTAATTGAACAAGCTGAAGTTAGATGCTGATTGGTGCACACTAGGGAATCGACCGATTATCGGCACCACCGATACCGTATATCGGAGGCCGATATGCACTTTCCCCAATATATTGGAATCGGCCCCTGAGGTTACCGATATTTTGGGAAAGTGCTGTACCGGAGTGATGCCTGCAGCTAGAGGCATCACCACGGGAACCGGTGTCCATAGCCGACGGTCGGCTGTCTTGTAATGACAACCGATGCTGCTGAGAAGACGCTCGGCTGTCATTACAAGGAGCGGGAGGGGGACTCCTCCCCTCCGGCCACCATTCGTGGCTCGCCCAGGTCCCCCGTCCCACTGGGAGACCCAGGCAACCAGCCTGCAAGGCCGCCAAACAGAAGACCCGATCAACGTTGCATTCGGCTCTGATCGGGTCTCCATGTAAAAAACCCGGAAGCGATGTCATACTCGGCGCCACATTCAAAAAACTGACAGCATTCAAAACAGCCAAATTTGGGGTTTTGAATGCTTTTCAGTGCCAAGGAGGGGTTTGGGGGTTCTTTTAGACCCCCAGGTCCCTCCTCAAGGGTACCTGGAAAAAAAAAAACTATTTTAAAATGCCCGAAAATATCGGCCGATACCGATATCTAATGACCAAAATATTGGTATCGGCATTAAACAAACGATATCGGTCGATCACTAGTGCACAGAGAATCTGGTGCAGCTGTGCATAGTGACCTGTTTTAGCAAATCTCCCCCAAAATACAAAGCTTCATCCACAGACACTGAACAGATTTGTAGGACAATTAACAGAGAATCGCCAGGAAGATACTACGTATCCAGGGTCCATCCTGGTCTTGGAGAACACACAGTAAGGGAAGTTGGGGGTAAGGGGTCCCCCGGCTATGAGCACTGGGTCTACCAAATCGCAGCATAAATAATAGATCGTAAATGTGTAGGGCAGGTTAATTTTAAAGTGATTGTAAAGTCTCGTTTGAGACTTGATAGGCCTCATGCACACGGGGCGTTTGAAAAAAATGAGCTGCAAAGCCAGTTCCGACGGAGGAAAAAGCAGCTGTAAAAAACGTGCTTTTAGAAGCGTTTTGTATTGGCGTTAATGCACGTTTTAGCCTCTCTCTGCCCTCTTCTATTTTCCAACCTCAAATCCAACTATTACAGCTTAAAAACGTCTGACGTGGCCTAACGCTGTATGTGGCATTAAGCAGCCTTTAGCAGCGTCAGGAGTTTTTCCAGCTTAACGCTGCTGCTCCAGAACGCACAGGCCATGGGTTTTTTTTTTCCAGCTTAAAAACGCCTATGCCGTTTACAGCTCCTAAAAGCCTGTGTGGACGAGGCCATAGAATAACATGGGGGGGCATTTTTAAGCTTAAAAAAAAAAAAAAAAATGCCTGACATTACTAAAAGCAGCTTTAAAAATGCCATGTGTGCATGAGGCCTTATACTTACCTCCTCCATGCAGTTGGTTTTGCACAGAGCAGCCTGGATCCCCCTCTTCTCGGGTCCCTCGTGGTTGCTCCTGGCTCCTGTCAAGTGTCCCCACAGCAAGCAGCTTGCTATGGGGGCACCCAAGCTGATCTGCAGCTCTGTGATAAGTAGGTTACTCATTTGACCTATATATGGTACCTTGATCCAGCATCTCTGATTTAATGTTTTTCTTGCTGCCTACACGCTATGTTTCCCGATACATTTTGCTGCTGTCTGACCCCTCAGCATCAGACATGGAGCTGTCGTTCGACCCCGCCCCCGCCCTCTAATTGGCTCCCGCGGCTGTCAAAGTCAGTTAGACACAGCCGCGGCGCCATTGGCTAAGCCAGTCAGGAGGACGAGTCCCAGATGGCCAAGGGACTCATGGACATCGATGGAGAGAGAAGGGACTCAGGCAAGTATTAGGGGGTGCTGGGGAGGCTGCTACACCCAGAAGATTTTTTATCTTAATGCATAGAATGCAGATAATAAAAACCTTCTGACTTTACAACCACTTTAAGCATAGGATGGAGCAGGGGGAAGAATAGGTAAAAGAGGGGCCCAAAATTAAAGAAAAAAAATGGGGTCAGTATGTGGGTGTCCACAACAGCCCTCTCAGAAATAGACTGACTGCAGCTCTTCGGCGTGGAGCTCTTTCATTGGTAAATCAGCCATGGACTAATTCAAATTGGTTAGGATTGAAGGATCACAGAGTCCAAATGAAAAGCTGGGTCATGTAGGTTTCAATCCATGGCCTCCATGTTTTTAGAAATTAAGCACCGGTATGGTTTTGTGTGAAACTTGACTTTAGAGACATTTTTTTCTTCAAAGAAATAAACAAGCGAAAACAGAAAGGCCAATTTGCTGCTCCAGGTGAGAGGTGTAATCCTGAGGACAGGTGGGACTGGGTGCTAGCCAGGATTTGAAGAAGCACGTTGTCAGTGTGAAACACTCCATGGTCTGTGTTCCTGTCCTAGGGGCAGTTTTATACACGTTTCATTAAATCTATTGGAATGGCGGAGGTGTGCAGCCAATTCTTTCCCAAAAAATTAACAAAAAAACATTGCTCTGCCCGTATGAAAATAAAAAGCAGCTTTTGCTGCAATACTCCAGCATAGTTACAAAGATTGTTAGGTTCGAAAAAAGACATCAGTCCATCCAGTTCAACCTATGATGTGTGTTTGCTGTAAACCGTACATTGTATACCCCTGTATGTTGTACATTGTATACCCCTGTATGTTGTACATTGTATACCCCTGTATGTTGTGGTCTTTAAGGTGCCCATCTAATAGTTTTTGATATGCAATGCTGTTTTTAATCAATAAATTTTCTATATTTTATATACATTGTTTTTCCATGTATTATTGCCTTAAAAATCCCCCCTTTTTCTCAGAGGAGATCAACACTGTATAGTGTTAGTTTTATGTATCGAATTTTTGGGATGATGGCAATTTGAGGCACCAATCTTCTGGAATCAATTTTTGTACGTATTTTAAGGTTAAACCGCCTTTCCTCTAGTTTTAGTGAGTGGCCACGTGTCTTATTGTATTCCCTTTCTCCGAATAGTTTGTTCCTTATGCTAGAGTCACCAGTACAGTATTTGTACATTGATATCATATCCCCTCTCAATCGTCTCTTCTCCAGAGAGAATAAGTTCAATGCTTGTAGTCTTTCCTCATAGCTGATGTCCTCCATTCCCCTAATTATTTTTGTTGCCCTTCTCTGGACTCTCTCCAGTTCCAGCACATCTTTCCTGAGGACCGGTGCCCAGAACTGGACAGAATACTCCAGATGTGGCCGGACCCAGAGTCTTGTAGAGTGGGAGAATAATCTCTTTATTTCTGGAGTGAATCCCATTTTTTATACATCCCAGTATTCTGTTGGCTTTGCTTGCAGCGGCTTGGCATTGCATGCCACTACCAAGCCTGTTGTCTACCAGTACCCCCAGGTCCTTTTCCACCCTAGACTCACCCAGAGGTTTCCCCCCTAGTGAGTAGCTTGCTTTCTGGCCCCCAAGTGCATTAATTTACATTTTTCAACATTAAACCTCTGCACTGTCCCCTCCAGCTTCTATGATCTAGTGCCAGTCGGCTTCAGGGTTAAATGATAACCAGTATCATCCAACTCCTTCTTCCGGTGAGCACAGGTAGTCAGGGACACTCTTGTAGGGAATATGTCATCATGCACACTAGGCTCACAGTAGTCCTGGAAGGCATGGCACTCACACCTCATTACATGATCCCTAGGTTGCTCAGTAGTAAGGAAAGGCCACTGCCACCACCAAAGAGGAGGGATATCACTGGATCAGTTGTGGAGCTGAGATTTTAAAGTGGTTCTTAAGTTAGTTAAAGTGTTTACCTTAATGCATTCCCTGTATTAAAAAGGTAAAAAGACATTACAGCAATTGCTGTGCGGCCACCCCCACCCAAAACACCTACCTGAGTTGATCCAGCGCTGAGCCCAGCTAAATCTCATCTTTCTTCACTCCCTACTCTCAAAACAGGCCCTAAGAGCTGCAGGAGCCATTAAGTCAAATCCTGTGAAGCGGGAGCGGAGTCAAGCCGCACTGTGTGCGTCTACGGATGCACACAGCCCAGCAGCATGCTAGCACATGGGCCCCAATAGCACACATCTTGCTATGGGGGCACATACAGAGTAGGAGGAGCAGAGAGCACCAGCAGGGGGACCCCATAGGAGGTGGTTAGGGACCACTCTGTGCAATACCATTGCAAGGAGCAGGGAAGTAAAACAGGTTTATTCTAAAATTAAAAAACATTTTGCCTTTACAACCACTTTAGGATATTAAAGCGGAGTTCCGGCCTCAAATACCCTTTTTAACTAAAAATACCCCTATAATACTAATCCATTGCCCTTTACAGAACCGCTATTCTCATACTTACAAGGTGTACAGTATTGGATTTTAGTCAAAATCTTCCTTTAAAAAACACTGTCTGGGCACGGCCATTTTGGATGTGGGCATCTGAAGCTGTAGTGTGATTTCAGGGAGTGTTCTGGGAGTTCTTCCTGATTCCAGCCTCCTGGGAGTGATGACAAACAGCTCCCAGGATGCAATGCAAAGGAGGAAGTGATGTCGGTGGCCGCGGTCACAGAGGGGGGAGAAGGAGGAAGTACAAATCAAAAATGCCCTGAAAATAAGGTAAGGGACCCCCGGAAAAAATTGAAAATGCCCAATTGTTGATCAGCATAGCGAGCACTCCAGGAATCACTAAGGCTACATTCACACCTGAGCGTAGCGTTTTTTACCGCGATTTTAGTGCAGGCGTTTTTAGATTGAATAGAGACCAATGGAAAACGCCTGTAATCTGCCCAAAAAGAAGCTCATGTACTTTTTTGAGCGTTGGGCGTTTTGCTCACAGCGTCAAAACGCTCAGATGTGAACAGGGGCCATTGAAATAAATAGGATTTGTCTTGTTGGGCGTTTTGAGAGCTGATCCTAGAGCAGAAAAACTCCCAAAACGCCTACATGTGAACGGAGCCTAAAGTTGCAAAATAGGCCGGAACTCCACTTTAAAAATCCTGGTGACCCTTTTCGTTCTTCCTGCAGGGTGACAACACTTTCCCCTTGCAATAAATGCACTGCAGCATTCTGTCCTACATTGAGGTGGGGTGGTTCGTCAGTGTTGTGACGGCTTACTCTCCCTGCCAATCAAAGCAAGTCACAACTCCTGTATTGAGGGAAGGATGGATCTTCTATAGCGTGCACACTACATAACTCCCTCCAAGGTGCAGGGGCACCCACTTTGAAGGATTTTACACACCTGCCACACTTCTGGGTATGTCAACTGCTTGGATCCCTCCTCTTGCCCTGCTTGGATCCCTCCTCTTGCCCTATTGCATTCTGTAGTGCAGTAGCGGACTCGCAGGAAGAACCACACTGAATAGAGGAGGACCAGGCTTTCAACCCTACTTAAAGTATCCAGATGCCGAAGATCTGTCAGGCAGCGCAAGAAAGCACCTATTAGATGCTGACAAGGTCTCTTTACCCATACCCTATTCAAAAAAAAAAAAAAATTCTGCCTTTTATAAACCCAAAATATTTTTTGCAGCAACTTTCAGACTTGCATGTTGCTGTTTCAAATCTGTAAATTCCTCAACTGGCAATGAGTCACTGGACAATGACTACTAAGCCTGCAGAGTCATGAAGTGTTGTGTCAAGTCTGACAGACAGGAAAAGCTAAAGCATGACCACTGTGCCATGCTATTGACCTGGAAGTATACCTTGTATATAAAAACTACAACAAAACAGTCAAATTTGAAACGCGTTGCTATGTTATTTATTTATGCTGAGCTAACCACAAGTGCAACTTGAAAAAACAAAGTTCCCTTTAACCACTTCATGATCAGCAAGTTGTGCAGCTTCCTGTGCAAGACCATTGGACATGGTTTTGTTCTCAGTGCTGTGGTGGTTTGACTGACAGACAATTGCTCTGTCAAGCAACACTGCGGCCAAACACCACAAAAATCTCAGGACAGGAAGAAATCCCCAGAAATGACTCTTTTTTGGAAAATGGACACCACTAGGTGATCTCATATTTTGCCACAATTTTGGAAAAGATTGAAGAAGCATGCTGGAATTGGAGGGGTTAAAAAAATGGGTAAAATGAGGGGAAGCTCTGCTGACTTCATCATCCAATCATGTGCAAGCAAAAAGGTTTGAAGAGGGCAACTGCATTTACAAAGTGCACAGCCTATTTGAATTCACTCCCCATACCCCCTTCCCCAAAAAACAAATCAATACTCAGGGGTGGTTAATAGCATTTTAAACTAAGATTACCTGTGAACTTACACTGGACCCCCTTACTCAACCCCCCCTGGTCCCACTGACCTGGAGTCCTGCAATTGAGACACCGGGTCACCGCTTTACTGATCCCTGCGGCATTCTTTCCTCTTCTCCAGCTCTGACCGGAACGGCTAGATGGGTTCTGATTGGTCAGCGCCGACCAATTAGAATGCCTCCTTTCCATACATGCAGAGAGGTACATTTAGGAGACTAAGCCACAGGGATTTCAAATTCCCAGACCGGTAAAGCAGCGAGCCAATGTCTCACAGCGGGTGATCACAGGACTCCAGGTTAGCGGGGAGGGGAAATATGGGTTTATGAGGAAGAGGGTACAATGTAAGAGTTCACCTTACAGATTTTCTGTAAAAGGTGAACTTACCTTTTAAAACACCCCTTCCCTCTCCCATTAGTGGTCAGTAGTACTTTAATTCCCCCCCAAAACAATCCCACGATATGTGTGGTCAGCAGCCCTTTACACTCCCCCAATCTACAATCGCTTTTTCCTCCACTGAAGCCGGAGGATTTAAATAGTGTAATAATAATAATAATAATAATAATAATAATAATAATGTAATAATATAAAATAAATTCCCTGTTTACCCCTTCCTCCGCTGTCTACAGATGCCCTGTTTGAGCCCAGGCTGCCAGCGAGCAAAGACCAGGCTTGGTTGCATCATTGTCCGTGTCACCATCAGCATCACAGCTGTTGGATCCACCTCCATGAGATTCTCAATCTCATAGGAGGGGAACCCTGTGTAATCAACTGTGCATGTTTTTTTCTGAAGAAGTCGGCTGATTGGCAGACGAAACGCGTCAACCGGTGACGTCATCACGCCTGGAAATGGAACCCATGTGTCCCCGTACCGATTCTAAGTAGCGACTGTAATGGATAAGAGCTGGCCAGCTTCCACTACACATTGAGACGACGACACCAAAAACATAGGGGCTGGAGAGAGATCCCTAACATGGGCAGGACACTGTACATGCAAACTGGATGACTTCCGTATGAACACTGACAAGCTGAGATCCCTTTGGAAGGTGAAGCAGTGAGTAGAACAAACAGTAGTGGTAGATTTATTTCCCCCGGCTCTGCTTTCATATAACTGGCTTCATTCTTGCATCTCAATATACCTTAACTCCTTATTGCCAGCTTGCCATGCCAAATTAGAATTATTGCATCAGCAGTAAACCTTTTATCTCCCAACAAGCACTGCACATTAAAAAAGCAAAGTGGCCATGTTGAATCACAGCAGAAGCTAGAAAAGATTGGACAGCCATTATACCAACTGACTGTTAAATCACTACTAATGACATTCTTGTCTGCTTCCTGCTCTACTTCACTATCGCTTGCTAGATGCGGTCACTGATTAATTAAATTATCTAGATCTCTCTCCATGGAATTAGCTATCATGACGCATTTCCAACTTATGCACATCAGTTATACCTGTAATAGATATAGAGTCACTCCTCAACCACTGGAGTGAATTGACAAGCTACTAAGCTCATATCCAATTTTAAAAGGGGTATCTCCCCATTCTGGATATCTATTACTTAGATATGGTAGAAAAGATACCTCATATATCGGGGTTGTGCTACAATCTCCTTGTATTTCAGTTCATTTGCATAACGTTCCTTGTGACTTACGGATTGGAAATATCAGCAACACTGGATTGAGCACTTCCATCCAAATATTGGTCAGATTTTACGATTAGCTATAACCTGGGTTCCTCCATCACACTGGGCAACAATCCGGATAGTTTTTACTATTGTTGTTTGTATGATGTAATAATGTTCAATTTTTGGAAGGTTTAATCCTCAAAGTGGACATGTATCCCCACCTACTTAATAGAAGTTCAAATAAACTTTTTTGCATACTAAACTGCATTGTAGTTTATTGGCTATTGTCTGACAGTATGTTTCTTTAGCTGTCATTTTCTTTTTAATTATGTGGCAGTTTCCCCCTGGCTCCCGATTTGTAATGCTGGATTCCTTACGGAGGCTGCAAGAGACTTTACTTGCAGTTCTTTCATTGCACAAAGAAATCATCTGCATCAAATCGGTGGCAGGCTGCAGTGACAAGCTGTGTCTGGTGACAAGCTGCGTCTGGTGGCAGGCTGAAGTGACAAGCTGCATCTGGTGGCAGGCTGCAGTGACAAGCTGCATCTGGTGGCAGGCTGCATCTGGTGGCAGGCTGCAGTGACAAGCTGCATCTGGTGGCAGGCTGCAGGGACAAGCTGCATCTGGTGGCAGGCTGCAGGGACAAGCTGCATCTGGTGGCAGGCTGCAGGGACAAGCTGCATCTGGTGGCAGGCTGCATCTGGCGGCAGGCTGCAGTGACAAACTGCGTCTGGTGGCAGGCTGCAGTGACAAGCTGCGTCTGGTGGCAGGCTGCAGTGACAAGCTGCGTCTGGTGGCAGGCTGCAGTGACAAGCTGCGTCTGGTGGCAGGCTGCAGTGACAAGCTGCGTCTGGTGGCAGGCTGCAGTGACAAGCTGCGTCTGGTGGCAGGCTGCAGTGACAAGCTGCATCTGGTGGCAGGCTGCAGTGACAAGCTGCGTCTGGTGGCAGGCTGCATCTGGCGGCAGGCTGCAGGGACAAGCTGCATCTGGTGGCAGGCTGCAGGGACAAGCTGCATCTGGTGGCAGGCTGCAGTGACAAGCTGCATCTGGTGGCAGGCTGCATCTGGCGGCAGGCTGCAGTGACAAACTGCGTCTGGTGGCAGGCTGCAGTGACAAGCTGCGTCTGGTGGCAGGCTGCAGTGACAAGCTGCGTCTGGTGGCAGGCTGCAGTGACAAGCTGCGTCTGGTGGCAGGCTGCAGTGACAAGCTGCGTCTGGTGGCAGGCTGCAGTGACAAGCTGCGTCTGGTGGCAGGCTGCATCTGGCGGCAGGCTGCAGTGACAAGCTGCGTCTGGTGGCAGGCTGCAGTGACAAGCTGCATCTGGCGACAAGCTGCAGTGACAAGTGACACTGACTCTGCATTATGGTGAGAGTTGAAGTATTTCATTACATAATAATACAAAGCAATAATAGAAATACTGCCTTTCAATCATCCTACCATCATATCAGCTAACACCCGCCCCCCAGCCCTTGGCAAAATTTTCTTCCACAAAAGTAGTCCCTGGTGCCAAAAAGGTTGGGGGACCGCCACTTTACATTAGTGATTGATGTGACTGGTCATCAAACCAATCACATGGCACAGAGATGCTCCAATCAGCGCTTTAGCTGATGCTGTATACTGACAGCGGGATTAGCCCTTTTATGCCCGTGTTGGGTGCATGCAGTACACCAACCTAAACAAACGATGTACAGGTATGTCCACTCGCCCTAGTAAGGGAGTCGTCTGATCATTGTAACTAAATGACACAAAGTGGTTAAAGAAGACTATTTCAGAACACTTTTACAAGATTCCCAGCCAGTACTCTGGCAGACAAAGAAAATGTAATGTTCATCAATTTTATGTCAGAATCTGGAGCCCGATAAACCACAAAGCTCAGCGATAGCGAGAGTAGCAATCAGGCCTGGACGGATAGAAAGAAGAGGTGCGGCAATGCCGATGGGTGTCCAATCTTTGGGAGCACAATGAAGCAGATGAGGGTCGAGTAGAAGACGAATCATAAATCCGATAAGAAAAAAAAGGAAGCCTGCTTATCATAAATAGGACTAGATTGAAGGAGGGCCATGAAAAATATCACAACGATGTGTTCAATGATGTTGTATAAAATGGTTTCATTTAGTGTGATCAGTGAGGTCTGAGAAAAATCAGGTGGGAGGCATGATGTGGTCACTGACACTGTACACTTATAGGGCCTATGATGTAGTTATAAACAGATGGGTTATTTGGCTTTACGGAGCTCAGGACAGACAGTTGTGCTGCTGGATGAAGTCAACAAGATTGAACAAACCCAGATGTGCCATAGTGTGTGGTCACTGAGGTTCAGGCTGGCAGACATAGATTGGACTTATGTTTCACCAAGGATAGTAATAATAGGTGGAATGTAGGGTGTGGTCCCTGTGCTGAAACTGGCAGTGGGCACTTAGATATGTTAACGATACAGGGCAGGAACACAGACTTCGTTTCATCGGTGGGCAAAAGGGGCTGGAAGAATTTTCTTTACTGACAGACAAGTAAAAAGTAGCTGACTAAATGAATGCCATAAAAGAGGGTAAACATGAGGAGGACAGCAGATGATGATAGAAGAAAATTACTCTAGGTCATCATTGCAGAGGAGGAACAAACAAGACGCAGAAAGCCAAGACGAGGGGAAATGGGGGGGAGCCCCAGGAGGCCAAGACGAGGGGAAACGGGGGGGGCCCAGGAGGTCAAGACGAGGGGAAACCGGGGGGGCCCAGGAGGCCAAGACGAGGGGAAACCGGGGGGGCCCAGGAGGCCAAGACGAGGGGAAACCGGAGGGGCCCAGGAGGCCAAGACGAGGGCAAACCAGAGGGGCCCAGGAGGCCAAGACGAGGGCAAACCAGAGGGGCCCAGGAGGTGAGGATGACAGGATGAGGAAGACAGAAGCCAGAGAAGGACATGAGTAGGAAGACAGAAGTCGGTGAGATCAAGACAGGAAAAACAGAGGCAGGTGAGGGTTGAGGAGATCAGCTGTAGATGTAACAAAGTAGATGAGGGAGGCTTCAAAGTTAGGACAAACGTCTTCTACAGTTCAGTGGAAGGGAATAACAGGCTTTGTGCTTTACCTTCTGGTGCAATCCAGGCTGGAGAATACATGCGGCCCGGACACTGGAAGGAAAGCTTTACATCCGCCATACTGACACGAGCCGTCATATCTTCATCTATCTGCAAAAAAATGAAATTACATTATGGTCCCACAACTGAATTCTCCTCTGTAGAATTCTAGGTTCATCTAAATAGTGATATCTACATAGCAGAAGAATGGACATGTTGCAAAATTGGTCTGCTGAGGGATTTGAACAGCAAAAGGAAGGATGGGATTGGTCATTATACAAGACAGGTGATATCAGACAGCAGAGTTAATGAGATTGGATAGAATCTGGACAACGATCTTTGTCGCAGGTTGCCACAGGCCCTACACTACTCACCATGACACTACGGCTGTTTAAGTAATGGCGAGGAATAAGAGGCTCCAATGTGTGAAGAAACGCCATGCCACGGGCAATGTCTAAGGCAAACTTGACCGCCTGGCACTGGTCAACCACCAAGTCTGTGTGGACAAAACAGACATCAGGAATAATAACTGAACACAGAGAGATTCCCCCACCCCCATCCCTCCCAGACAACATGATTATTCGCCACCTGCTCCAGCCAATGACAACAGACTGGACCAAAATAGTAGATCAACCAATAGAAGTATAAACTCCCCACAGGTAATGACTCCAATAGCTATGAACAGGTAGGTACCCCTATCCAAACCAATACTCACTGGTTCCCTCATGCAGAACATTGTACAGAGATCCGTAGGGCATCCAATGGGTGATGAGCACAGGATGAGGGGCGGGTGGAGACTGACATGCACCCAGAACTGGAAGGACATTGGGGTGAGAGAATATCCTATGGAGGACAAGACGACACGGGGTGCACAGTGAGGAACGGAGACAAATGGAACAGCAAACTATGAATTTGTACATAAATTATGACCATGCCTTCTATACTGGTAGGGATGCGTGTACTATGACAGTGCCACCTACAATGGTAGGGGCGTGCATACTATGACAGTGACCCTTACACTGGTAGAGGTGTGTGTGTGCTAGGACAACGTCTCCTATACTGGTAGAGGTGTGTGTGTGCTAGGACAACGTCTCCTATACTGGTAGAGGTGTGTGTGTGCGCTAGGACAACGTCTCCTATACTGGTAGAGGTGTGTGTGCTAGGACAACGTCTCCTATACTCGTAGAGGTGTGTGTGTGTGCTAGGACAACATCTCCTATACTGGTAGAGGTGTGTGTGTTTGCGCTAGGACAACATCTCCTATACTGGTAGAGGTGTGTGTGTGTGTGTGCGCTAGGACAACGTCTCCTATACTGGTAGAGGTGTGTGTGCTAGAACAACGTCTCCTATACTGGTAGAGGTGTGTGTGCTAGAACAACGTCTCCTATACTGGTAGAGGTGTGTGTGCTAGAACAACGTCTCCTATACTGGTAGAGGTGTGTGTGTGCTAGGACAACGTCTCCTATACTGGTAGAGGTGTGTGTGTGCTAGGACAACGTCTCCTATACTGGTAGAGGTGTGTGTGTGTGTGCTAGGACAACGTCTCCTATACTGGATACTGGTAGAGGTGTGTGTGTGTGTGTGTGCTAGGACAACGTCTCCTATACTAGTAGAGGTGTGTGTGCGCTAGGACAACGTCTCCTATACTGGTAGAGGTGTGTGTGCTAGGACAACGTCTCCTATACTGGTAGAGGTGTGTGTGTGCTAGGACAACGTCTCCTATACTGGTAGAGGTGTGTGTGTGTGTGTGTGTGTGTGTGCGCTAGGACAACGTCTCCTATACTGGTAGAGGTGTGTGCTAGAACAACGTCTCCTATACTGGTAGAGGTGTGTGTGTGCTAGGACGTCTCCTATACTGGTAGAGGTGTGTGTGTGTGTGCTAGGACAACGTCTCCTATACTGGTAGAGGTGTGTGTGTGTGCTAGAACAACGTCTCCTATACTGATAGAGGTGTGTGTGCTAGGACAACGTCTCCTATACTGGTAGAGGTGTGTGTGCTAGGACAACGTCTCCTATACTCGTAGAGGTGTGTGTGCTAGGACAACGTCTCCTATACTCGTAGAGGTGTGTGTGTGTGTGTGCGCTAGGACAACGTCTCCTATACTGGTAGAGGTGTGTGTGCTAGAACAACGTCTCCTATACTGGTAGAGGTGTGTGTGTGCTAGGACAAAGTCTCCTATACTGGTAGAGGTGTGTGTGTGCTAGGACAACGTCTCCTATACTGGTAGAGGTGTGTGTGTGCTAGGACAACGTCTCCTATACTGGTAGAGGTGTGTGTGTGTGTGTGTGTGTGCTAGGACAACGTCTCCTATACTAGTAGAGGTGTGTGTGCGCTAGGACAACGTCTCTTATACTAGTAGAGGTGTGTGTGCGCTAGGACAACGTCTCCTATACTGGTAGAGGTGTGTGTGCTAGGACAACGTCTCCTATACTGGTAGAGGTGTGTGTGTGTGTGCTAGGACAACGTCTCCTATACTGGTAGAGGTGTGTGTGTGTGCTAGGACAACGTCTCCTATACTGGTAGAGGTGTGTGTGTGTGTGCTAGGACAACGTCTCCTATACTGGTAGAGGTGTTTGTGCGCTAGGACAACGTCTCCTATACTGGTAGAGGTGTGTGTGTGTGCTAGGACAACGTCTCCTATACTGGTAGAGGTGTGTGTGTGTGTGTGTGCGCTAGGACAACGTCTCCTATACTGGTAGAGGTGTGTGTGTGTGTGTGTGTGTGTGCTAGGACAACGTCTCCTATACTGGTAGAGGTGTGTGTGCTAGGACAACGTCTCCTATACTGGTAGAGGTGTGTGTGCTAGGACAACGTCTCCTATACTGGTAGAGGTGTGTGTGCTAGGACAACGTCTCCTATACTGGTAGAGGTGTGTGTGCTAGGACAACGTCTCCTATACTGGTAGAGGTGTGTGTGCTAGGACAACGTCTCCTATACTGGTAGAGGTGTGTGTGCTAGGACAACGTCTCCTATACTGGCAGAGGTGTGTGTGCTAGGACAACGTCTCCTATACTGGTAGAGGTGTGTGTGCTAGCACAACGTCTCCTATACTGGTAAAGGTGTGTGTGCTAGCACAGCGTCTCCTATACTGATAAAGGTCTGTGTGTGTGCTAGGACAACGTCTCCTATACTGGTAGAGGTGTGTGTGCGCTAGGACAACGTCTCCTATACTGGTAGAGGTGTGTGTGCTAGGTCAACGTCTCCTATACTGGTAGAGGTGTGTGTGTGTGTGTGCTAGGACAACGTCTCCTATACTGGTAGAGGTGTGTGTGTGTGTGTGTGTGTGCGCTAGGACAACGTCTCCTATACTGGTAGAGGTGTGTGTGTGCTAGGACAACGTCTCCTATACTGGTAGAGGTGTGTGTGTGTGCTAGGACAACGTCTCCTATACTGGTAGAGGTGTGTGTGTGTGTGCTAGGACAACGTCTCCTATACTGGTAGAGGTGTGTGTGTGCTAGGACAACGTCTCCTATACTGGTAGAGGTGTGTGTGCTAGGACAACGTCTCCTATACTGGTAGAGGTGTGTGTGCTAGGACAACGTCTCCTATACTCGTAGAGGTGTGTGTGTGTGTGTTAGGACAACATCTCCTATACTGGTAGAGGTGTGTGTGCGTGTGTGTGCTAGGACAATGTCTCCTATACTGGTAGAGGTGTGTGTGTGTGCTAGGACAACGTCTCCTATACTGGTATAGGTGTGTGTGTGTGTGTGTGTGCGCTAGGACAACGTCTCCTATACTGGTAGAGGTGTGTGTGTGCTAGGACAACGTCTCCTTTACTGGTAGAGGTGTGTGTGTGTGTGCTAGGACAACGTCTCCTATACTGGTAGAGGTGTGTGTGTGCTAGGACAACGTCTCCTATACTGGTAGAGGTGTGTGTGTGTGCTAGGACAACGTCTCCTATACTGGTAGAGGTGTGTGTGTGTGTGCTAGGACAACGTCTCCTATACTGGTAGAGGTGTGTGTGCTAGGACAACGTCTCCTATACTGGTAGAGGTGTGTGTGCTAGGACAACGTCTCCTATACTGGTAGAGGTGTGTGTGCTAGGACAACGTCTCCTATACTGGTAGAGGTGTGTGTGCTAGGACAACGTCTCCTATACTGGCAGAGGTGTGTGTGTGTGTGTGTGCTAGGACAACGTCTCCTATACTGGTAGAGGTGTGTGTGTGTGTGTGTGCTAGGACAACGTCTCCTATACTGGTAAAGGTGTGTGTGCTAGGACAACGTCTCCTATACTGGTAGAGGTGTGTGTGCTAGGACAACATCTCCTATACTGGTAGAGGTGTGTGTGCTAGGACAACGTCTCCTATACTGGTAAAGGTGTGTGTGCGCTAGCACAGCGTCTCCTATACTGATAAAGGTCTGTGTGTGCTAGGACAACGTCTCCTATACTGGTAGAGGTGTGTGTGTGCTAGGACAACGTCTCCTATACTGGTAGAGGTTTGTGTGTGCTAGGACAACGTCTCCTATACTGGTAGAGGTGTGTGTGCTAGGACAACGTCTCCTATACTGGCAGAGGTGTGTGTGTGTGTGTGTGTGCTAGGACAACGTCTCCTATACTGGTAGAGGTGTGTGTGTGCTAGGACAACGTCTCCTATACTGGTAGAGGTGTGTGTGTGCTAGGACAACGTCTCCTATACTGGTAGAGGTGTGTGTGCTAGGACAACGTCTCCTATACTGGCAGAGGTGTGTGTGTGTGTGTGTGTGTGTGTGTGTGTGTGCTAGGACAACGTCTCCTATACTGGTAAAGGTGTGTGTGCTAGGATAACGTCTCCTATACTGGTAGAGGTGTGTGTGCTAGGACAACGTCTCCTATACTGGTAGAGGTGTGTGTGCTAGCACAACGTCTCCTATACTGGTAAAGGTGTGTGTGCTAGCACAGCGTCTCCTATACTGATAAAGGTCTGTGTGTGCTAGGACAACGTCTCCTATACTGGTAGAGGTGTGTGTGTGCTAGGACAACGTCTCCTATACTGGTAGAGGTGTGTGTGTGCTAGGACAACGTCTCCTATACTGGTAGAGGTGTGTGTGTGCTAGGACAACGTCTCCTATACTGGTAGAGGTTTGTGTGTGCTAGGACAACGTCTAGGACTGTGCCCCTATACCAGTAGAGGTATTTTTAGTATGACAAGGTCTTCCATACAGGTAGGTGTGTGTACTAAAGGAGTGCCCCCTATACTAGTAGAGGTGGGTAAACAGTGAGTGTCTCTTTTACTGGTAGGGATGTGTACTGGGAGCGCACATTCTATACTAATAGGTGTGTGCACTATGACAGTACCCATTATGCTGTTAAGGTGGGTTAACTATAACAGCATCTCCTATACAGTTCGAGACATGCACTATGGTTGTTCCTCCTATATGGGCAGAGGTGGGTGTACTATGATTTTGTCCTGTTATCTTGACAAATATTTTACAATGCTTCACACAAAGGGAAAAAACACAAAATACAATACATACATAATATACAGCTCTGCAGTGGAGCAAAGTTCCAAATACCACAACTGTTGACACATATCAGACTAATAGCTGGAGATATGATCAGTGTAGAACACATCTGATTGATACCACATTGGTGAGGAGTACAGGGAAATGAACTTGTTGTAGGACAGCCTGACACACACCAGTAGCTATGAGTTCTATGGCACACAGAGGACACAATAGGACATCAAAGCCCCTGCAAATCGTCAGATGGTGAGGCCTCACCTCAGTTTGGGATATTCTTCATTAAAGTCACGGCTCTTCCTTGTAGTCCAGTCGCGTATTTTAAGGACCTTGATGACAATGTCATTGCCCTGCCAGCGGCCCTTCCACAACTGCAAGCAGAGGAATTAGGTTTTATTAGTGGGAGCTCAGTCAGGCCACTGGTCAGTATTGCCCTAAGCCGCACTCACCTCTCCAGACTGGTTGTCGTTGAGTTTGTGGCTGAGGGTCAGCTGCTTGAAGTCAATGCCCGCTTGCTTGTTTAGAGTACCGTTACCTGTGAGCAGAGAAAGCGTGGGGAGCAAAAAGGAGGAGAGGATGTCAGTACGGTACAAGATAGGTAGAGGCTGAGTGTAGTTGGAACGGTACAGGTGACAGGCAGTGTCTAAAGGAACTTTGTTCAAGGGAAAAACACAAAGTGCTTTAGTGGTGTGAGGGGTGGGGGGGGGGGGGGCTAAAAAGGGAGGCGGAAGACACATACAGTAAAGTGGGTGAAGTTGAAGTGGTTCTAAAGCCTCAAGGTTTTTCACCTTAATGCTTTCTATGCATTAAGGTGAAAAACCTTCTGTGCTGAAGCTCCCTCCTAGCGCCCCCCCCCCCTTTTTTCTTACTTGAGCCCTATGCGATCCAGCAATGTGCACAAGCGCAGCACCTCCACCCGCTGCCTCTCTTCTCATTGGACAGAATAGCAGCAATAGCCACTGGCTGCTGTCAATCAAATCCTGTCACATGGGAGTGGGGAACTCAGGAGCGAGCCTGCATTGGTTCCCCCAGGGAAAGCACCCAATGAAGAGTGAGGACCACAGCAGAAGATCAAGGCTGCTCTGTGCAAAAAGATTGCACAGAGCATGCAAGTTTAGGCATGTTCGTTATTTTTATTTTTTTATATATATATATATATATATATATATATATATATATAAAATTTGAAGGTTTACAACCACTTTAATCACTTTACCACTAGAGCATTTTGCTGTCTTACGTCTGGGCCACTTTTTTGCGATTCGGCGCTGTGCGACTTTAACTGACAATTGCGCGGTCGTGCGACGCCGTACCCAAACGAAATTGACGTCCTTTTTTCCCACAAACAGAGCTTTCTTTTGGTGGTATTTGATCACCTGTGCGATTTTTACTTTTTGCGCTATAAACAAAAAAAGAGCGTTTATTTTGAAAAAAACAACAATATTTTTAACATTTTTTTTATATGAAATTCCCCCCCAAAAAAGATGTAGAAACCAATTTTTTTTAAAACTTTTTGCCAATTTGTTTTCTGCTACCTATGTTTGATCGCCGCTGCTCCTCCCCTGGCCCGACTCCCGCTCTGTATGAATACAGCGGGAGTGCGCCTCCGGCGGCGCGCGAGCGCCGCCTACAGGGGAGGAGTCTGGCGACGTAGGTCTACGTCGTCAGACGGGAACGAGCCACTTTGCCGCAGTACTATTCAAGTACTCAGCGGTAAAGTGGTTAATAGTAAGGGATGTGGTGTGGGTTGTAGAGAAGTGGATGGCAAGGGGTGTGGTGTAGATGGTATAGAGTAAAGATGGTGGCAAGGGATATGGTGTGGATGATAGAGAAGTTGATGGTAAGGGATGTGGTGTGGATGGTAGAGAAGTTACATAGTTACATAGTAGGTGAGGTTGAATGAAGACAATAGTCCATCCAGTTCAACCTGTGTAGGTGTGTGTGACTGTAATCATCTAACATAGCCTTTAATGTCCTGATCCTTGAGATGCAAGTCTAAGAGTCTTTTGAAAGTCACCATACTACCTGCAGAAACCACCTCTTGTGGTAGAGAATTCCACAATCTTGTAGCCCTAACAGTAAAGAACCCCCCACGTTGCCTGAGGTTAAAACGCTTCTCCTCTAATCGCATTGTATGCCTTTGAGTCCTCATGCAATTCCTTCGAATGAACAGCTTTTTTTCTAAGCTGAGATCCCCATTAAGATATTTATAAATTGCTATCATGTCCCCTCTCAGACGTCTCTTCTCCAGGGAGAATAAATCAAGCGATTGCAGACGCTCCTCATAATCAAGGTCCTCCAATCCCCTAATTAGTTTAGTTGCCCTTCTCTGGACTCTCTCCAGCTCCAACACATCCCTCCTGAGGACTGGCGACCAGAACTGGACAGAATACTCCAGATGCGGTCAGACCAGAGTTTTATAAAGTGGAAGGATTATAGTCTTATCTCTGGAATACATCCCTTTCTTTATGCATGCTAATATTCTGTTGGCTTTGGAAGCTGCCGCTTGACATTGCATGCTGTTGCCTAATCTATCATCAACCAATACTCCCAGATCCTTCTCCATTTTTGATTCCCCCAAGGGTTCCCCTCCTAACGTGTATTGTGTTTTTATGTTTTTAGTCCCCAAGTGCAAAACCTTACACTTCTCCACGTTAAACCTCATTTGCCATGTCGTTGCCCACTCCGTTATTTTGTCCAGGTCATTCTGTAGGATATCTGCTTCATGTTGTGAAGTTATTGCCCTGGCCAATTTTGTGTCATCTGCAAAAACTGATATAGAACTACTGATCCCGACCTCAATGCTGTTTATGAATAAATTGAACAAGGTTGGTCCCAAGACTGAGCCTTGGGGCACCCCGCTTAATACCTCAGACCAGTCTGAGTATGCGCTGTTTATTACCACCCTTTGGACACGCCCTTTTAGCCAGTTCCGTATCCAAGAGCAAACCCTGCTGTCGATACCTGCAGACCTTATTTTATAAATAAAGCGCTTGTAGGGAACTGTATCAAACGCCTTAGCGAAATCCAAGTACACCACATCCACTGGTCTCCCCCTATCCACAGGTCTCCCCCTATCTAGCTCACAGCTCACCTCCTCGTAGAATGCTAAGAGATTGGTTTGACAAGAACGCCCATTTGTAAACCCGTGCTGGTTATTACTGATGATGTTGTTGTCTTTAGCATACTCTACGATATAGTCCCTTATCATCCCCTCCAGAAGTTTACATATTATTGATGTCAAGCTGACAGGCCTATAATTTCCCGGGATATGCCTCTGACCCTTTTTGAATATCGGAATCACGTTAGCCTTCCTCCAATCCCCTGGTACATCTCCTGTCCTAATACTGTCAGCAAAGATCAGGAACAGTGGTCTAGATATAACCTTACTGATTTCCTTGAGCACTCTCGGACGTACGCCATCCGGGCCTGGTGATTTGTTTGTGTTAAGTTTATCCAGTCTTTCCCTGATTTCACCCTCTGTTAGCCATAGTGGCAAGTCCTGTGTATTACTACTAACCATACAGTCATGGTCAGTGTACCCCTCCTTTTCCTGCGTAAAGACTGACGAGAAAAAAAGCATTCAGCACGGTTGCTTTTTCAGTGTCCTCTGAAAAAGCAACCGTGCTGAATGCTTTTTTCTCGTCAGGGATGATTGACGAGAAAAGTTGATGGTAAGGGATGTGGTGTGGATGGTATAGAGTAAAGATGTAAAAAAAAAAAAAAAAAAAAAAAAAAAAAAAAAGAAAGAGAGAAAGAGAAAAAAAGAAAAAGTGAAGTGCAGACAGTAAAGGTGGTGGCGAGAGATATGGTGCAGATATTAGAGAAGTGATGTGGTTGGCAAGGGATGTGCTGTGGTATATTGGAAGAACTGGGTGGAGAAGGAAGCGTATACAGATAGGTGGAAGGTGTGAACAAAGTTCTTGGAGTCTATAGACAGCAGTAATGCGGTTCTCACGTGGTCGGGTCCTGGTGGTTCCTTTCCAGAAAGTGTCCTTATAGGGAATTCTGCTCATACTCTGGCCCATCTTCTCAGCCCGGTCTGTAGAGGACATTGAGGTAAGAATACAGCATATAAAACATTACACCATACACAGGGAGGCTATGGATAGTACGCACCCCGCAGAAGCTCTTTCAGGTGAGGTTTAGCCTTGTCCAGAGGGGTCTCTCCATACTTACTACAGATATAGATCAGTGCACTATTATTCACCAGATCCTACAAGATAAAAAAAGGTTCCCATTAGCAGACAACATTCCTGTATGAACAAGAAGCTCTATCCCCTGAATAAAGTGCTTCCATATCCTCCCATGAACGATATCCCTATCAGAAGCATGTGCTGGTGTCTGATGTTATTGTAGCACAGTGACTGGGCTTTACTGATTCCACACACTTTCCATCCTGAAATACGTGCTGCTAAACCTACCCCTACGGTCTTCTCATGGTAATAGAAAGATGGGGGGGGGGGGGGGGTTTCCAGTCTTCCTCATTTGCCCCAAATCGGCTGAATCAGTTACCAGTTTCTATTGGTTTTGGCAGCATAAATGTACGCTTGGAAAACACCTAATTCCACTAAAACCCAACACAAGGTCTGTATTTGAGATCATCATAGAACTCACATATAATGGTTCATAACCTATTCATAGTGCAGCAAGGAAACATAACCACGATAATATGGAACATCTGACAGCGGGAATATACGCTGTGCACATAGAAAATAGAATATATAACCTTCCCTTCCCTGGAGTGCTCACTGAGTATATACAGTCTATACCAATCCCATCCCAGGAGTACTCAGTGAATATACACAGGGGGCGATTTACTAAAAGCAAATAGGCTGTGCACTTTGCAAAGAGCAGTTGCTTCAGAGCTAAGTAAGTGAGCTAAACCTTCATAATACCCAGTCATATGCTGGGGGAAGGGGGAAATAAAATAAAAAAAAAAAAAAAAAGCATTTTTGCTTGCACATGATTGGATGATGGAAGTCAGCAGAGCTTCTACTCATTTACTAAGCTCTGGAGAAACTGCTCTTGCAAAGTGCACAGTCTATTTGCCTTTAGTAAATCAACCTCACAATGTACAAAGGAACACTTTTCTTGACAATCTTCAAGTAGAGCAACAATTCTTTTTTTTTCAGATCCTCAGAGAGTTCTTTGCCATGAGGTGCCATGTTGAACTTCCAGTGACCAGTATGAGAGAGTGAGAGCGATAACACCAAATTTAACACACCTGCTCCCCGTTCACACCTGAGACCCTGTAACACTAACGAGTCACATGACATCGGGGAGGCAAAATGGCTAACTGGGCCCTAGTTGGACATTTTCACTTAGGGGTGTACTCACTTTTGTGAGATTGTGTGTACACACACACACACATACAGTGGGTACGGAAAGTATTCAGACCCCCTTAAATTTTTCACTCTTTGTTATATTGCAGCCATTTGCTAAAATCATTTAGGTTCATTCTTCTTCCTCATGAATGTACACATAGCACCCCATACTTTTTTTTTTATTGATTTTTAATGTAGATGTGAGGTCTTTGACCCCCAGATCTCACATTAAAGAGGTCCTGTCATGCTTATTTATATTACAAGGGATGTTTTTTTTTTTTTTTTTTTTTATTAAAAAAAAAAAAAGGGACAGATATTGCACTCTCCAGTTTTAGTAAATCAACCCTAGTGTGTACATATAGGACTCTATACTATATAACACTCCCCCCCCCCACCCCATGTATAAGAGGAGGAGTATACCCCCCATGTACATAAAGTAAAGTACACATTTAAAATATCTGCAGTACATATAAAATACATTATGATATACAACACCCCCCCCCCCCCCATGAGCTCTATGTATACCCTGGGGGGGGGGGGGGGCTTACTAAAGCTGCAGAGTGCAAAATCTGGTGCAGCTCTGCATAGAAACTAGGGATAGACCGATATGTTTTTTCTCAGGGCCGATACCGATATTTTTGTCACAACGTATCGGCTGATATTTTGAACATTTATAGTTTTGAAAAATAAAAAGACAATTTTTGACACAAATCTGGTACTGAACATGTTAATTTTTGTTTAATGCTTAATGGCTGGCACCCTGTGGTTGGTGGCTGGCACAGGGCCTGTGGCTGTCTGGCACCCTGTCTGTGGGTGGCTGGCTGTGACAGAGACTATGGCTGGCAGGTACAGAGCCTGTGGCTGGCTGGCAGGCTGGTACAGTGCCCGTGGCTGGCTGGCAGGCTGGTACAGTGCCTGTGGCTGGCTGGCAGGCTGGTACAGTGCCTGTGGCTGGCTGGCAGGCTAGTACAGTGCCCGTGGCTGGCTGGCAGGCTAGTACAGTGCCCGTGGCTGGCTGGCAGGCTAGTACAGTGCCTGTGGCTGGCTGGCAGGCTGGTACAGTGCCTGTGGCTGGCTGGCAGGCTGGTACAGTGCCTGTGACTGGCTGGCAGGCTGGTACAGTGCCTGTGGCTGGCTGGCAGGCTGGTACAGTGCCCGTGGCTGGCTGGCAGGCTGGTACAGTGCCTGTGGCTGGCTGGCAGGCTGGTACAGTGCCTGTGGCTGGCTGGCACTGGGCTGCTGTGGGTGGGTGTATGGCTGTGATACAAGAGACTAGTCCCGACTCCAGACGAGGCTGCCCAAGGCGAGGGAGGCGGCCTAAGAAGGCAAAATGACTCACAAAAATATTGGCAATATCGACCAGTTCCGGGGCCGATACCGATATATCGGGGAAAGTGCATATTGGCCCCCGATATATCACCCTTAACCCATAATCGGTCTATCCCTAATAGAAACCAATCAGCTCCCTCCCCTATATATAGATGGTGCGCCTATAGAACATTATAGAGATCAGCCAGTGAGAACACATTATATATAACTCCCCATCCCCCTCCCAGGATCTCTCTGAAGACACAGCAGCGATACAACTGTCACACACCTCAGCGACTTCATCCTGACCCCAGAAACAAGCATAGTGCAGGGGAGAATTTCCATGTTCGTTAACAGCATTGACATCCGCCTTGTGCTGAATGAGCTGGAAAAAAAAAAAAGTCATCATCATCATCATCATCAATACACAGCACGACTTCCTGCTGCCCAGCCGGTGGATGCAGGGCCATCGAATATTCCATCACCTTCCACCATCACTGCATGCACACAACGTCACTTACCATCAGCAAACTGCTGCACCATAAGGGGGCTGGGCACAGCTGCAAACCTCAACTTGGCGTCAGTTTGAGTCCCTGCATTCTCCCTGGGGTGCAAAGTGTGCTATGCTAACGCATGGCGTGCCTATAATCAGCCCGTGGTCTCACACATTGACACCTCCCCTTTTAATTGGTAGTGGCTCCCAGTAGAAGACATTGTCAGAAAAGCGGCTGCCCATTCAAGAGAGCAGCCCCCACCCCCAACAAGCACAAGGGCCAAATCAGGTGTTCTACAATGCAAGAACATGCTGATATCAGGACAAAGCAGAATGAGAGAGATTAGCTAATCATTCTGCTGCTTCTCCTTTCACTGTCCAATCACAGTCTGGGGGGGGGGGGAGAGGAGAAGACCTGCAGGATTTACTGAACTGCAGCAGAGAAAAAAAAAATCAAGGAAATGCTTTGTGTCGGGGCTGTGCAAGGCTCGGGGCTGTGCAAGGCTCGGGGCTGTGCAAGGCTCGGGGCTGTGCAAGGCTCGGGGCTGTGCAAGGCTCGGGGCTGTGCAAGGCTCGGGGCTGTGCAAGGCTCGGGGCTGTGCAAATCTCGGGGCTGTGCAAGGCTCGGGGCTGTGCAAGGCTCGGGGCTGTGCAAGGCTCGGGGCTGTGCAAGTCTCGGGGCTGTGCAAGTCTCGGGGCTGTGCAAGTCTCGGGGCTGTGCAAGTCTCGGGGCTGTGCAAGTCTCGGGGCTGTGCAAGTCTCGGGGCTGTGCAAGTCTCGGGGCTGTGCAAGTCTCAGGGCTGGATAGACAGAAATACATTGGGGAGATTTTCCTTCACTTTCTTTCCTTTAGATAAAGAAGGAAGCGAGAGGAAATCCCTCCAAATTGAGGAAGCCCTCCCTTGAACAGTTGTCTGGCGACAACCCAAAAATTTGGAATTTTCTGACTTGGTGGCAACAGTGCAACACAGACGGTAATAAAAACCCGAGTGGGTTACTAACCCTTCCCCCTACTCCATCCAAAACTTCAGATACACTTTATGCCTCAACCGCAGCAACCCCACAACAATCCAATGACTGACCCACCTTCTGCACGATGTCCCGGTGGCCGTGGCTGGCGGCCAGGTGGAGGGGAGTGTCATCGCCGCGGTTCATGACATTGATTCGCGCCCCTCTCATGATCAGCATGTCCACAATGTTACTGCGGCCCTCTCGACAGGCCCAGTGCAGGGGGCTGAAGCCGTGGTCATCGCTGGAAGAGGACGCAGGGGGGTTAGCTGGTAACCAAGTGAAAAGAATACGGCCATATAAACTGATGAAGAGTCACTCACCCCTGGTTCAAGTCATTCTCCGTATTATCCAACCACAAACGTACCGCCACCGCGTTCCCTTCCCGGCACTGCGTGAAAATGTCGTCCATGATGGCGAGTTCCTAACAGCTGGCTGTCCACCGATTCTGAGGGGACAAAAATAATGGCATTGGATACCTGTATAAGAATCAGAGGTGCTGTGTACAGGGCGAGCCAGTGATCTCCGTACTGCACTGCGGTATATGTCTGAGATATATACATATATAATAATAGTGTGTGACTGTGGGGACATTAGAGTGTAAGCTCCTCTGGTACAGAGACTGATGTGACTGTGGGGGAAGGGACATTAGAGTGTAAGCTCCTCTGGTACAGAGACTGATGTGACTGTGGGGGGACATTAGAGTGTAAGCTCCTCTGGTACAGAGACTGATGTGATTGGCTCAGTGATCTCTGTACAGCACTGCGGTATATGTTAGAGCTAAATATATGTATAATAATAATAGTGTGTGATGGGGGGAGGGGGACATTAGAGTGTAAGCTCCTCTGCTACAGAGACTGATGTGACTGTGGGGGGACATTAGAGTGTAAGCTCCTCTGGTACAGAGACTGATGTGACTGGCTCAGTGATCTCTGTACAGCACTGCGGTATATGTCAGAGCTATATAAATGTATAATAATAATAATAGTGTGTTACTGTGAGGGGACATTAGAGTGTAAGCTCCTCTGGTACAGAGACTGATGTGACTGTGGGGGAAGGGACATTAGAGTGTAAGCTCCTCTGGTACAGAGACTGATGTGACTGTGGGGGAGGGGACATTAGAGTGTAAGCTCCTCTGGTACAGAGACTGATGTGACTGTGGGGGGGCATTAGAGTGTAAGCTCTTCTGGTACAGAGACTGATGTGACTGTGGGGGGCATTAGAGTGTAAGCTCTTCTGGTACAGAGACTGATGTGACAGTGGGGGGGCATTAGAGTGTAAGCTCCTCTGGTGCAGATGATGTGACTATGGGGGGACATTAGAGTGTAAGCTCCTCTGGTGCAGAGACTGATGTGACTGGCTCAGTGATCTCTGTACAGGACTGCGGTATATGTCAGAGCTAAATATATGTATAATAATAGTGTGTGATGGGGGGGAGGGGGACATTAGAGTGTAAGCTCCTCTGGTACAGAGACTGATGTGATTGGCTCAGTGTTCTCTGTACAGCACTGCGGTATATGTCAGAGCTATATAAATGTGTAATAATAATAATAATAGTGTGTGACTGTGTGGGGGGACATTAGAGTGTAAGCTCCTCTGGTACAGAGACTGATGTGACTGTGGGGGGACATTAGAGTGTAAGCTCCTCTGGTACAGAGACTGATGTGACTGTGGGGGGACATTAGAGTGTAAGCTCCTCTGGTACAGAGACTGATGTGACTGTGGGGGAAGGGACATTAGAGTGTAAGCTCCTCTGGTACAGAGACTGATGTGACTGTGGGGAGACATTAGAGTGTAAGCTCCTCTGGTACAGAGACTGATGTGACTGTGGGGGGACATTAGAGTGTAAGCTTCTCTGGTACAGAGACTGATGTGACTGTGGGGGGACATTAGAGTGTAAGCTTCTCTGGTACAGAGACTGATGTGACTGTGGGGGAAGGGACATTAGAGTGTAAGCTCCTCTGGTACAGAGACGGATGTGACTGTGGGAGGACATTAGAGTGTAAGCTCCTCTGGTACAGAGACTGATGTGACTGTGGGGGGACATTAGAGTGTAAGCTTCTCTGGTACAGAGACTGATGTGACTGTGGGGGAGGGGACATTAGAGTGTAAGCTCCTCTGGTACAGAGACTGATGTGATTGGCTCAGTGATCTCTGTACAGCACTGCGGTATATGTCAGAGCTATATAAAGGTATAATAATAGTGTGTGACAGTGAGGGGACATTAGAGTGTAAGCTCCTCTGGTACAGAGACTGATGTGACTGTGGGGGGACATTAGAGTGTAAGCTCCTCTGGTGCAGAGACTGGCTCAGTGTTCTATATAGGACAAATGATAGGTGGATAGAACAGATAGGAAACAGACAAGTCAGACACATAAGTGACAGATGATGGGCAAAAGGAGCAGACATGTGACATATGATCAGTAGCCAGACACGGCCAAAGGAAAAACATAACAGAGGGCAGACAGGGGGTGATGGGCAGGCAGGTTAGATAGGAATCAGGCAGATCAGGTAAGTGACAGATGACAGACAGATGGGTTGGTAATAACAGGTAGACAGGTGAATAGTGAGGAGAAGAAAGATCAGGAATGTGTGGTACATAAACAGATCAGACCACTTACCAATGACAGGTGACAGATTATACAAATGACTGACAATTTGAAGACAACTCAGATAGGAGAGAGATTGGGTAAGAGATTGGGCAGATGACAGATGAGAAGTAGAAAAATCAGACAGGTGACAGATGACAGATAATAAGTAGACAGGTGACAGATGACAGATGCTAAGTAGACAGACAGGTGACAGATGATAAGTAGACAGACAGGTGACAGATGACAGATGCTAAGTAGACAGACAGGTGACAGATGACAGATGCTAAGTAGACAGACAGGTGACAGATGACAGATGCTAAGTAGACAGACAGGTGACAGATGACAGATGCTAAGTAGACAGACAGGTGACAGATGACAGATGCTAAGTAGACAGACAGGTGACAGATGACAGATGCTAAGTAGACAGACAGGTGACAGATGCTAAGTAGACAGACAGGTGACAGATGATAAGTAGACAGACAGGTGACAGATGATAAGTAGACAGACAGGTGACAGATGATAAGTAGACAGACAGGTGACAGATGATAAGTAGACAGACAGGTGACAGATGATAAGTAGACAGGTGACAGATGATGAGTACACAGACAGGTGACAGATGATGGATAGAGAGATCAGAAAGGAGATTGGTAGACAGATCCAACAGGTGATAGATGACCAGAAGACAGATCAGGCAGGTGACAGATGATAAGTAGACAGACAGGTGACAGATGATGAGTAAGGAGATCATACAGGTAAGATCAGACAGAGAATGGGAAGGCATGGGGGGGGGCAGGTGACAGATGACAACCAGGCATATGGGGGGACAGATGACAACCAGGGGACAGATGACAACCAGGCATAGAGGGGCTAGGTGACAGATGACAACCAGGCATACAGGGGCTAGGTGACAGATGACAACCAGGCATAGAGGGGGGATGAAAGATGACAGCCAGGCATATGGGGGAGGGGGTCAGGCGACAGATGATGTGTCCTCCTATAGGGATGACAGCTGACAGTCACACACGGTAGATTAGCAGTATGGGCGGTGTGCTTGTAGATGACACATTATACCCCTCCCCCCATACAGTACAGGGGGGAGGGGGAAGGAGTTGCACACATACCCTCCCCCCACTTATAGTTTATTGGGGGTGTTCTCTGTAATTTATATCCCCCCCCCCCATATGCTATATCTATACAGCCCCCCCCCCTATGTACACACCCCATTTATAGTACATGGGGGGGGGGGGTCTCTGCCTATAGGAGCCCAGTATACACACACTGTACCCCTCCCCCAGTGTATATACACACCCCATTTATAGTACATGGGGGGGGGGGATCTCTGCCTATGATATACACCCCCCCTGTATATAGGAGCCCAGTATACAGACACACTGTACCCCTCCCCCAGTACACATTGCACACACTGGGCGCTCCACCCCTCATACATGGCACACATTCTCCTCTCCGCATTACCACTCTCCGGTCTGCCGCCTCTCCGCCTCCACCCTCCGTGCACGCTCCTGCCTACAACACCACTACGTGCGCGCTCCCACACACCCACGTCACATTCCCCGGCTGGGTGTCGCTGCAGGGCGGGGCCAGCCCAAAGACATCCAATAACGGAGGGCGAGGGGGCGGGAATTAGGGCACCGAGACCAATGGGAAATAAAGAAAGCTGATGAATGGAGGGGGCGGTTCCTGTGGGAGTGAGCGACCAATAGGCAGCTGGAAGTCCTGGCTGGGGCTGCTCTGCACAGCAGCTGAGCTCATTGACCATATATAGGGAGGTGGAGAGAGACAGCGAGGGTACGTAACCTCAGGGAGGGCCGTACCATTTTACATAGCCTGGAGGGGGGAGGCGGGACCTTCCATGGGGGATTCAAGTAAATAATCAAGAATGGGGGGGGAACCTTTCATGGGAGATTTAGGAACATGATCAGGAACAGGGACCTTTAAAGGGAGATTCAGGTAGGGTTTTAAGAACAGAGACCTTCCATGGGGGATTCAGGTAGGTAATCAAGTGTAGGGACCTTTCATGGGGGGGGGGATCATTGGAGATTCGGGTGAATAATCAAGAACAGAGACCTTCCATTGGAGATTCGGGTGAATAATCAAGAACAGGGACCTTCCATTGGAGATTCGGGTGAATAATCAAGAACAGGGACCTTCCATTGGAGATTCGGGTGAATAATCAAGAAAAGGGACCCTCCATTGGGGTTTCCTTAACATGATCAAAAATGGGACCCATCCATAGAGGATTTAGGTAGATATTTTGGAGTAGGTGTATTTCTTTGGAGATTCAGGTAGATAATCAAGAATGGGGACCTTCCATCTGGATTTTTAGGAACATGATTAAAAGCGGGGTCCTTCCATGGGGGATTTGGGTAGGTAATCAAGAATGGGGGGGGGGACCTTCCATGAGAGATTTAGGAACATGATCAAGAACAGGGACCTTTAAAGGGAGATTCAGGAAGATATTTAAGAACTGGGACCTTCCATGGGGGATTTGGGTAGGTAATCAAGAGTAGGGACCTCTCATGGGGGGGGGGGGGGGGGAACAAGGTGAAAAATCAAGAACAGGGACCTTCGAAGGGGAATGCAGGTGAATAATCAAGAAAGGGGACCTTCCATGGGGGTTTCAGGAACATGATCAAAAATGGGGCCCATCCATAGGGAATTCAGGTAGATAATTAGGAGTAGGGAGAAGGTCCCTGTTCTTGATATATAAATGAAAAAAGGAAATTAAAACAAGGAATAACTAAATTAAAAACAAAGGACGGAAGGTATGTAGAAGAGAATAAAGGGCTAGCCGACTGCCTTAATGAATACTTCTGTTCAGTTTTTACAGAAGAAAAAGAAGGAGAAGGACCTCCACTCGAAAGGATGACTAATGAATCGTTTGATGCATGTGTCTTTACAGAGGAAGACATTCTAAGATTGCTGTCTAAAGTGAAGACAAATAAGTCACAGGGTCCTGATGAGATACACCCAAAATTATTAAAAGAGCTTAGTGGTGAGCTGGCAAAACCATTAACAGATTTATTTAACCAATCATTAGGAACAGGAGTTGTCCCTGAAGATTGGAAATTGGCAAATGTCGTGCCCATTCACAAGAAAGGTAGTAGGGAGGAATCGAGCAACTATAGACCAGTGAGTCTGACATCAATAGTAGGCAAATTAATGGAAACCCTATTAAAGGATAGGATTGTGGAACATCTTAAATCCCATGGATTGCAAGATGAAAAACAACATGGGTTTACTTCAGGGAGATCATGTCAAACAAATCTTATAGATTTTTTTGACTGGGTGACTAAAATAATAGACGGTGGAGGTGCAGTAGACATTGCATATCTAGATTTTAGTAAGGCTTTTGACACTGTCCCACATAGAAGACTTATCAATAAACTGCAGTCATTGAGCATGGACTCCCATATTGTTGAGTGGATTAGGCATTGGCTGAGTGACAGACAACAGAGGGTTGTAGTCAATGGAGAACATTCAGAACAAGGTCATGTTACCAGTGGGGTACCTCAGGGATCTGTACTGGGACCAATTTTGTTTAATATCTTCATAAGTGATATTGCAAAAGGCCTCGATGGTAAGGTTTGTCTTTTTGCTGATGACACAAAGATATGTAACAGGGTTGATGTTCCTGGAGGGAAACGCCAAATGGAAAAGGATTTAGGAAAACTAGAAGAATGGTCAGAACTCTGGCAACTGAAATTTAATGTGGATAAGTGCAAGATAATGCACCTGGGACGTAAAAACCCAAGGGCAGAATATAGAATATTTGACACAGTCCTGACCTCAGTATCTGAGGAAAGGGATTTAGGAGTAATTATTTCAGAAGACTTAAAGGTGGGAAGACAATGTAATAGAGCAGCACGAAATGCCAGCAGAATGCTTGGATGTATAGGGAGAGGTATAAGCAGTAGAAAGAGAGAAGTGTTTATGCCGCTGTACAGAACACTGGTGAGACCTCACTTGGAGTATTGTGCGCAGTACTGGAGGCCATATCTCCAGAAGGATATAGATACTCTAGAGAGAGTTCAGAGAAGTGCTACTAAACTAGTACATGGATTGCAGGAAAAAACTTACCAGGAAAGGTTAAAGGACCTTAACATGTATAGCTTGGAAGAAAGAAGAGACAGAGGGGATATGATAGAAACTTTTAAATACATAAAGGGAATCAACTCGGTAAAGGAGGAGAGCATATTTAAAAGAAGAAAAACTACCACAAGAGGACACAGTTTTAAATTAGAGGGGCAAAGGTTTAAAAGTAATATGAGGAAGTATTACTTTACTGAGAGAGTAGTGGATGCATGGAATAACCTTCCTGCAGAAGTGGTAGCTGCAAATACAGTGAAGGAGTTTAAGCATGCATGGGATAGGCATAAGGCTATCCTTCATATAAGATAGGGCCAAGGACTATTCATAGGATTCAGATATATTGGGCAGACTAGATGGGCCAAATGGTTCTTATCTGCCGACACATTCTATGTTTCTAGGGGTATTTCATGGGAGATCCAGGTAGATAATCAAGAATGGGGACCTTCCATGGGGCTTTTTAGGAACATGATTAAAAACGGGGTCCTTCCATGGGGGATTCGGTAGGTAATCAAGAACTGGGGGGACCTTCCATTGGAGATTTAGGAACATGATCAAGAACAGGGACCTTTAAAGGGAGATTCAGGAAGATATTTAAGAACAGGGACCTTCCATGGGGGATTCAGGTAGGTAATCAAGAGTAGGGACCTTTCATGGGGGGATCAAGGTGAATAATCAAGAACAGGGACCTTCCATAGGAGATTCAAGAACATGATCAAGAACAGGGACCTTCCATGGGAGATTCAGGTGAATGATTAAGAAAAGGGACCTTCCATTGGGGTTTCAGGAACATGATCAAAAATGGGGCCCATCCATAGAGGATTTAGGTAGATTATTAGGAGTAGGGGTATTTCATGGGAGATCCAGGTAGATAATCAAGAATGGGGACCTTCCATGGGGCTTTTTAGGAACATGATTAAAAGTGGGGTCCTTCCATGGGGGATTTGGGTAGGTAATCAAGAATGGGGGGGGGGGGACCTTCCATGGGAGATTTAGGAACATGATCAAGAACGGGGACCTTTAAAGGGAGATTCAGGACGATATTAAAGAACAGGGACCTTCCATGGGGGATTCAGGTAGGTAATCAAGAGTAGGAACCTCTCATGGGGGGGGGGGGGGCAAGGTGAATAATCAAGAAAAGGGACCTTCCATGGGGGTTTCAGGAACATGATCAAAAATGGGGCCCATCCATAGGGAATTCAGGTAGATAATTAGGAGTAGGGGTATTTCATGGGAGATCCAGGTAGATAATCAAGAATGGGGACCTTCCATGGGGCTTTTTAGGAACATGATTAAAAACGGGGTCCTTCCATGGGGGATTCGGGTAGGTAATCAAGAAAGGGGGGGACCTTTCATGGGAGATTTAGGAACATGATCAAGAACAGGGACCTTTAAAGGGAGATTCAGGAAGATATTTAAGAACAGGGACCTTCCATGGGGGATTCAAGAACAGGGACCTTCCATGGGAGATTCAAAAACATGATCAAAAACAGGGACCTTCAAATGGGAATTCAGGTAGATGAACAGGGACCTTCCATGGGGATTTCAGGAACATGATCAAAAAGGGGGCCCATCTATAAAGAATTCAGGTAGATTATTAGGAGTAGAGGTAATTCATGGGAGATTGAGGTAGATAATCAAGAATAGTGATGGACGAACATCTGCCGGGGCGGTCTGTGAACGTCAGATATCCGCGAACCGCAAGTTCGCGGCGGGCCCCATTAACTTTAATGGGAGGCGAACTTTAATGCAGTCACAAAAGACGTACTAGCTGTGCACAAATAGTCCCAGCACATGGACAATGTCATAACAGAAGTATTGCAATTGGAAAAGTTGCCCTAAAATGTATTTTTTATTTTTTTTTTTACACCAAAAACTTTTTTATTTTTTTCCTAAATCAGCCAGAACTGACAGCAGCCGGTAAATACATGTCAAATACATATAGGGTCCATTCACACATCTGTAAAATGGGTCCGCATCCATTCCACAATTTGGCGGAACGTTTACAGACCCATTGATTTTCATTTCCAGTCTGAAAAATTAGGCATTCACAGGATACAGAAGTAAGTGTCGGCCAGTATAGGCCCCAAAAATTAGCCCACATGGGTTTACCTGACAGCTAAGAACGTTGTATTCTGTGGCTGAAGGTACATTAGGCATTCACAGGATACAGAAGTAAGTGTCGGCCAGTATAGGCCCCAAAAATTAGCCCACATGGGTTTACCTGACAGCTAAGAACGTTGTATTCTATGGCTGGGGGTACATTAGGCATTGACAGAAAAAATAATTGTCGGCCATGAAAGGCCCCAAAAATGAGGCATTCAATGGACATGAAATGCCTTTTATGCCGCTGTATTTACAGAAGACAAGGACCATGAATTGTGGTGGGTGGATGGCGGTCTGGCGGATATTTGTGGCCTGTCATGAGGAATTTCAAAGAAACATGGTCTACCGGTCACATGTGTTGAATTCCTCAGAGATCCATGCCTCATTCATTTTTATAAATGTGAGGTAGTCAACACTGTCATGAGCTAAGCGAGTGCGCTTATCGGTCACGATCCCCCCTGCTGCGCTGAACGTCCTTTTCGGACAGGACACTGGATGGGGGCAAGCCAACATTTCCATTGCAAATTGTGCAAGCTCTGGCCAGAGGTCAAGCCTGCCCACCCAATAGTCCAGGGGTTCATCACTCCTCAGAGCATCCACATCGGCCGTTAACCTGATGTAGTCGGACACCTGTCGGTCTAGGCGTTCCCTGATGCTGGATCCGGAGTACAGCTGTCGATGGGTCGGCTGAAAGAAGGATCTCATATCTGAAGTGACCAAGTCATCTTCAAACCGCCCTCTTCTTGCAGGCGCTGTTGGATTGCTACCCGCAACTGTTTCTCTATGACTGGAAATTCCTCTGCCAGCACACGCAAAAGCAGAATGCAGCATTTCTCGCAGCAAGGCCTGGAAGTGCTGCATTTTGACCGCCCTCTGTGATTGTGGTAACATTTCCGTCATTTTTTGTTTGTACCGGGGGTCTAAGTACATTGCCACCCAGTACTGGTCCTTGCCCTTTATGCTTTTTTTTATGGGGGTCCCCCTTAAAACACTGGAGCATGAAGGCCCCCATTCACACTAAACTGGAAGCAGTGTAGTGGCCTTGCTCCAGTTCATCATCCAGGATAATGTCGTCCTCGTTCTCCTCCCCCATCCACGGATAACACCAGGGATCCCAGAAAGGTTTAAAGCATGCTCTTCTTGCTCCTCCTCATCCCCCCAGCACCATCCTCCTCTTCAGACTCCTGTTGTTGACTTGCCTCAGATGGAGTAGCACCCCCTGGGAATTCATCCAACATTGCAACTTCCTCATCTTTCTGCTCCTCGACCGCTTGATCAATGACACAACGCAATGCACGCTCCAGAAAGAAGACGTAAGGTACGATGTCACTGATGGTGCCCTGGCCGTGACTGACCAGTTTGGTGATCTCATCAAATGGCGCAATAGTCTGCATGCGTCCTGCATGAGCAGCCACTGGCGAGGTGAAAAAAACCCAACCTCCCCAAAACATGTCCTGCCGCAGAGTTCGTACAGGTAGTCGTTAACTGCACGTTTCTGCTGGAGCAGCCTATCAAGCATATACAAGGTTGAGTTCCATCACGTCGGGCAGTCACAAATAAGACGTCTGACAGGCAGGTTGTGTCGCCGCTGAATGTCAGCAAGGTGAGCCATGGCTGTGTAAGATCTTCTGAAATGGCCTGAGATTTTCCTGGTCTGCCGCAAGACGTCCTTGACCCCAGGGTATTTGTCAACGAATCGCTGCACCACCAAGTTCGGGACGTGTGCCATGCATGGCTTGTGTGTTATTTTGCCCTGTTTCAGCGCGCTCAGCAGATTGGCACCGTTGTCGCACACCACTTTACCAACTGTCAAATTGAGCGGTGTCAGCCACTGATCTGCCTGTGAATGCAAAGCTGAAAGGAGTGCAGGACCAGTGTGGCTCTTGGCTTCCAGGCACAACAAACGCAGCACAGCATGGCAACGTCTCACCTGGCATGTGGAATATGTTCTGGGGATCTTGGGCAGCGCAGCGGGAGAGACGGTAGCAGTGGAAAAGGAGGAGTCAGCCGAGGAGGAGAGGGAGGATGGAGTAGAAGGAGGAGAAGAAGAGGCAGGCCTGCATGCAATCCGTGGCGGTAAAACCAAATCAACACTGGTGCCACAGTTTACATGCTTGACGGCCGTCAGAAGGTTCACCCAGTGGGCAGTAAAAGTTATATACCTTCCCTGCCCGTGTTTGCTAGACCATGTGTCTGTGGTCAGATGTATCTTGGCACCGACACTGTGTGCCAGAGATATATTCACTTGCCGCTGAACATGGCCATACAGCTCTGGAATGCCCTTCTGCGAGAAATATTTCCTGCCTGGGACCTTCCATTGTGGTGTTCAAATGGCCACAAATTTCCTAAAGGCCTCCGAGTCCACCAGTTGATATTGCAGTAGTTGGTGGGCTATCAGTTTCGACAAGCCAGCAGTCAAGCTTTGGGCAAGAGGGTTATCCGGCGTCATCATTTTTTTACGCTCCAACATTTGGGCCACGGAAGCCTGCCTTTTTCCAGAACAATGTGAAGATGGCATGATGGAGGGTGGAGTGGAGGACAATTGTGAGGAGAGAGGAGAAGGAGAAGAGGCTGGACGGTGAGAGCCTGGAGTGTGGCTTTGTGGGTTCTGACGGCGTTGCTCCCACTGGGCTCGGTGATGGGAGTTCAGGTGCCTTCTTAAGGCGGTCGTCCCTAGGTGAGTGTTGGGCTTACCGCGATTTTTCCATTGACTGCAAAGGCTGCAGATGGCAACACTGTTGTCAGCAGCGGACACATTAAAAAAAGCCCACACTGCGGAGCCGTGTGCCAGCATACTGGGAGCACCAGATGTGACCGTACATGGTTGATGGCTCGCTCCTGATACATTTGCAGTTTGCTTTGACCCTGCTGTGCAATGCAAGTTCCGCCTGCTTCTCCTCCCTATCTGCTGGTCCGTCTCTCCCTCTGAACCTCTTCCTCTCTTGTGGCCACACATGTGACATCCATAGACATGTCATCATCCACGTCACCTTCCCCACCACTAACATTCAAAATCTCGGAGTAGGCAGCAACAGCGGGGACCAACCTCCTTGGGCTGATATGGGTACTCTCGTCAGACTGCTGAGTGGCGGCTGTTGCTACCTCCTCTTCCTGATCCAATGCCAACAATGGCTGTGCATCGCAAATGTCTTGTGATGGATCGGAAAATAATTCCAGTGACTCAAGCGGAGGGTATGTGGTGGTGGTGGTGGTGGTGGTGGTGTCTTTGGGGGTGCACACAGCAGAGATTGAAGAGGGTGCAGATAGAAAGGATGAGGAGGGTGCAGAAGAGGAAGGCTGAGTGAGCCACTCAACCAAGTCTGGTGCGTCCTTTGACGTAATAGAACGCACCTTCTGAAACTTCAAACATTGGCTCCGGTCTACTGCTCCTGCCCTACCCCTACCACCCCTGTGTAAGGGCCTTCCTCTTCCTCTGCCTGTCATTTTTTAAATTACCCTGTGACAAAAGTCTCTAGAGAATCGCAGTATATGTAGAAGAAGGTATATAACACCCCGCTTCAATCTGTGGTATTGGGGGGCCACTGGTTTATCACACCAGTTCTACAAAAAATTGGCCAGTAACTGTTGTCACTGTGTGTAGCACTGTGAGTTAACACAGCAAAAGAGGCCAGATTTTTGCAGGACTAAAATACACTCTTATAAAAGTATACTGTTAAATAACACCCCACTTCAATATGTGGTATTGGGGGGCAACTGGTCTATCACACCAGTTATAATACTTTTTTAAAAGTGCTTTTGTCACTGTTTGTAGTATTGCTGCAGAAACGCTCAACACAGCAGTCACAATGCTGCACAGTGCACAATACAAATCCACTATAATATGCTTTCTATAGTAGAAAGTATATTATAAGTGTATTACCAGTGGCGGCCGGTGCATAGGGGGCGCTAGGGCGCCGCCCCCCCTGAAAAAAGGAAGAAAAAAAAAAAAGATAAAAAAAAAAAAAAAAGATTGCAAAACGAGCAATAAAGTTTGAAAAAAAAAAAAAATTGCGTTCGCCGCCGCCGCCGCCAGCCGATGTGGAGGGGGTGGGGGGGTGGGGTTACCACCCAGAAGAGGCGCCGATTGGCTGCCTTCTGGGGGGCGTGGGGGGCGTAACCTGGGCGCAAGGCAGATTCCTTGGAAACCCCCACTTCGTGGATTCCTGGCTGTGATTGGTCCAGCCTCCAGCCTGGACCAATCACAGCATCCAGGACATCCAACGCTGACCCCGCTGACGTCACTCGCAGCAGTGGACCGGACCGCGGGCGATGGAGTCGGGTGGACACCGGACGGGAGTGACGGCGGCACCGGAGAGGAGACCAGACCACCGGAGGTCATCTGCTGGAAGAAGACATCACCACCGGTGAGTCCTCGTGGTCCTCCTGTCCTGTCAGTCCTCCATGACCATCCATCCAGCTTTTCCACCGCCATCCCCCTATGCTCTGCCTCATCCCATGAGTCATGGGATGAGGCAGAGCAGAGGGGGATGGCGGTGGAAAGGCTGGATGGATGGATGGTCATGGGATGAGGCAGAGCAGAGGGGGATGGCGGTGGAAAGGCTGTATGGATGGTCATCATGGGCCATGACCATCCATCCATCCATCCATCCATCCAGCCTTTCCACCGCCATCCCCCTCTGCTCTGCCTCATCCCATGACCATCCCTCCCACCGCCATCCCTTTGCCTGATCCCATCTCTCCCACCACCATCCCTCTGCCTGATCCCATCTCTCCCACTGCCATACCTCTGCAGGGGGCCTGTACGCTGGTCACTACATTGAAAGGGGGCATGTACGCTGGTCACTACATTGAAAGGGGGCATGTACGCTGGTCACTACATTGAAAGGGGGCATGTACGCTGGTCACTACATTGAAAGGGGGCATGTATACTGGTCACTACATTGAAAGGGGGCATGTACGCTGGTCACTGCATTGAAAGGGGGCATGTACGCTGGTCACTACATTGAAAGGGGGCATGTATACTGGTCACTACATTGAAAGGGGGCATGTACGCTGGTCACTGCATTGAAAGGGGGCATGTATACTGGTCACTACATTGAAAGGGGGCATGTACGCTGGTCACTGCATTGAAAGGGGGCATGTACGCTGGTCACTGCATTGAAAGGGGGCATGTATACTGGTCACTACATTGAAAGGGGGCATGTACGCTGGTCACTGCATTGAAAGGGGGCATGTATACTGGTCACTGCATTGAAAGGGGGCATGTATACTGGTCACTACATTGAAAGGGGGCCTGTATACTGGTCACTACATTGAAAGGGGGCATGTACGCTGGTCACTGCATTGAAAGGGGGCATGTATACTGGTCACTACATTGAAAGGGGGCATGTATACTGGTCACTACATTGAAAGGGGGCATGTATACTGGTCACTACATTGAAAGGGGGCATGTACGCTGGTCACTGCATTGAAAGGGGGCATGTATGCTGGTCACTGCATTGAAAGGGGGCATGTACGCTGGTCACTGCATTGAAAGGGGGCATGTACGCTGGTCACTGCATTGAAAGGGGGCATGTATACTGGTCACTACATTGAAAGGGGGCATGTATGCTGGTCACTGCATTGAAAGGGGGCATGTACGCTGGTCACTGCATTGAAAGGGGGCATGTATACTGGTCACTACATTGAAAGGGGGCATGTATACTGGTCACTACATTGAAAGGGGGCCTGTATACTGGTCACTACATTGAAAGGGGGCATGTACGCTGGTCACTGCATTGAAAGGGGGCATGTACGCTGGTCACTGCATTGAAAGGGGGCATGTATACTGGTCACTACATTGAAAGGGGGCATGTATGCTGGTCACTGCATTGAAAGGGGGCATGTATACTGGTCACTACATTGAAAGGGGGCATGTACGCTGGTCACTGCATTGAAAGGGGGCATGTATACTGGTCACTACATTGAAAGGGGGCCTGTATACTGGTCACTACATTGAAAGGGGGCATGTACGCTGGTCACTGCATTGAAAGGGGGCATGTATACTGGTCACTACATTGAAAGGGGGCATGTATACTGGTCACTACATTGAAAGGGGGCATGTACGCTGGTCACTGCATTGAAAGGGGGCATGTATGCTGGTCACTGCATTGAAAGGGGGCATGTACGCTGGTCACTGCATTGAAAGGGGGCATGTACGCTGGTCACTGCATTGAAAGGGGGCATGTACGCTGGTCACTGCATTGAAAGGGGGCATGTATACTGGTCACTACATTGAAAGGGGGCCTGTATACTGGTCACTACATTGAAAGGGGGCCTGTATACTGGTCACTACATTGAAAGGGGGCATGTACGCTGGTCACTGCATTGAAAGGGGGCATGTACGCTGGTCACTGCATTGAAAGGGGGCATGTATACTGGTCACTACATTGAAAGGGGGCATGTATGCTGGTCACTGCATTGAAAGGGGGCATGTACGCTGGTCACTGCATTGAAAGGGGGCATGTACGCTGGTCACTGCATTGAAAGGGGGCATGTATACTGGTCACTACATTGAAAGGGGGCCTGTATACTGGTCACTACATTGAAAGGGGGCATGTACGCTGGTCACTGCATTGAAAGGGGGCATGTACGCTGGTCACTGCATTGAAAGGGGGCATGTACGCTGGTCACTGCATTGAAAGGGGGCATGTATACTGGTCACTACATTGAAAGGGGGCATGTATGCTGGTCACTGCATTGAAAGGGGGCATGTACGCTGGTCACTGCATTGAAAGGAGGCATGTACGCTGGTCACTACATTGAAAGGGGGCATGTACGCTGGTCACTGCATTGAAAGGGGGCATGTACGCTGGTCACTACATTGAAAGGGGGCATGCACACTGGTCACTACATTGAAAGGGGGCATGTACGCTGGTCACTGCATTGAAAGGGGGCATGTACTGTGTGGTCTGTGCTAGGGGGTCTGTACTGTGGGGTTTGTACAAGGGGCCTGTACTGTGGGGTTTGTGCCACTCTGTCAGTGTATCCCATAATAGGGCCCCTGCTCCCTATTATGGGATATACTAGTACTGATGGACCCCTTAATATGTGATATATTGGGAGAATTGGTTCACGCAAGCAAAATACAGGGGACAAAATGGGTGGGGTCTATAAGGGGTGTGGCTTCTGAGAAATGGGAGGGGCCAAAATAGAAGGGCAGGGTCTTGCGCCCCCCCATCTTAAAACTTCACCAGCCGCCACTGTGTATTACACCCCTATATAATGCACTGCATGCAAAAGAATAGTACACCTATACCAAATACCAGTCCTTGAAAGGACTTTTGTGGACCTTAACAGAGCGATTTGTGTTACTGACAATCTGTCCCTGGTGCACACAGCAAACCTCTCCCTACACTGACAAAAAGCAGAATGTGAAATGGCCGCCAGATCTGGTCTATTTATAGGGTAGGGGGACTGTCCATGTGCTGAAATGTCTAAATTGGCTGTCCCGTTCCACCTGACGGCTGTGTCATGGGTCAAAGTTCTCCCCAATGTAAACTAATATGGCCGACGCGAACAACGCCATATGTTCACAAAATCGGCGGGCTGCGAACAAGCAAAGTTTGCCGCGAACCGACAGCTGGGCAAACCACAAGGCCATCCCTAATCAAGAATAGGAACCTTCCATGGGGGGTTTTAGGAACATGATTAAAAACGGGGTCCTTCCATGGGGTATTCAGGTAGGTAATCAAGAGTAGGGACCTTTCATGGGGGGATCCAGGTAGAGAATCAAGAGTAGAGACCTTCCATGGGAGATTTAGGTAGATAATCAAGAACAGGGTGAGTAGTTGGGTAGATGGCAGAACATGAGGTCTGATGGGGGGGGGGTGGAATTAGGGAAGATGAGAAAGAACCAGGACTGAGGGGGGTTCAGGTAGGTGACAGAGATCTGGGACTGGTGGAGGTGGGGTTGGAGAAAAGAACAGAGTATAGTAACAGGCCAGATGGGATGGGGAATCGGGTAGATGACAATGAACAGGGACTGGGATAGACGATTGGGACCTTCCTGTGGGGATTCAGGCAGATGTCAATGAACTGGGACTGGGATAGACAATTGGGACCTTCCTGTGGGGATTCAGGCAGATGTCAATGAACAGGGACTGGGATAGACAATTGGGACCTTCCTGTGGGGATTCAGGCAGATGTCAAGGAACAGGGACTGGGATAGACAATTGGGACCTTCCTGTGGGGATTCAGGCAGATGTCAAGGAACAGGGACTGGGATAGACAATTTGGACCTTCCTGTGGGGATTCAGGCAGATGTCAAGGAACAGGGACTGGGATAGACAATTGGGACCTTCCTGTGGGGGTTCAGGGAGATGTCAAGGAACAGGGACTGGGATAGACAATTGGGACCTTCCTGTGGGGGTTCAGGCAGATGTCAATGAACAGGGACTGGGATAGACAATTGGGACCTTCCTGTGGGGGTTCAGGGAGATGTCAAGGAACAGGGACTGGGATAGACAATTGGGTCCTTCCTGTGGGGGTTCAGGGAGATGTCAAGGAACAGGGACTGGGATAGACAATTGGGACCTTCCTGTGGGGGTTCAGGGAGATGTCAATGAACAGGGACTGGGATAGACAATTGGGACCTTCCTGTGGGGATTCAGGCAGATGTCAAGGAACAGGGACTGGGATAGACAATTGGGACCTTCCTGTGGGGGTTCAGGGAGATGTCAATGAACAGGGACTGGGATAGACAATTGGGACCTTCCTGTGGGGGTTCAGGGAGATGTCAAGGAACAGGGACTGGGATAGACAATTGGGTCCTTCCTGTGGGGGTTCAGGGAGATGTCAAGGAACAGGGACTGGGATAGACAATTGGGACCTTCCTGTGGGGGTTCAGGGAGATGTCAATGAACAGGGACTGGGATAGACAATTGGGACCTTCCTGTGGGGGTTCAGGGAGATGTCAAGGAACTGGGACTGGGATAGACAATTGGGTCCTTCCTGTGGGGGTTCAGGGAGATGTCAATGAACAGGGACTGGGATAGACAATTGGGACCTTCCTGTGGGGATTCAGGCAGATGTCAAGGAACAGGGACTGGGATAGACAATTGGGACCTTCCTGTGGGGGTTCAGGGAGATGTCAAGGAACAGGGACTGGGATAGACAATTGGGTCCTTCCTGTGGGGGTTCAGGGAGATGTCAATGAACAGGGACTGGGATAGACAATTGGGACCTTCCTGTGGGGGTTCAGGGAGATGTCAATGAACAGGGACTGGGATAGACAATTGGGACCTTCCTGTGGGGGTTCAGGCAGATGTCAAGGAACAGGGACTGGGATAGACAATTGGGACCTTCCTGTGGGGGTTCAGGCAGATGTCAAGGAACAGGGACTGGCTGGGGGGCATCAGGTAGTTTAGCAAGAGGGAGAACTTCCATGGGAGATTTGTGTACTGAACGAGGACTGGTAGGGGAAGGGAGGAGGTATATTGGGGCATATAAGAAAAAATAGGGACCAGGGGGGGATTGGGGCAGATGACAGAGAACGGGGACCATACATGGGCTAAAAAATGGAGAACAGGGACCTGCCAGGTGAGATATGAATGATAAATCAGACAGATGGCAGAGACCAGTGGGGGGGGGGGGGTGTTTGGTTGGTTTTGGGGTGGATGATAAAGAATAGGGACTGGCTAGAGGGGAACTGGGCAGAATATGGAGAACTGGGACCGGCCAGATTGTATTGAGCCAATGACAGATAGCAGGGACCGTCCGTGATAGAGGATTCAGGTACATGATAGAGAACAGGGACTGATGCGTGGGGGTGGGGGTAGGATAGTAAGAACAGGAAGTAGCTGGGGGGATGGGGATTTGGACAGATGACAAGTAAGCCATAAGTAAGTTCCCTAGGACTGGCCGGGGGATGGGGGGGGGGGGGGTGGAATTGTTGTGCCATCTGGAAATCTTCATCCTGGAAGATTCAAACACTTTTCTAGAACTAAAAAAAAGTTTTCTAGGGGACGGAGAAACCTGTGCAGACCCAGTGAAAGTGCATGTACATTCGTTTTCTGTGAATGCGGTAAAAAATAAATAAATAACGAATGTTATTAGGCTATTTCCTCTGCCGGTCAAATGTTTTTCATTGATTGTATTTAGGACAGAGGAGTCATATGACAGCCAAGCAAATCTTTATTATCCCAAATCATCTTCCAGGACAGATACTTGGGATTATTGAACTGAGAGCCATTATACATAAATATACACATCTATATACCCCCCAACTTTCTGAGATGGGAATGAGGGACACCTATTAGCAAAAAGTATGCAGGCCAAGGACACACCCCCTGCCACGCCCCCTTACAGGAGAATTGTACAAAAATAAATGATTGGTTAAACTCACAAGCGCTTTTTTTTTTAACCTCTACTATTCCTTTATTGGAATTTACAAATGCAGCAATTTAGAAATTGGATGAAAGGTTTATTACTGTAAAACACTTTTTTAAAGATAAATAGTGCATTTTATATACATCTCTATAGATCAGACCAAGATGAGGAGGAAAGAGGGACTTTGTTCCAAATCAGGGACAGTTGGAAGCTATGCTGATCTACATATGTGATGGTACAAGTTTGCTTTATATCAGTCCTGGGGGATGGGCAGCTCCACTTCTCATCCCAGTTTCTTAATGCTTTTGTATGGAGGTTGGAATGGCGCAGTGACAGTACACCGCCGGCAGGGGGCGATCGTCACACACAGAGCCGGTGTTATGGAGATTGTAATTGTGCAGTTACAGTCCTCCACCGGCAGAGGGAGCACAGCACTTCTATAGCCGCTCTGTCTCTGACATATCTCTCTATGGTAATAGCACGTGGAACACAACCTCAACTCATAAGTGAGTATTTCTCTGTTCCCTTCTAATGATCCCGACCCCCCCCCAATCACCGGACACTCCGGTCCCGCCACCCCCCGACCCCCCCCCCCCAAACTCCCACCTCTTCACTGGATGTCCAATCCCTCCCCCCACCAGCAGGCGCTGTGCTTCCCTCATCCCTATTACCCGGTGCACACCGGACTCCTCCGGTCCCGGGCCGCAGCCTCCCCCCCCCTCTCTGTCCCAGCTGTCTGCATCCTAAACCGAGGAGCTTCCATCAGCCCCTGTCTATGACACCCATATCTCTGAGTACCTCCCCCACTCTCACACCCCATGTTCCCCACCTCTGACTCCCCCCCCCCCCCCCAATATGTACCCCCCTTTCCAACACACCCTACCCCCCACTCTCTCACACCCCATGTTCCCCACCTCTGACACCCAGCCCCCCCAATATGTACCCCCCTTTCCAACACCCCCTCACTCTCACACCCCATGTTCCCCACCTCTGACTCCCAGCCCCCCCAATATGTACCCCCCTTTCCAACACCCCCCCCCACTCTCTCACACCCCATGTTCCCCACCTCTGACACCCAGCCCCCCCAATATGTACCCCCCTTTCCAACACCCCCTCACTCTCACACCCCATGTTCCCCACCTCTGACTCCCAGCCCCCCCAATATGTACCCCCCTTTCCAACACCCCCCCCCACTCTCTCACACCCCATGTTCCCCACCTCTGACACCCAGCCCCCCCAATATGTACCCCCCTTTCCAACACCCTCTACCCCCCACTCTCTCACACCCCATGTTCCCCACCTCTTGACACCCAGCCCTCCCAATATGTACCCCCCTTTCCAACACCCCTTACCCCCCCCCCCCACTCACTCACACCCCATGTTCCCCACCTCTGACTCCCAGCCCCCCCCCCCCAATATCTACCCCCCTTTCCAACACACCCTACCCCCCACTCTCTCACACCCCATGTTCCCCACCCCTGACACCCAGCCCCCCCAATATGTACCCCCCCTTTCCAACACCCCCTACCCCCCCACTCTCTCACACCCCATGTTCCCCACCCCTGACACCCAGCCCCCCCCCCCCAATATCTACCCCCCTTTCCAACACCCCCTACCCCCCCCCTCACTCTCACACCCCATGTTCCCCACCTCTGACACCCAGTCACCCCAATATGTACCCCCCTTTCCAACACCCCCTACCCCCCACTCTCTCACACCCCATGTTCCCCACCTCATTTTTTCTTTTCCCGTGCCTTTGCTTTCAGAAAATATATAATGTTTTGGGATTCTAAGTAATTATCTAGTAAGAAACAAAAAAGAAAAAACTGATTCATACGTGTACAGTATATGAGAGTGTCAGAATAGGCTTGGGGGAGACAAGTGGTAAAAGAGGACTCCTGATATAAAGGGGGACTCTGATATAAAGGGGGACTCTGATATAAAGGGGGACTCTGATATAAAGGGGGACTAAGTATACCTTACTTTGGTGTTCCTCATTCTTAAGGTCTGAAGTTGGGAGGTATGAGGATCCCATAGGAAAGAATGATAAAATGTAACCATGTGATGATTGAGATCTCATAAGATAGAATGATACAGTGTGATAAGGATACCTGGTTCTGTATATCCTTTATATATCATACGATGTCTACCTGGTTCTGTATATCCAGTATACGGTAGATAGTATATACCTGGCTCTGTATATCCTGTATACGGCAGATGGTGTATATACCGGGCTCTGTATATCCTGTGTATGGCAGATGGTGTATATACCTGGCTCTGTGGATCCTGTATACGGCAGGTGGTGTATAACTGGCTCTGTAGATCCTGTATACGGCAGGTGGTGTATACCTGGCTCTGTATATCCTGTATATGGCAGGTGGTGCATACCTGGCTCTTTAGATCCTGTATACGGCAGGTTGTGTATACCTGGCTCTGTAGATCCTGTATATGGCAGGCGGTGTATACCTGGCTCTGTATATCCTGTATACGGAAGGCGGTGTATACCTGGCTCTGTATATCCTGTATATGGCAGGAGGTGTATACCTGGCTCTGTATATCCTGTATACGGCAGGTGGTGTATACCTGGCTCTGCAGATCCTGTATACGGCAGGCGGTATATACCTGGCTCTGTAGATCCTGTATATGGCAGGCGGTGTATACCTGGCTCTGTAGATCCTGTATATGGCAGGCGGTGTATACCTGGCTCTGTAGATCCTGTATACGGCAGGTGGTGTATACCTGGCTCTGTAGATCCTGTATACGGCAGGCGGTGTATACCTGGCTCTGTAGATCCTGTATATAGCAGGTGGTGTATACCTGGCTCTGTAGATCCTGTATACGGCAGGTGGTGTATACCTGGCTCTGTAGATCCTGTATACGGCAGGTGGTGTATACCTGGCTCTGTAGATCCTGTATACGGCAGGTGGTGTATACCTGGCTCTGTAGATCCTGTATACGGCAGGTGGTGTATACCTGGCTCTGTAGATCCTGTATATGACAGGTGGTGTATATCCTCTCTGTAGACTGTGGTGTGGTCACACCTGTACTATGTTGATTGTATAAGCCGTGATTCATGTCCCTTTCTCTCCTTGTGCAGGGACGTCACCATGTTTGATACGGGGGAATGGAACGATAACCTGGAGGCGCAGACTCTGATGGAGAGTCTGGTGAGCACACAGAAGAGGAGAGCCCCCGACGCCCCGCAGGAGAAGGTGGGTACACTCAGCTGCAGAGCATGCTGGAGAATTTCTGTCCTGCCGGGACTGACTGACATTGCACCTTGAGATGTCTTCTCCTGACCTTTCCTCAGGGTGGGAGTTTAGCTCTGCTTGAGTCAGTGAGTTTTTATTGCTGTTCACATTTTGATGTGACTGTTAGATTACTCCTTTGCTGTACCATATTTATTGTGGATCTATAGTTTATTTTATTTTACAGACGTTATTTGACTGCAGCCATCTCAAGCTTTTTAGAGTGACTCTTCCTCAGTCAGCCCTGACTCATAGATGTGCAGTGAAAGATCATAAAACTATATAAGGATTCGGTGTGTCTGCGTCAGGTGACAGCTCAGTGGATGGGTTACATTGGATCACTGTTGGGGTCAGTGAGTGTAGAGCTGGAGTTTATTCTCCTTCTAGTTTGCTGTCCCTGGTGGTCTCTGTCTGACTTCCTGCTGCAGCTTGTGATGCACACTATGAGAAGCTCACAGTGTGCAGTGAAATCAGAGTAAGTCATTTCTGTCCAGGAGAGGGGACTATACAACTATACAAGTCTAAAGGAAAGCTCAGATTTAAAATGTTCTACTTTTAGTTGGAGTGCAGGAGGTTCTGTACCTCCTGACCTCTGCCAGGTTTTACTACTGGACCCCTATCTGGGATTTCATACTTTCTGTTCTCGCAATCAATTCCCACTAGGATAGGCGTCCAATATTTTACAAACAACTTAGCAAACATTTAAGCATTTCCCATGTAAAAAAATTAATAATAATAGATCGGGGCTATAGCATAAAATTCAGAAAACAACATAAAATGCAATACAGTAAACCCCGCCCCCCCCCCCTCCATCGCGGGGGTTACGTTCCGGACCCACCCGCAATAAGTGAAAATCCACGAAATAGAAATACCCAATTTAAATACACTCTAGGCATGTTTTTAGAACTGTCACTGTACTTTTAAAAGCATTTTAAGGTCTTTAAACACACTTAAAACAATAGAAGCAGATAAAAGATACTGAGAGACAGAGCAAGAGCAATGGAAAACGCAAAAATATTTAATTAACCACTTAAGCCCCGGAAGATTTTACCCCCTTCCTGACCAGGGTTTTTTTTTGCGATTTTTTTCTTTTTTTTTTACTGCGTGATTTTAACGGACAATTGCGCGGTCGTGCGGCGCTGTACCTAAACAAATTTGACGTCCTTTTTTTCCCACAAACAGAGCTTTCTTTTGGTGGTATTTGATCACCTGTGCGATTTTTTTTTTTTTGATCATGCGCTATAAACAAAAAAAGAGCGTAAATTTTGCAAAAATAACAATATTTTCACATTTTTTTATATGAAATTCCCAGAAAAAAAAAATGTAAAAATCAAAATTTTTTAACATTTTCGGCCAATTTGTTTTATGCTACATATGTTTGGTAAAAAAAAAATCGCAAAAAGCGTATTTTGATTGGTTTGCGCAAAAGCGTTTACTAACAAAGGGAAAGATTTTTGTCATTTTTGGTGTTTTTTTTTTTTTTTTTTTAACGAGTATGGCGGCGATCTGCGTTTTTTTTTTTTTTTTTTTTTGCGGGACTGCGACATTGCGGCGGACAGATCGGACCCTTGACTGACATTTTTAACACTTTTGGGGTTACCAGTGACATTTCTACAGTAATCAGTGCTATACATATGCACTGTTACTGTAAAAATGACACTGGCAGGGAAGGGGTTAACTGTATTGGAGAGGGAGGGGTTAAGTGTGTCCTAGGGGCGTGATTCTAACTGTGATTGGACATGGCTACGAGTGTAAAAACAGAGATCAACGGTCCTACATAGTAGAACCATCTGATCTCCATTTTTACACAGGGGAGAATGACAGGCGGTTTGTTTAAATCAGCCGCCTGCCTTTCTCCCTTCCCGGCGAACGATCGCGAGTGACCGGCGGACAATCGGGTCCGCCGGTCACACGCACTGACTTGTTAGGGAACAAGCCGGGGCGGGCGGGCGCGCGCCCGCCCGCTATTGGCTCACAAGCCAGTGACAGGCTAGTGACGTACCGGTACGTCACTTTGCCTGGCAGGGGGGTGACCGCCGCAGTATATGTACTTGCGGCGGTCGGCAAGTGGTTAAAGAGGAAGTAAAAAAATGTGAAAAAAAATCACACTAGCTCAGTGTGAAGTACTTACCTAAAAACGAAGCCCCCTCAGTGCCGACATGTCCGGCCGTCCTGCTTCCTGGATCTCGTCCTCCAGCCATCTGATTGGCCGGGGGTGCGATTACATCATTCCTGCGCATGTGCGCGGGAGCCGCCGTTCACGGCACTGGTATCTGAAGGAACGGCACGGGTGGCCGTTCCTTCAGAGCGCATGCGCCGATGACGTCATTGGCTGCATGCACTGTAAATATCTCCTAAACGGTGCAAGTTTAGGAGATATTTATAGCACCTATAGGCAAGCCTTAATGTAGGCTCACCTATAGATAAATGTAAACAAAAGGGGTTTACAACCTCTTTAACAAAGATTTCATTAGTAAAATAATATAAATAGGTCTTACAGGGAAAAAAAAAAAAAACGCAAAATACCGGGATCGTGAAAACTGAACCGCGATATAACTGGTTTACTGTAATAGTAGAAATCAAATAAAAACATGATGATCTATAAAAAAAATAAGTGCAAATCATGCTAAAATTATAGCTATATAGAAAAAAATATCACAATTCAGAAGTCCATATATGATTTTGTTTTTTATTTATTTATTTTGTTTAAAAATCATTAATCTCTATCCACCGTGATATAGAGAAAAATGCAAAATATTCCAGAAATCAAAAAGACATTCATGGGAAATGCTCATGGGAATAATAGTATAACCTAATACACTAGCAAAAAAGATCTAAATAAAAAAAAAAACCTATGAATGTCTTTTTGATTTCTGGAATGTTTTTGCATTTTGCTCTGTATCAGGGTTGATAGAAATAGAAATTCATGTTTTTTTTTTTTTTTTTTTTTTTTTTTTTAAATAAAATACAAAATCAGATTATTATTTTTTTTTTTTTTTTTAATAAAATGCTTTTGGAGTAAATATAATTTTTAATGTATCTTAAAAACTTGGTTTATTCAGTATGAAATGGAGCTTAGTTATGTAGCATGAGGCTGTATATTCTGCAATATTTACATTTGTGGTAAATTTATTCAATGAATACAAGCTCTGCAAGCTGAGATAACATGCACTGCATTGATGCAATCACACAGTTTCACAGTAACCATGACATAAAACAAAGTTCAGGGATATTCCTTTATCCCATTGTTTTGCAAATCTATGTACACTACAAACTGTATGATTGAATCGGTTTTGATATCGCTGTTTTACTAACCTGAGCGTTTATTCTAAATAACCTTTTTTTGTTTTTCAAATATTAAAGACTCTACCAGCAAAAATGAGTCCTTACATTTAAAGAGCACCTGTCATTTCAGATCCATCATGGCAACACCTGTTAGTGGGCGTCTACTCGCCTGCTACCGCCACGCCCCTCACCTTTTTGTGTCACTACCGCATCCCCAGCTGTCCCATTAAAGTGAATAGGACTGTCGGTGAATCAACAGAGGGCAGAGATGACAGTTGTTCTTTAAAAATGTTTATCTTTCAATCATTGACAGACACAGCTTCTGATCTCCATAACCGTTGGGTTATACTGCCCCCAACAGGAGTAGAATACTAGGCAGAAAAAAAGTCTGGCTATGCCCATGGGCAGTCCCAAGGGCTATACTCCCTCTTTGCTATAGGCACTGAGTTTTTTTCTGCCTAGTCAGGAGTAAGGATCTATTTCCTTGCTGGGATCTCTGGTCCTGGCAAATATTTTATTTTTAGCTAAAACTTTTTTTCCTATGAGATCTACAATCAACTGCAGGACTGGGCGACGGGCTGGATAATCCTAGATCTACTGGTCACCCCAGTCTGGCCAGCAAGCATGTGCAGACCTCAGCTCTGCGCTAGATCGGCCGCGACATAGCCCCACTGGATGGGGGCTGGCCTGCGAGTTAAACGCCTCGCAAGGTTGCATATGACTGGGTCCTGGCTCAAATCGCAGCGTTCCTCCTGGCCGACAGCCCCCAATTTCCATGGAGAGGGGTTCGGGTCTGGAGCGGTGCCCGTCTGGTTCCTGGTATGGTGATTAGCTGTCCCCCTGGAGGGTTTTGGGGTGGACATGGGCCCCTCCTTGGGACGGTCTGACCCCCAGGTTCCCCTCCTTCCTATCAGGCATCCCCCCTTTTTTCATCTGTCCCCTATCCTATATATGTTGGGGCTGTTTGGGTGGTCTGGGCGCTTTGCTGGCGATGGGGGCCGTGGGGGGTGCGCTGGCGGCGATCAGACGATCGACTGTGCAGGGGGGGTTGTACCTGGTGGGGCCTCCTGCTAGGGCCCCCCCATCCTGGCTGGGTCTGTCCTTGAGGCCTAGGTTCCCTCCTGGGTCCCTGTAAGCCTCATGGTGCCGCCATTTTGTTGTAGCCTATGTGTTTCTATGCACAGCGGCCATGTTTGTGTTGTCTGGTGGCCATTTTGCGGTGGTTTGCTATTGAAAATAGGGGCGGCTATTGATCGCCGCATGTGGAGTGCAGATTATCCTGGTGGCTGCAATTGCCTTTCTCTGTGGGTGGTGAGGTTCTCTCCCTCTCTGATGAGAATCGCTTGTTGCTTGTGCCTGGCGAGCGGGTAAAGCTGCCAGAGCGGTGGTGGTTGTCCCTTGCAGTGTTTTACACTTTGTGGGGTCCCCTTGGTGACTCATGGAGTCTTTGGAGCACATCTCCCTCCCTGATCCCCTCTCTGAGGCTGCAGGGCCCTCCTGGTCCCTACCATCCACCGATGCACTGACGGCAGTCCTAGAGTCCTTTGTGTCCCGGGTGGAAGTAGCTTTTGGGCGATGGGCTAGCAAAAATCGCCCCTGCCTCATCTGACTCATTAGATCCTGAATCTGATTCGGGCACTGCGGACGTGGTTCACCCTGCTGGGTCTCCGAACACGCGCCTAGAATCCTCGAATCCTCCACGTCTGCAACCACGCACAAAAAGGCGCTGGTGGAAGCACTAATTGTCTGTGCGTGAGACCTTGAAGATGGAAGACGCAGCTGCGACAGAGGCGCAGGTTCCCTTTGGCACTCACAAGCCATTCAGAGCAGCAAAGGTGTTTCCTTTCCCCACCTATTTTGACAGAATTGTCGCTAAAGAGTGGGGACGACCAAAGCATCCCCTTGGGTTCCCTAAGCACTTTACTAGGCGTTACCCCTATAAGGAGGTGGACCCTCCAGTTTCCAGATTGAACAAGGCAATCATGATTCCGGTTGAGGAGTCCCCAGCTTTTAAAGACCCGGCTGACAGGAAGGCAGAGGCTGTGGCCCGCAATATGTACACTCTGGCTGGTTCGGCACAAGGGCCAGTATTCACCATTGCCCTGGTGTCACAAACTCTCACCGAGTGGGCTAGATCTGGACGTAGAACAGCTCCCCCCTGTCTTTGCTGAGCTGGCGGCTAGCTGGTCCAGGGGCTGCAGTTTTTGTGATGCCTCTTTGGATGCGGCTCCCCTAGTGGCACAGTTTTCTGTTTCGGCAGTAGTCGTTTGGCGTGTCTTTTGGCTCAAATACTGGTGTGCGGACCAGACTTCTACAAAGGCCTTGACTGATCTTCCCTTTTAAGGAGATCGCCTGTTTGGAGCTACCCTTGATAACATCATTCAAGGTCTCACAGGGGAAGAGTACTTTTCTTCCCCAGGCTACTAAGGGCAAGGAACTTCGTCGTAGGCGTGGGCCTTCCTTCTCACCTCATACGTTTTTTCGTCCCTCAGGGTCAACTGACAAGGGCTCGAAGCCTTTTGGGGCCTCCTCTGAAGGATCCAAATTAACCTGGTCTGGTAAACCAAGAGCGGCCTTCTCCAGACCCGTGGACAAGGCTCTTTCAGCATGAAGGTGCGTCCTCACCCAGACCCATATCAGGGGTGGGGGGACGTCTAAGCTGGTTTCCGGATCTGTGGACTTCCCTGGTTCAAGACAAGTGGGTTCGCAAAGTTATTTGGTCTGGCTACAAGATCGAGTTTCGCTCTTGTTCCCCGGCTAGGTTCTTTCCTTCCAATGTGCACCTGTCCCGGACCGCTTATAGGGGTCTGTTTGCTGCAGTACAAGACCTTTTGCCTCAAGGGGTGATTTTCCCGGTTCCGACTTCAGAATGTTTTCAGGGTTTTTACTCAAACTTGTTTACAGTTCCCAGGAAGGAATACAAAGTGCTTCCAATCAGAAGTTCAGAATGGAGTACATTCGCACGGTGGTGGCATCCCTGCATCAGGGGGATTTTCTTGCCTCTACCAACATCAAGGATGCCTACCTTCACATTCCAATATGTGCCAGTCACCAGCGCTTTCTCCACTTTGCCGTAAGAGAGGAACATTGAGTTTGTGGCGTTAACCCTTTGGTCTCGCCTTCGCTCCTCGGGTCTTCACAAAAGTGTTAGCCCCGGTGCTAGCTTTGTTACGCCAACAAGGGATCGCGGTGCTGGGCTACTTGGACGATCTCCTTCTGCGAGCAGAGTCTCCTACTGTTCTGGTGGAAAGCCTGGAGATCACAATATGAACTCTGCGGGAATTTGGCTGGGTTCTGAATTTTCAGAAGTCTGCTCTTCCGTCCACAAAGCTGGAATATCTGTGCCTGACTCTGGCCTCGGCCTTAGCCAGAGTGCTTCTTCCTCAAACTGCAAGCTGCAAGCGTCTCATGGTCAACCCCCCGGACTTGCATGCGGGTGCTGGGCCTGATGGTGTCTACGTTCGAAGCGGTTACGTTTGCACAGTTCCATACGAGTTCCCTGCAAAGGGAGATTCTGGCCAAATGGGACAAGACTCTGCAGTCTCTGGACAATCCGATTCGGCTGAGTCGGGGAGTGAAGGAGTCCCTAATATGGTGGCATCAATCTCCGGCGCTTTCTTTTGTATTGGACAGTGGTCACCACGGATGCCAGCCTGTCTTGCAGGGGAGGTGTCCTCAGCAAGCATTCTGCTCAGGGGATCTGGACACTGGAAGAGTCCAGACTACAGATCAATGTCTTGGAACTCTGAGCAATCAGACTGTGACTGGACCATTGGACGGATCATTTTTGGGTTTGTCCAGTGCACATTTAATTGGACAATGCCACGGCCGTGGCTTATGTCAATCACCAAGGGGGCACAAGAAGTGTCCTGGCGGCTCTGGAGGTAGCAGGCACTCTCTGGTGGGCAGAATGGTTCATTCCAGCCCTCTGCGCCGTACACGTTCCTGGGGTGGAAAACTGGCAGGCAGATTACCTCAGTCGGCAGGTGTTGGACCAAGGGGAGTGGTCCCTTTTATCTGGAGGTGTTTCATCATTTGTGTCTCCGGTGGGGCATCTCCGAGGTGGATCTGTTGGCGTCTCGGCTCAACAGAAAGGTGCAGAGGTTTGTGGCTTGGTCAATGGATCCTCTAGCGGAGGCCACAGACGCACTGGTGGCCCCGTGGGGTCAGTATCCTCTGATTTACGCCTTCCCTCCTCTCTCTTCTGTGCAGGATCGAGGCAGAAAGGATTTCGGCCATCTTAGTGGCTCTGGACTGGCCTCGCTGGGCTTGGTACGCCGATCTGGTGCGCCTGGTCCCCGACTTTCTTGGAAGCTTCCTCTCAGGGAGGATCTTCTGTCCCAAGGATCGATCTTCCATCCTGCTTTACAGTCGCTGGCTTTGATGGCTTGCCTGTTTGAACGCCAGGTGCTGAAGGATAGAGGTTTATCTGAGTCGGTAATTCCTACACTGTTAAAAGCTAGGAAATCTACTTTTAGGAAGTTCTACAATCGTATGTGGAAGACCTACATTGCTTGGTGTGAGTCTCTTGGGGTTCATTCTCGGGAGATTTCCATGCTTACACTGTCCCAGAAGGTGGCCTTTTTGGTGGCTTTCACCTCTGCGCGCAGGGTGTCGGAACTGGCGGTGTTATCCTGTCGTTCACCTTACCTGGTGATTCAGAGATAAGGTGGTTCTTCGCCCCTGTCCGTTCCTTCCAAAGGTTGTCTCTGATTTTCATTTGAATGATAACATTGTGTTGCCTTCCCGGTGTCCCAGGCCTAAACATCCGAAGGAAATTGCCTTCCATGCCTTGGATGTGATCTAGACAATTGGGGTGTACCTGGCAGCTACAGTCTTTCAGGAAGTGAGACTCATTATTTGTGCTCACAGATGGGCCTCGTAAAGGGTTGTCCGCTTCCTCTGCGACCATTTCCAGATGTATCAGACAGACAGACAGTGATTCAGGCCTATTCCATCAAGGGTCAGGTTCCTCCTTTCCCTGTCAAGGCGCACTCTACTAGGGCGCTTAGTGCCTCCTGAGCCTTCCGTCATCGGGCGTCGGTGACTCAGGTTTGCAAGGTGGCACACTTTCACAAAGTTTTATAAAGTGGATGTGTTGGCATCTGCAGATACTTCTTTTGGCCGCAAGGTTTTGCAGGCTGCTGTTGAGAGGACCTGATCCTCTTTGAGGGTGTATTGTTTTTTTCAGGTGTTTTTGTGTAGCAGCTGTTGCCTGTTTGGCTACTGTTTAGCCTTGGGAATTCTTTTGCTGTTCCCACCCCTCATGTTTAACACTGCTTTGAGACGTCCTAATGGTTTTGGAGATTAGAAGCTGTGTCCATCAATGAACGAAAGAGAAAGTGGGATTTTTGACTTACTGTAAAATCCATTTTTCTGATGTTCATTGATGGATACAGCACCCACCCCTATGTGGAGTTGTAATTCTTCTGACACTGCTTGTAACAATAGCAGAGAGCCTAGAGCAGAGAGATTTATACCCCCTAGGACTGCCCATTGGCGTAACCAGACTTTTTTTCTGCCTAGTGTCCTACCCCTGTAGGGGGCAGTATAACCCAACGGTTATGGAAATCAGAAGTTGTGTACGTCAATGAACATTAGAAAAATTGAATTTACGGTAAGTCAAAAATCAAATTTTTTTTAAATCAAGGTAATTTAAAGCCAGCCTTTTTACTAGTTATTTGACTCTTGATTTAAATAAAATCCACCTTGCTCTATATGGGGGAGGGGAGCCTGCAGTATCAAGAATAGCCGTTTGGCATCATTGTGCACTCTGCACTTGCATGCCATTGGCTGTTATTGATGAGGCAGGTACTTTCCACTCCTCGTATCAACGTCCACTGGTACCCATCATCCTCATGTCCCTTCCTAGGGTGCCATCAGTAGGCGGAAGAGACTGAAGAGAAATCGTCAGCTCCTGGAGATCCTGCAAACTCTGAAATCCCCGAGCACCCAGATCCCCGACCTCCCACCACCCCCAGAAGATGTCCATTCTCCGAAGAAGCAGAAGAAGGTGACACCAGGTGGGACGATGTCTTCTCCAGAATGTCCGTTGGTCTCTCTGCGTAGAGTAGAGTTGTGGTCTGGGCAGTTTGTCTGCCAGTTTCCCCAGATTTCCTCCATAAATTCTTTGTAATGTATAATGCACTCTGAGATTTCACCAGTCTGTTAAGACTCTCCACCTGTAACTGATTTCTCCACCCACTCTGTAGAAAGCGAGGAAGATTCTCCGGGGCGGTGGTTAATAATCAAGGAGAGGACACAGTGGAACAGTCCAAGTAGTAGGGGTAATAATAAAGGAGAGTGAACAATGGAACAGTCCAGGTGGTGGGAGGGGGTGAATAAAGGTAAGGGCACAGTTGAACAGTCTATGTAGGGCAGGCGTGACGCACAACCTCAAATCTGTGGAATCCACAGCCTCCTTTGGGTGCACGCCATTCTGCTGAATGATTGGTGGAACGATGTCTTTCTCCAGATTGCCTGTTGGTCTCTCTGCGCAGAGCAGAGCTGTGGTCTGGACAGTTTAACCAATTTTCCCAGATTTATAGGGGTAATAATAAAGGGGAGTAAACAATGGAACAGTGCAGGTGGTGGTGGGAAAATAAAGGTAAGGGCACAGTGGAACAGTCTATGTAAGGTAGGCATGCTCAACACTTAACCTGCAACCTCAACCCTATGGATCCCACAGCCTCCTTCGGGAGCATGCCAGTCTACTAAATGATTGCTGGTCCTCCATAATCCTGGCAGCTATCGCACACAAACCACTATTTTGGGCAGCTCTCTTTCCTTCCTAACAGACACGGGGAGAGGAGCCTTTAGCCGCATTGATTACTTCTAGTGACATCCATACAGGGGTTCTGAAGGTGAATTGTCATTCAGGGAGCATGTGAGTGCATGATGTTTTCTTTAGTTAACACCTTGCCACCCGGCCATCAATCAGCTATAGGTTTGCTTTTACCATCCTGACTGAACGTTACATCATATGACGTCCTTAACATTGCGCCGTTCATGCGTGCCCCCGGGGGCGCGCAGCATGGCAATCGATGGTGAGCTGTCCCTCAGAAATAGTGCATCACCAATCGGGGTAAAGACTCGATGACGTAGGCTCTTTACCGTTTGATCAGCTGTGTCCAATCAGCAGAGGAAGAAGGCAGCAGACAGAAATGACACTTAATGCTCTGGATTGAGAATATATATATATATATATAATATATATATACACACACACACAGTATCCCACAAAAGTAAGTACACCCCTCACATTTTTGCAAATATTTATTATATTTTTTTTATGTGACACTACTGAAGAAATGACACTTTGCTACAATGTAAAGTAGTGAGTTTACACAAATGTGAGGGGTGTACTCACTTTTGTGAGATACTGTATATATGAGCGAGAGAGATTTGCTTTTATCCTATTTCATGTCTGAGGTTTACAACCACTTTTTGAACCAACATTTGGCACGGCTGCTGACTCTCAATCCCAGCAACTCCCACGAGCCAATCAGAATAGTTTCCAACCATAGGACCACTTTGTCAGATATAACCTAGTGATCACATTCAGGTTGAGACTTAACAAGTTAGATGACTCACATGCACACTGCATAAGGAAGTCGTTTCACCAAAGTTTTTCATAGTTAGCTCTGTCTTTCAAGAGACAAAGTGCATTTTTTCCCATCTTTCTAGGTCAGGGGTCTTCAAACTATGGCCCTCCAGTTGTTCAGGAACTACTATTCCCATCAAGCCTAGCCATGGCTGTGAATGTCAGAGTTTTACAATGCCTCATGGGTTGTGTAGTTCCGCAACAGCTGGAGGGCCGTAGTTTGAGGATCCCTGTTCTAGGTGGTACTTATCCTGAGCTAGCTCAGTCAACAGCCCCCCATCGCTGACTGACCATGCTGTTCACGAGGAAATAAATACTGAATTATGCCTTAGTGACTGCACTTGTCTTAGACATCAGATGTGCAACCCAACCCAGACGAGCGCTGTCACTACCTCCTGCAGAGAGAGACAGGAGGAGAGAGATTGGCAATAGGGGGAGGAAGAGGAATGACTGCGGGGGGCATAGCAGAGGGGTCCATAGCTACTGGGCTCTGCTGGACCTCCCTCCTTAGAATTATAGACAAATGGGGCTTTATACACTTGTTTTGCTCACAGCCAAAACTACAGGACATAAAGGAATGCTTTTCTGACAAATGGTTCTGCATATTGTTTCTAAAGTGCAGATTGTTCTAAATCAGCAGAAGCTTTTATTCCCGCTGAGACTTCTTTAGGGACCTTAGATTGTAAGCTCCTTGAGGGCAGGGACTGATGTGAATGTGCAATATCTATGTGAAGAGCTGCGTAAATAACAGCACTATATGAGTACCTGTAATAACCGGCATTTGTTTACATTATTATTATCGCATTTCTTTTCCTTAGTGCTGTCAGTGTCTGAGGAAAGGAAAGCCGATAACTGGCTTTCCAGATACAGGGGACATTTACACTAATGATCAGTGCCCACCAAAGCAGCCTCATCCGCGCATATCAGGGAAGAAGAAAAATTGCCTTTCTCTTTTGTTGACGGACACGGCTCCTGGTATTCCTAACCTTTGGGTTATACTGCTCCCTACAGGAGTAGGACTCTAGGTAGAAAATAATTTTGGCTACACCCATGGGCAGTCCCAGGGGGTATATTCCCTCTCTCTGCTATAGCCACACAGTTTTTTTTTTTTTTTTTTTTTTTTTTTCTGCCTAGTCAGGATTAAGGACCTAGTTCCTTGCTGGTATCTTTGGTCCTGGCAAAAAAAATTTTCTCCTGGGTTTTTCCTGTGAGATCTACAATCAACTGCTGGACTCCAGTGGTCACCCCAGTCTGGCCAGCGAGCGCACGCAGATCTCAGCTCCTTGCTTGGTCGGCCGTGACCTAGCCCTACTGGACGGCGGCTGGCCTGTGAGTTAAACGCCTTGCAAGGTCGCATATGACCGGGTCTCTGCCTGAGTCACAGCGTTCCTCCTGGCCGACAGATCCCCCCCCCCCCCCCCCGAATGCGATGGAGAGGACTTCTGTCTGGAGTGGTGCCCGCCTGGTTCCTGGAATGGGGAGTAGCTGTCCCCCCCTCTCCCCCTGGAGGGTTTATGGGGTGAACATGGGACCCCCGGGTTCTCCTCCTTCCTGCAGGCACCCCCCCCCCCCTTGCCGAGTCCCACACCTGCCTCCCCTCCACATACACTGGGGCTGTTTGGGTGGTCTAGCCACTGTTCCTGGGGTGGGGGCAGGGTGCTTGCCAGCGATGGGGGCCCAGGGGGTGCGCCACCGGCGATCAAACGATCAACTGTGCGAGGGGGTTGTACCTGGTGGGGTCTCCTGCCAGGGCCCCCCCATCCTGCCTGGTTCTGTCCTTGAGGCCTTATCTCCCTCCGTGCCTCGTGTTGCCGCCATTTTGTTGTCGGCTGTGTATTCCTATACACGGCCGCCATGTTTGTGTAGTCCGGCGGTCATTATGCTGTGGTTTGCCATTAAAAAAATAGCGGCGGCCATGATAGTGGAGCCCTGTGGGGTTCCCCATCCCCTGGTGCTGACTCCTGGATGATTTTACTTCCTGATCCCTACATGTGTAGTGCATTATCCTGGTGACTGCAGGCGCTTGTTTCTGCGGGTGGTGAGTTTGGTGGGCTCCTCTCCCTCTCTGCTGAGGATCGCTTGGTGCTTTGTGCCTGGCAACTGGGTGGTGCTGCCAGCACGACGGGGGCTGTCCCTTTTATTTTTAACACCTTTTTTGTGGGGTCCCCCTGGTTACTCATGGAGTCTTTTGAGCACATTTCCCCACCTGATCCTCTCTCTGAAGCTGCAGGTCCATCCGGGTCCCAACCTTCCATCCATGCGCTAACGGCAGTCCTGGAGTCCAGTATGTCCCAGGTGGAGGTGGCTTTTGGGCAACGGCTAGCAAAAAAGGTCAAGGGATCCTCTGGCGGATGCCACAGACACGCTGGTGGGCCCGTGGGGTCAGTAACTGCTGATTTACGCCTTCCCTCCTCTCAAGCTTCTGCACAGATTTCTGTACAGGATCGAGGCAGAAGGGATTCTGGTCATCTTAGTGCCTCCGGACTGGCCTCGTCGAGCTTGGTACGCCGATCTGGTGGGGCTGGTCGCTGACTTTCCTTGGAAGCTTCCTATCTGAGGATCTGCTGTCCCAAGGACTGATCTTCCATCCTGCTTTACAGTCGCTGGCTTTGACAGCTTGGCTGTTGAACGCCAGGTGCTGAAGGATAGGGGTTTATCTGAATCAGTGATTCCTTCTCTGTTGAAAGCTAGGAAATCTACTTCTAGGAGGATCTACCATTGTATATGGAAGACTTAAGGCCCGTACACACGTACCGATTGTTGGCCGTGAATTTTCGGCCGCCGCCCGATCGGCCGATTATCGGCTTGTTAGTATGATGCTTCCGACAACCGACTGCGACTTTTCGGCCGAACAAAATCTGGTGTGCAGGCTAAAAAAATTTTTGTTGGCCAACAACAGAACGGCCGATTGTTCGTCAGTCAGTACAGATTTCGGCCGACAAAAATGTGATGATCAAGACTGGGCATGCTCAGTGAAGAAAAAACACACGAAAAGTAGAACAGAACATGACCTCACTTCTGCAGTTGGTTGTTGTTGGCCGACAAAATTCGTGTGCAGTCTAGAGCACATTTCAACCAACACAACAACACTGGACAAAAGACGGCCGATCGGTCGGCCAACAATCGGTGCATGTGTATGGGGCTTTACATTGCATGGTGTGAGTCTCTTGGGGTTCACCCTCGCTCCTTCTCGTGGCTCGGATCTTGACCTTCCTTCAATGGGGGAGTTGAACAGAAATTGGCCTTGAAGTACCATCAAGGGCAAGGTGTTGGCTTTGGCAGTTTTCTTCTAACGACCTTTGGTCATACACTCCCTAGTACCTTTCTTCAGGGTGTCTGACATTTGGTCCCTCCAGTGCGGGCTCCGTTGCCACCTTGGGATCTCAATTTGGTGCTTTTTAGCTCTACAGAAGCTTCCCTTTGAAAATATTCGGGAGATTCCCCTGCTTACGCTGTCCCAGAAGGTGGCCTGTTTGGTGGCACCTTCTGGGACACGCAGGGTGTCGGAACTGGTGGGTTTATCCTGTTGTTCACCTTATCTTGTGATTCACAGGGATAAGGTGGTTCTTCGCTCCTGTTGGTCGGTCCTTCCAAAGGCTGTCTCTGATTTTCATTTGAATGAAGACATTGTGTTGTTTTCACTGTGTCCCAGGCCCAAACATCCGAAGGAAATTGCCTTGCATGCCTTGGATGTGGTCTGGGCAATTAGGCAGCTATGGAGTCTCAGGAAGTCGGACTCTCTATTTGTGTCATGGACAGACCTCAAAAAGGGTTGTCTGCTTCCTCTGTGTCCATTTCCAGATGGATCAGACAGACGGTGGTTCAGGCCTATGTCGTCAGGGGTCAGGTTCCTCCTTTCCCTGTCAAGGCGAACTCTACTAGGGCGCTTAGTGCCTCCTGTGCCTTCCGTCAGGCGTTAGTGACGCAGGTTTGCAAGGCGGCCACCTGGTCGTAGGTGCATACTTTTACTGAGTTCTATAAAGTGGATGTGTTGGCATCTGCTTATGCTTCCTTTGGCCACAAGGTTTTCCAGGCTGCTGTTGAGAGAACCTGATCCTCTTTGAGGGTGTATTGTTTTTTTCAGGTGGACCCCAGTGGTTTGGTTGAGCTCCTGTTGCCTGGTTGGCTGTTTGGCCCTGGGAATTTTTTGGTTCCCATTCCTCATGTTTAACACTGCTTTGTGACATCCCAATGGTTATGAATACCAGGAGCTGTGTCCATCAATGAACGAAAGAGAAAACTGGATTTTTGACTAAATCCATTTCTCTGTTCATTGACGGACACAGCACCCACCCCTCTGTAAAGTTATTTTACTGACGCTGCTTGTAACAAAACTGAGTGTTTGTAGCAGAGAGGGAGTATACCCCTTGGGACTGCCCATAGGTGTAGCCAGAATTATTTTCTGCCTAGTGTCCTACTCCTGTAGGGTGCAGTGTAACCCAATATTTATGAATACCAGGAGCTGTGTCCGTCAATGAACATCCAAGAAATGGATTTTACGATAAGTCAAAAATCCCATTATTTGCAAAATTGAATAAACAAAACTAAGGTTTTTTTAGGGGTTTTGTTTTCAAAATTTTTGATCTTTTTTTTTTTTTTTTTTTTTTTTTTGTTTAGCAAAAAAAAAAAAACCCAGTGGTGAATACAACCAACAAAAAGCTCTTTCTCAAAAAAAAAAGATAAAAATGTCATATGGGTACAGTGTTGCATGACCACGCAATTGTCATTCAAAGTAGTGCAAAAATGGCCTGGTCAGGAAGGGGATTAAAGTGCCCAGTATTGAAGTGGTTAATAAGGAAGCTTATTGCACTTCTAGGGCAAGTGCTTCCCTGGTTTATCATTTTTGGTTTAGATTGTCCGCAGTCCTTGTTTTGGCAATTCAAGAGATGGCTGCAAAGACCCCAATAAAGTGAAGGCTGTAACACTGGTTCGGAGGTTTTTTGGCTGGTCACACCTGAGCACAAGAGTGGGATTAATGGTGATCTAGTTAATAAAAAAAGGTCACTCTTGCGAATAAACTGTGGGTAAGCATCCAACAAGGATTAGTCCCATGGAAAATGACGATCCTGATTGTTTGCCGACCCGCCACAGTACAATTACTGCAGCAGGTCGGCTCATACAATCACAATCACGTACCTGTATGTCACAGCTTTCTTTGGGTCCACACACGCATGCACCAAGACTGTGTTGCCATTTGCTGTAGCACAAGCCGATCTACAGGTCCCAGCCATAGATTTATGGCCGGTGTTCTGTCGATTACTGCAGAGCTTCGGTTATGCCTGCGACTGCAGCTGGCCTGATTAAAATGATGCGCAGATCGTCGAAAGAATCATTCGACAATCTGCAGTAATCAACAGAACACCAGCACTTTTGCTGATCGGCTTAGGGAATGACAGAAGAGAGCCCTGTGTTGAAAAAAACACAGGGCTCTCTTCCTACAGCAGCGATTAGCCGTTTAATATCTCCCTGCAAAGGAGGGAGTAAAAACTGGCACATTGTTTAGTAAAACACAGCACAGTGCACACAGCAAATACTGGTAGGGCACACATTTAACATTATTATTATAATATATTATACAGGATTTATATAGCGCCAACAGTTTGCATAGCGCTTTTCAATATACAGGGAGACAATACACCAAGAATATAATTCAATACAAGAGGATTAGAAGGACCTTGTTCCTGCAAGCTTACAATCCTAAGAGGGAGGCGCTGGTGAAACAAAAGGTAGTAGCGGTGAGGGGTGGACTGATGAGGGAAGTAGAAGATTTGGTTGTTAGGTGGAGGCAGGATAGGCCTCCCTGAAGAAATTTGTTTTCAGGGATTGCCTAGAAGTGGACAGAGTAAAGCCCCGCACACACGATCGATCGGCCGTCTTTTGTCCGGTGCTGTCCTGTCGGTTGAAAAGTGCTAAAGACTGCACACGAATTTTGTCGGCCAACAACAGCCGACTGCAGAAGTGATGTCATGTGATGGTTAACTTTCCGTGTGTTTTTTTCTTCTCTGAGCATGCCCAGTCTTGCTCATCTGCTGTTTGTCGGCCGAATTCTGTACTGACTGGCGAACAGTCAGGCAGTCGGCTGTTCTGGTGTTGGCCAACAAAAATTTTAAAGCCTGCACACCAGATTCTGTTCGGCCGAAAAGTCGCAGTCGGTTGTCGGAAGCATCATACTAACAAGCCGACAATCGACCGATCGGTCGGTGGCCGAATATTTACGGCCGACAATCGCTACGTGTGTACAGGCCTCAAGAGATAACCAGACAGATTGGGGTAGTGAGTTCCAGAGGATAGGAGAGGCTCTGGAGAAGTCCTGGAGACGAGCATTTAACCCCTTTGATCGCCCTAGATCAGTGATGGAAAACCTTGGCACCCCAGATGTTTTGTAACTACGTTTCCCATGATGCTCATGCACTCTGCATTGTAGTTAAGAATCATGGGAAATATGGTTCCAAAACATCTGGGGTGCCAAGGTTCGCCATCACTGCCCTAGATGTTAACCCTCTTCCCAGCCAGTGTCATTAGTACAGTGACCATGTATATTTTTAGTACTGATCACTGTATTTGTGTTACTCCTGATTTCAGTGGCATAGTAAGTCGTCAACCCCCCCCCAGCGTCCTTTGTCAGAACCGCACTATAGCAGTCCGACTAGAAGTCACTGATCGCATCCCATAAATATATATTATTAAAAAATAAATAAAAATTCCAGTATATGTATCATAGTTTGTAGACGCTATAACTTTCATGCAAACAAAAGTCATGTAACAGAATACATTTTGGCCAAAATGTATTTGATGAAGAAATTAGATTTCTTTTTTTTTTTTAAATTGGGTATGTTTTTTAGCAGAAAGTAAAATTTATTATTTTTTTTTTTTAATCGAAATCTTCAGTCATTTTTCATTTATATCGCAAAAAATAAAAAAGCAAGTGATGATCGAAAACCCACAAAAGAAAGCTCTATTTGTGTGAAAAAAATAAAAAGTATTTAATTTTTGTTTGCGTACATCGCTGCATGACCGCACAATTAGCAGTTAAATTAAAATGGCCTGATCATGAAGGGGGTACAAAGTGGTTAAAATCTTCGTTATGCTATTCAAAACAAAAGAATTTACATTCTGAACCCATTTATATTCGTTGTGGCCCGCAACAGGTTACCAAATCACTTAAGTGGCCTGGGCTCTTTAAAAGGTGGAGCACCCCTTATGTAGGGGGTAGATATTAAAGGAGGAGACACAGTGGAACAGTCCATGGGTCAGAAGAGGTAATGAAGCGAAGGAAAAATGGGAAGAGTCCATAGGAGGGTAGACATTTAAAGCAGAGAACACAGCAGTCAAGCAGTCCATGGGGGGTATTGAAGGAGAAGACACACTGGAACAGTTTTTTTTTTTTTTTTTTGGGGGGGGGGGGGTAAAAAAAAGAGGAGAGCACAGTGGACCAGTCCATTGGGGGGGGGGGGTAAATATTGAGATTGATGGAGAGGACACAGTGGAGTTGTCCATAGTGTGGAAAAATATAAAAGAGGACACAGTGGGACAATCCATTTTGGGTGGGGTTGCTCTTTAAAGGAGAGGACAAAGTGGAACAGTCTGGTGGTATGAACTAACAATAAAGGAGAGAACACAGTGAAACAGTCTGTAGGGAATGGATAATGAGGTAGAGGATGCAGTGGATTGTAGGGAATGGATAATGAGGTAGAGGATGCAGTGGATTGTAGGGAATGGATAATGAGGTAGAGGATGCAGTGGATTGTAGGGAATGGATAATGAGGTAGAGGATGCAGTGGATTGTAGGGAATGGATAATGAGGTAGAGGATGCAGTGGATTGTAGGGAAAGGATAATGAGGTAGAGGATGCAGTGGATTGTAGGGAATGGATAATGAGGTAGAGGATGCAGTGGATTGTAGGGAATGGATAACGAGGTAGAGGATGCAGTGGATTGTAGGGAATGGATAACGAGGTAGAGGATGCAGTGGATTGTAGGGAATGGATAATGAGGTAGAGGATGCAGTGGATTGTAGGGAATGGATAATGAGGTAGAGGATGTAGTGGATTGTAGGGAATGGATAATGAGGTAGAGGATGCAGTGGATTGTAGGGAATGGATAATGAGGTAGAGGATGCAGTGGATTGTAGGGAATGGATAATGAGGTAGAGGATGCAGTGGATTGTAGGGAATGGATAATGAGGTAGAGGATGCAGTGGATTGTAGGGAATGGATAATGAGGTAGAGGATGCAGTGGATTGTAGGGAATGGATAATGAGGTAGAGGATGCAGTGGATTGTAGGGAATGGATAATGAGGTAGAGGATGCAGTGGATTGTAGGGAATGGATAATGAGGTAGAGGATGTAGTGGATTGTAGGGAATGGATAATGAGGTAGAGGATGCAGTGGATTGTAGGGAATGGATAATGAGGTAGAGGATGTAGTGGATTGTAGGGAATGGATAATGAGGTAGAGGATGCAGTGGATTGTAGGGAATGGATAATGAGGTAGAGGATGCAGTGGATTGTAGGGAATGAATAATGAGGTAGAGGACCCAGAGGAACAATCCAAGAAGAAGGAGTAATAATAAAGTAGAGGAAACAATGGAAAATTCCAGATGGGCTGGAAAACAAAGGTGAGGACACACTGGAATAGTCATATGTAGGGGTAGAGATTAAAGGAGGGGACACAGTGCAACAGTCCATGGGGGATTTTGAAGGAAAGGACAGAGCGGGACAGTATATGGGGAAGGGGTGAGGGGAAAGTAGACCAGTCCATTGATGGTGGGGGGTAGATATTGAAAGACAGGACACATGGGAACAGTCCAGGGAGATGGCGGGCCAATTAAAGGAGAAGACATGGTGGAACACTACAGGAGAGAAGACACTGGAAGAATCAAGGGGGACATGAATAATAATGAAGAGGACTCCTAGGTAAAGTTCCTGATCTAATGTTTGCTCTGTTCCTTTCATCTGTAGGTATCAGTGCTACAAAGTCTTCCACCCCCAAATCTGAGGCTCCTTCCAGCGACACAGGAACACGACTGAACCGCAAGCAATGGAAGAACAAATTGAAGAACAAGAAGAGAAATCGCAACAAATTTAAACCATGTCCGGAGAAGCTGAAGAACACAATCGACAGTGGAGAGAAAGGAGAAACGGGGACAGGTGGGGAGAAGTCTGAATGTGATCCCCTAAGGGACCCAAGCAGGGACCATGGTGGGAAAGGAAAGAGATTGAAGAAAGACAGAGAAGGACTAGAAAGCGGATCCCACCTAATTGTCCAGGCAGGAAGTGTAAAGAGAAGTGGAAATAAAGCAGAAGAGCCTTACCTCCATGGGGGTAGTTCTACAGACAAAGGTGGACAGAAGGTCTGCAGGAAGGAGAAGACGACACCAGGAGACAGTAAATGTGGTCCAGCTTCACCCAGAATGACGCCAGTGGAGAAGGCCAGATTGGAGAAGTTGAAGAAGCTGCTGAAGAAAGAAAAAGCTAGGGGGACAAAAGATATGACCCCTGATGAGAATCCTGAAGACACCACTGGTGGCAATGACTCCAATCTACCAGAGGGAGAGGGAATAGACCGCTCCCTGACTTTGCGCTCCCGTATGGAGCAACGGCTGCATTCTGCTCGCTTTCGATACATTAATGAACAGCTGTATACGTCAGAGAGTCGGGAAGCTGTGCACCTCTTCCAGAGTGATCCTGAGGCCTTTACCATCTATCACACGGGATTCTCCCAACAGGTCCAACGCTGGCCTGTCAACCCCATCATTGAGATCATCAAATATGTCAAAAACAGGTTCGTGTTAGGAACTTTCAGGGAAGGTGGAGTGCAGGGGAATATATGGAGGAGGATGCCGGGAGTGTACAGTGAAGGGTGTAGAGTATGTACAGGAGAGGGGAATGCACAGAGAAAGGTGCAGGAAGTGTCTTGGGAAGAGTGGCGGGGGTGGATGGTCTTGGATAGTCTTTGGGAAGGAGGGAGGTGGTCCAGGGAGTGTGCAGCAGAAGAGTTTTAGAGGAGGAAGCAGTTTGTGGCTACAATGCAGCTACTTTTCTGGGAAGGCTTTCCACAAGATTTTTAAGTGTCTGAGGGTTCATTCAGCTAGAAGAGAGCGCTTTTGAGGTCAGGTACTGAAGTTGAATGATAAAACTTGGTTCACAGTTGGTGTTCCGAATCATTCCAAAGATCAGGGCTCTGTACAGTCCACTTGAGTTCCTCCACACCAAACTGGTCACACCATTTCTTTAGTAAGCTGGCTTTGTACACAGGGCACAGTCCTTCTGGAACAGAAAAGGTCCTTCACCAAACTGTTACCACAAGGTTGGAATCATCTAGTCATTTAAAATATCTTTGCATGCTGTAGTATCACCAGGACCCTTAATTGAAAACACCTGAACCCAATCATTTGGGGGGGGGGGGGGGTCTTCATACATTTAGCCATATAGTGTAGCCAAATAGAGAATATATAAGGGAGGATATGGGGATATTTGGGGGAGTCATACTGCAGCTTGTGTTGAATTCTCAGACTTTGCTAATGGTAATCACTCTTTATGTTCCAGGCCGGCCTCACTGGTGGTGGCAGATTTCGGCTGTGGTGATGCTCAGCTGGCACGCAGTGTTCGAAATAAAGTTCACTCTTTTGATCTGGTGGCTTTGAATGATTTTGTGACTGTGTGTGACATGGCGCAGGTAAGGAGTTGAAAATACCGCTGAATTGACTGCACACTTGTACAATGTATCACAATGTACAGATCTAGGGGGCAGGGGATCAAAAGAGCTTTCAGTGGGGTTCCGTCAGCACTTTCCCTCCTTGAGGTCCTCTGTAACATAACTCAGAGAGAAATTAAGTCTCTCTCACCCCCCCCCCCCCCCCCCCCCACCACCACCACCACCACCACCCAGGGATGTGACGGTAAACCACAGATAGCAGAAAAGAAAATGGCTCAATTCCCCCATAATATAGTCAGTGTTGTTGGGGGGGATCCCTCCTGCAAAGCCATTGTGTTCTCCCAGGGAGGAAGCTGTCCCGTAATTACTGCTAGAGGCTACAATAGCTGCTAGCAATAAGCCCATGTAAAATGCAACAGGCTAGTTGTTCCCAAGGTAAATTCAGTCTGCCCATACATGGTTCGAATCTTGTCTAGTCCCTGCTGAACCGGCTAAGATTCGAAGCCCCTAAGATTCGAACCGCCTATGGCCGACTTTACTGCTGGCAGAGGAAAGTTTGTTGGGAGACACTCTACCTCCACCGATCAAATGCACATTTTTCGCCAGCACACCACTTTGCCGAATAATGTCCGAAGTCTGTGATGTCTCCCATTGTTCGATGATCCGTGGTATGCTGATGAATATGTGCATTTGATCTGTGATGTCTCCAGTTCCAGCTGGTTGTTGCTTCAGCACCCTATACTCCCATGCCTTATCCAGGAAAGTGTGCGATGGGAATATAGACATTATCTTGTGACCATCCCCTCCAGTGTCTCAGCACTCTCGCCTGTCTCTAGGTACCGCTGTCGGACGGGATTGTCGATATCGCTGTCTTCTGTCTGTCTCTGATGGGGAAAAATCTCAGCGATTTTCTAAAAGAGGCAAATCGGGTTTTGAAGATGGAGTAAGTATACCTCTCCCACTATTTCATTGTTTAGGCTTAGCAGTCTCGTTGGACAGTCATGAAGAGTCTTTTCTAACGTAGGTGTGTCACTATTCGTTGAGGTAATCAGTCTCCTATAATCTAGTCAGTGGCCTCCTCTGGGATGTTACTGGCCCCTAAGGTCAGCCAACTCTTATGAGACGGTCAGGTAAAGTTTCTCATTGCTCTCAGGAAGGTTATACTGGTCACTGAGGTCAACAGTCTCCTATGAGATAGTCAGTAAAGGTCTCTTATTTCTCTCCTACTGGGATGTCACTGGGCATAGAGGTCCGCAATCTCTTTCAAGACAGGAAGTAACAGGCTGTTCGCTCTTTCTCTTAGGGGCATGTTGCTGGTCACCAGGGTCAGAAGTCCTTTTTAGGACAGTCAGTAAACATTTCTTATCTTTCTCAGGGGGTATTACTGGTTGCTGAGGTCAACAGTCTCCTATGAGACAGTTGCTGAAGGTTTCTTTTCTCTCTCAAGGAGGTTTTACTGCTTGTTGAAGTTAGCCATCGCTTATAAAATAGTCATTGAAGGTCTCATCTCTCTCGCTGTCTCCTACTGAGGTGTTACTGACCCGAAAGGCCAGTAACACTCTCCTATCGCTCTCTTTCTTTCTAGGGTGGTATTTTTGGTCACTGAGGTCAGCAGTCTCCTATGCAGCAGTCAGTGAAGGTCTTTTATGTCACTCAGGATGGGTGTTACTCATTACTGAGGTTAGCAGTCTCTTATGAGATCAGCTGGGGTCTCTTATTATTCCTAGGGGGTGTTACTGGTCACTAAGGTTAGAAGTCTCTTATGAGAAAATCAGTGGGGTCTCTTATCTCTCCTGGGGGCCTTACTGCTCCCTAAGGTTAGCAGCCTCTTATAAGACAGAAACAGTCTTTTATCTCTCTCTCTTTCTCTCACTCATAGAGGGGCCTTACTGGTCGCTGAGGTCAGCAGTCGGTTTGAGGACGTCAGGCAGTTTCTTCCTGCCATGTCACAGTTGGGATTCAAGTGCGTGAATAAGGTAAGCTGGGTCTCTGGATTCTCAAAGGTGGGATATTTTGGTGAATGGAACTCCAGAGAGGGCTGGGAGAGCTCACGTTTGTATTGCAGACACTTGCACCCAATGGCCTCAGAATACTGCAACAAATGTGTTTAGTTAAGGTACATTCTTAGCGTTGTGGTGGTCTCTGGCCTCGTTCATCCTCTGAACAAATTGCTTGCAAGTCAAAAGTGTAAAAGGGTCCCAATTTATGGGGTGAGGGGGGGGGGACATAAGCAGAGCCACGCACATTTAGAGCTGGTTCACACTACTCCGACTTGTTAGGTGACAATGGCACTTTTCCACTGCAAGTACCGGCTCGGCTCTACTCGGCCCTGCTTGGCCCGGTTTGCTTTTCCACTGCGGTACCGTGTCGGAACGGTTCGGTACGGTACGGTATAGGTTTGCTTTTCCACTAAAGTAGTACTAAAGTTAAGTGGGTGGGATAACAACAGGGTGGGTGGGATTCTCTGACCAATCAGTGGCTAGTAGTGACTGCATGCAAAGGATTGTGGGATATGGTACCAGTTTGGTACCTGTTGGAACCACAATCGAGTAGGTACTGTTTTTTCAGAGCCGTACCATACCGTTCGGTTCCATGCAGTGGAAAAGCAAACCTATACCGTACCGAACCGTTCCGACCCTATACCATGCGGTACCGCAGTGGAAAAGCACAAAAGCGTGCCGAGCCGGTACGGTTCTATGCAGTGGAAAAGCGCCTTTGGTGGCCCGACAAGTAGTGCTCCATTCTGTGCAATGGAACCGTTCTAATCGGAGGGACTCAAGTCTTACAAAAAGGTTCCTGCACTACTACTGGGCGAAGTCGGAGCGACTTGCATTGACTTCTAATATGAGAAGTCGTTTGCAAGCCGCAATGAAGTCGTGCTGCACGGGCGACTTTGAGTCGCCTTGGTGTGAACCGGCTCTTACTGATTAGTTTCTTGTGATAAATTGGTTTTCTCTGGAATCATGCTGCAAATATTTATCCTTCCCTACATGTCGGACTGACATAGAGCAAGCTGAAATGTCAAAATAGTTAGGGAGGTACCTGCAGGTTCCAAGCATGCACACAGCAAAGGCGTACTTTAAGGCATCAATAGCTGTGATTGCTGTGTGCTCCAATATTGGCCCACTGGGTGTTTTGTGGCTTTTCTTCACCACCTGATCATGTGACACCAAGTAAGAGCGGTTCTTGAGGGTGGTGTGACAATGGAGGGTTTTATATTAATGCAAAATCTCAGGCTACGGGTATACTAGTTATGTAACACTGGTGTTTCTTTCTCCAGAATACAGACAACAGTCACTTCTACCTCTTTGAGTTCAGCAAAGTCCGTCTGGCTCGTGATGCTTCCAAACATCCAGGATTGCAGCTCAAACCGTGTCTGTACAAGAAGAGGTGATTGGCCAAGACCCCTGGGAAACTTGTAGTGATTGGCTGTCCCGGATGTTCGGGGCACTGGAGGTGACTGACTTGGACATCCAGACACCTTACTTGATTACCTGGGGCTCCTGCAAGACTGGAGGGGATTGGATGGGCCCCTAGGGACAACAGTGGCAATTGCCTGTACCCTCAGCAGACTGGAAGCAATTGTCCAGGACCCCCAGAAGCCTTTACCTGTTTAAATACATTTTATTTTGTACAAGTCTTGTTGTTTCATGCTGATGACAATGTATTTTGGGGTGGGGGGATACATTGCGGAGGGGCAGACCGCATTCCTTTGGAGATCCTACAATACTATATAATTCACAGCTCCAGTTTACATCCATCTACATAAAGTGCTTGTTTATCAACCATCAAACCCTGAGCCGTGTAACCTAACATCTGCCATGTGGTGCTTGGACAGCGGCGGTGCTGACCTCCATCTGAAGAGACCAGTTGCTTGGCTCTTATGCAGAAAAATACTTTTGAGTTCTTCTATGCCTACTTGCCAAGGAGGAAGCCAGAGGCTGCTAACATTTCCAAAGGAGATCCTTCAAATGCTTGGGGATTCTTTCCCATCTCACAGGCTGGAGACCCTGGTTGGATGAGCAGGAGGGATTTCCAGAATAATCAAGTCCCATGTGTTTTGATTTACAACAGCTATAAATCCGGAATTCTACACACAGCTATTGTTCATTTCTTAAACTTCAGCATACAAATTTTTCAGAACTGTAGGATCAATGATACATTTTGGAATCTTTTTACAGAGAAAAAAAAGTTAAAACCAGGTGATAATTTTGTTTTTAATTTCCTTATCAAAAATGACTTAAAAAAAAATAAATAAACACCCGCCAAGAATACAAAACTTTAAAGTGAAACGAAAGCTCTGCTGTCACAAATTACGAGCAGGCCAGCTGCACTGGGTGGCGCGTTGTGTGTTCCATACTCTGTCTTTTCCACCATTGTGTGTTGAGAAGGCATCATCTGCTGCTTTGATGAGAACCACATGGAGTTCTAATCAGCAGTCGTTCCCACTGCATGTCTACAGTGACCTTGCTAGCCTTGGACCCTCAATGACTACCAGCTATCTGTGTTTTTTGAGTATCGGAGGCCTTGCTTCCTACTCTGAACTTACACGTGGTCACAATCCTACTCTGAACTTACACGTGGTCACAATCCTACTCTGAACTTACACGTGGTCACAATCCTACTCTGAACTTACATGTGGTCACAATCCTACTCTGAACTTACACGTGGTCACAATTTTTTTTTTTACTAAAACTGGAGAGTGCAAAATCTGATTCAGCTGTACATGGTAGCCAATCAGTCAAAGCTTAACCACTTCCCAACCGTCATATAGTAAAATGACGGCCGCAAAGTGGTTGTCCCATCCCGGCTGGGCATCACATGACGTCCAGCAGGATAGGGCAGCGGTGTGGTGTGTCACTCAGACACACTGCATCTCCGATACTGGTAAAGACCCTATGACGTAGGCTCTTTACCATGTGATCAGTTGTGTCCAATCACAGCTGGTTACATAGTAAATAGGAAGTGCTGTTGATGGGCTTTCGTCAGTTCGCTCCTGACAGGCGTGGGTAAAGGAGAGCCGGTAGGTGGCTCTCCTGATGGGGGGGGGGGGGGGGGGTCTGTGCTGGTAATCAGAGCATTGATTACCAGTGCAGACCCTTGGGGGGGGAGCCGTCAGGGATGCCAATCAGTGCTCATGGAGCCTGTTTCCTCATCAGTGCTGCCCATCACTGCCATCTATCAGTGCAACCCGCCAGTGCCCATCATTGCCATCTATCATTGCTGCCCAACAGTGCCCATCGTTGCCATCTATCAGTGCTGCCCACCAATGCCCATCGTTGCCATCTATCAGTGCTGCCCACCAGTGCCCATCATTGCCATCTATCAGTGCTGGAAACCAAAAAGAAACAAATCACCGCTCTGAAAGCAGCCAGCTGAGCCGGATGGATCCCGAGCAACTGTGGCAGTCCTGCAGGAATGGGTGCTCACCAAGGTCCGTATCCTCAGAACTCCATGTAAGTAGAAAAGAAAGTGGCACTTCCAGGTCCAGGAACTTGGAAACTTGAGTTTTATTCTTCAAATCAAAGGTACAACATCAGACAGGAACACAAGACAAACTGGACATCAGACGCGTTTCACACCTTAAGCAATGAATAAGCACAAGGTGTGAAACGCGTCTGCTGTCCAGTTTGTCTTGTGTTCCTGTCTGATGTTGTACTTTTGATTTGAAGAATAAAACTCAAGTTTCCAAGTTCCTGGGTCTGGAAGTGCCACTTTCTTTTCTACTTACATCATCTATCAGTGCTGCCCACCAGTGCCCATCATTGCCATCTATCAGTGCCGCCTATCAGTTCCCATCATCGCTGCATATCAGTGCCACCTATCAGTGCTGCATATTAGTGTCTTATCATCAGTGCTCGTCCGAGCAGGAAATAACTTACTTATTTACAAAATTTTATAACAAACAGAAAAAAAACGTTTTTTTTTTTCTAACTTTTAGGTCTTTTTTTTATTTGATTAGCAAAAAAGAAAAAAAACTTGCGGTGATCAAATACCAAAAGAAAGCTCTATTTGTGGGGGAAAAAAGGACATACATTTAGTATAGGTACAATGTTGCATGACCGCGCAATTGTCATTCAAAATGCAACAGCGCTAAAAGCTGAAAATTGGCCTGGGCAGGAAGGGGATGTAACTGCCCTGTGTAGAAGTGGGTAATTGAACAATCTGAAGTTAGAGGATGATTGGTTAGCATGCACAGCTGCACCAGATTTTTTACTCTATCCATTTTTAGTAAATCAAACCCTCTATGTCTGTATCTAGGCATGGAGGGGACCCCAGCTCACACTCCCATAATAGTTCTGGCTTTTGAGAATACTGATGTCTGGAATATTGTTTCTCTATGGTTATAGGGTCTACCTTATTGGAGGCCTCCAATGGATTAGGCAGAGTCCTCGTCCTTATTGCCAGGGGCCTCTATCACAGTCACACAAGACTGTGGTTGAATCCTCCCACTCCTGCGCCTTCTCCTGCAGGGCAAGAAATGGGCTCTCCTAGTGCAGTAATAAGAACTTTTATTACTAAAAACCATCCACATAAAATACGAATACTGGCTGGTAGAGCTGCATAATTAAACATTACAAAATTGTGATCTCGAGTCAACCCCCCCCCACATGATCTTATTCCAGCATTTCCACAATTCATGTAACCAATGCAGAGCAGCTCCCTGCTCACAGCTGTAAAAAAAAAAAAAATGAAGCTGCCGGCAATGTTTATCAACAACGTTGCTCAGTGCTGAAAGAGTGAGAAAAAGAAACATTGTATCTTTTCTGGTCATTTAGGCTACGTGCACATGTGGGCGCAGTGGATCAGGCCAGAATCACCGCGATTCTGCCCGCGATCCGGAAATCATTGCAAATCACGGGACGCCTGTGCGATGCCCATGATTTGCAATGGCACCCCAAACGCTGTGCGATGTTTCCGCGATTTCCGCCTGCCGAATCGCGGTAACATCGCGCAGACAGAATCGCGGGACGCATGACGCCCAAAAAAGGTACAAGAGCTTCTTTTGTGCGTCATGCATCCCTCGATTTGCAATGATTTCCGGATCGCGGGCAGAATCGCGGTGATTCTGCCCGCGATCCGCTACGCCCACATGTGAACGTAGCCTTATAGTTTAAAGGGATGAACTTCAGTCTGTAAATTAAGTCAGTTTAAAGCAACCTTGTCAAGTAAAAAAAAAAATTTCTTTTGGTTTTTATTAAATTGTTCCTCTGTTTAACCCCTTATTTTCTATAATCGGTCTTATTCTCCGCCATTTAATTATTCTCCTGCTTTTTTTTATTTAAATTTATTTTATAAACTATTAAAACTTTTTTTTTTTTATGCTTTGTTAATCAATATTTTTACACCTCTAACATCAGCGTGGATTTGATTTACACCAAGTTGATTTAACCACTTAAGGACCAGGCCTATTTCTGACACTTTGTGTTTACAGGTTAAAATCACTTCTAGTTTTGGTACGTTTGTTGACTGTAGACGGCTTGTGCAGCATCTGATCAATCCGATCTTGGTGTGATCTGATGCTTTGAAAGCCAGAGGAGAGATCTGGGGTCTAATAGACCCCAGATCCCTCCACAAACAGGACCTGAGATGGCCCATGCTGTCATAAAGGATGATGTCCCCATCCCTTGTGATGGCAATATAGTTGATCAGCAATTTTATTTAAAGTACAGTGTTAAAGTACATTTGAGTGCAAATGCAAACATGACTGTACGTCCCTCATCCATGTGTAAACGGTGATCACACCCCACATGTGAGGTATCGCCCCAAACCTCAGAGCAAGGGCAATAATTCTAGTCCCAGACCTCCCGTAAAACCATAAACTGTTTACCTGTAGGCGATGCTTTAAAAGCCTTTACAGGTTATGTGGTGTACCATAGTTTGTTGCCTTTCAGTGGACAATGCACAATTTTACAGCATGACACGTTTGGTATCTTTTTACTCAGCGCGACATCCTCATACTTTACTAAATGGTATTCTGTTGTGTTTGTGTACTAAGATGAATTAAAGCGTATTTTTGCAAAAAGTTTACATTTGAAAAACTGCTGCATAAATACTTCTGTGACATAAAGAATAGCAACACCCACCATTTTATTCTCCAGAGCCTCTGCTTAAAAAAATATATATAATGTTTGGGGGTTATAGGCTTTTTTTGCTCATAAAAAAAAAATACTTTTTTCAATGTCAGAGTTGATCTGGGTGGAATGTGGTTTAAGCCCCTTTCACGCAGGAGGACCGTTCAGATCCGCCTGTCTGAACGGACACCCCATGCATCTCTATGGGGCATGTCTCCGCTGACATCCGATCCGTCAAGTCTGTACGGATGGAAACCCTATTTTCCATCAGTCGATCGAATGAGAACAGACGGATGGTCCGTTCCCATCTGATTCCCCCATAGAGGACAGCAGAGACCTGATAGCTGTGTCCTGGAAAAGAGAAATGGACAGAAGGTGCACCAGCCTAGCGCGTTATCTTTAAAACAATTTATTGCAATAGACATGTATACTCACAAAACGATTATGAAACACAGGCAATGAGGGACCACCAGGGGTCTCCACTGGGCATCCTCAGCTGCCGTAGGCCGTGGAAGGATTTAGACCTCCAGAAAAAATGCTTACGCGTTTCGGGGTGTTTCCCCTTCATCAGAGCTGAGAGTGGCAGCACAGCCTGAATTTACTACAATTCGACCTGAATTGCATTTTCAGGATACCAGCCGCAAGGCCACCCCTCAAGTGCAGGAGTCATTTGCTCTTTGTACACAGGTGCCATCCGCCTGCTCAGCAGGGGATCGGCAGATCGATCCCCCGCTGAGAAAAATGCCGACGGACTCCACAGTGTGAAAGGGGCCTAATACTGCACTGAATAGTGACATCCTTGTCCTGCATGTTGGGCTTGGCATTGAGCAGGGATGCAGCTGAGAAACTGCTGTATGAGTGCTGTTGTAGACTGAGATGCAGCATGATCGAGGCATGGATAGATCCATCCTAGGTAGAACAACGTAAAAGCGTTTGCCTCTGTTTGGGAGGTATAATTTCTGGTAAGCTTAAAAGAGAAGTATGGATTTTTTGTTTTTATTTTAGAATCATACTTGCCAAGTGAATGCAGCATCGGCCCCCCGCCGGCTCTAACAGTGAGAACAGAGCGATCAAATACAGCCGATCACTCGGCTCTCACAGTTCCCTGAGCAGAGAGTTGGTGACTGTTAGTCACTGCTCTGTGCTCTGCCCCCCCTCACTCACTATAGCACTGGGCTGTGTCGGGGGCGGTATCGGCCGGTTCAGGCTCGCTGAGAGGCTGAGCCAGGTGCCAGTCCAGGCATGTGGGCGGATCCTGATCTCATTGTGAACTGGACTGGCTCTGTGACGTCCGCTGAAAGCGAGATTCAGCCCACTGTCAGCTGAAAACAGGTCACGGTAGTGCAGAACGAACTGCACTCCTGTGATCCACAGGAGAAGCACAGCCAGATGACACTTGGCTGTACTTTTATTAGAAAAGTAGGGCCAGAGTTCTTTTGGCCCTACTTATCCTGTGGGTCATAGAAGTGCACTTAGTTCTGCACTCCTGTGACCTGTTTTTTCAGCCGACAGTGCGCTAAAGCTCCTCGTCAGCTGATGTAACAGAGCCAGCCTAAGCTCTGGAAAGATCCCGACTTTAATGTCGGGATTCACTCAGAACTAGGGCTGGGCGATAAAACGATACCGATAGGTATCGCGATAGTCCCGTGCTCGATAGCAATAGGAAAACTTGAACGATAAATCGAAAAGTCTGCTCCGACGGGTTTAAACTTTTAAAAATGGCGCCGCCCGGCGCCAACACGTCATTGCGCACGCCCCGCCGCCGCTCGGTAGAGGCCGGGAATAGCCGAAATTACACGAGCGGAGGTGGCGCGTGCGCAATGACGTATCGGCGCCGGGCGGCGCCATTTTTAAGACGAAGGCGCCTCTGGAACAGGTAAGTGAAACAGCTTCACTACCTGCCGTTATGCAGGGCTGCGGGCCCCTGCATTCTCCTGCACCATGCCAGTCACCCTGCATTCTCCTGCACCATGCCAGCCACCCTGCATTCTCCTGCACCATGCCAGTACCCTGCATTCTCCCCCTAGGGTCCTTATTTTAAATGAGTAATAAAAAATATCAATATATATCGATATCGACCGATATGAAACACTGATATCGTGATACAGTTTTCAGCCATATCGCCCAGCCCTACTCAGAGCCCTGACCAGCAGCTGGTTTACCTTCTAAGCATGTCACTGAGAGACTGAGCCAGCCGCTCCTGCACCTTCCAAAGCCCAGTGCTCCAGTAAGCACTGGAGGGGCAGAGCAGAGAGCCAGTGACAGACAGTCACCAACTCTTTGCTGACTTTAGATGGAGAACTGAGCGATTAGCAGTGTTTGATCACTCGGGAGACAGATGTAGCATCGGATTGGTGCTGCAGCCATCTAGGTGAGTGTGATTTCTTCCCCCCCTTCCAATTCCTAAACTTCTTTTAGTACTGACCGCCGGGTGTTACATTCTTGCTACCTGCAGATCCAGGACTTGAATACTATGGTGCATTTTTCACTTTCTTTTTTGTTAAGGATACATTGCATTTTAATGGATTTATATATTAGATTTTATATTTATGACTTGTGGGTTGTTTGATATTTTTTCCTAATTTAATTAGTTTAATTGCTATTTGGTTGATTATATGTTGATTGGATCACATTGTGATTTTATATAGTTGGTAGGCGCTGCATCTTTCCTAAGTATTTTGGGAATAACAATAGAGTATATCACAAAAGTAAGTACACCCCTCACATTTTTGTAAATATTTTATTCTCTCTTTTCATGTGACAACACTGAAGAAATTACACTTTGCTATAATGTAAAGTAGTGAGTGTACAGCTTGTATAACAGTGTTAACTTGCTCTCCCCTCAAAATAACTCAACACACAGCCATTAATGTCTAAACCGCTGGCAACAAAAGTGAGTACACCCCTAAGTCAAAATGTTCACATTAGGCCCAAAGTGTCAATATTTTGTGTGGCCATCATTACTTTCCCAGACTACTTTAACTCTTTTGGACATGGAGTTCACCAGAGCTTCACAAATTGTCACTGGAGTCCTCTTCCACTCCTCCATGACGACATCACAGAGCTGGTGGATGTTGGAGACCTTGGACTCCTCCACCTCCTATTTGAAGAGGCCCCACAGATGCTCAATAGGGTTTAGGTCTGGAGAAATGCTTGGCCAGTCCATCACCTTTACCCTCAGCTTCTTTAGTAAGGCAGTGGTTGTCTTGGAGGTGTGTTTGGGGTCGTTATCATGTTGTAATACTGCCCTGCGGCCCAGTCTCCGAAGGGAGGGGATCATGCTCTGCTTCAGTATGTCACAGTACATTATATTAAGAAAAATAGTGCAGCACTAAAAATGTGGGAGTAAATGTGCACGAAGTAAAACGTGAACAATCAAACAAAAATGCAAAAAATCAAAGTCCAGAATGTCCATAAAGTGTAAACTGTGACTTGAAAAAGGTGTTGACTCCAGCATGTGAAATAACTGCAACAAACGATAAATTCCACACCAAAGGAATCAATATGTGCTCACCAGATGGTATGGACCCAAAGTACTGTACAGCAAATGGGTCATACATGCTGTATATGTAGATGTCCTCGGTACCGAATAGGCAGGAACCTCAGCAGCGTCTCTGGATCACAGGTGGTGATGAATATCTTCCACTCATAACATGAGCCTCGGCTAATTCCTTTGAGGATGTTTTTTTTTTAAGGAAACGCGTTAGGAGTATCATGAGTGTCTATCTTTTCTGAATGCTTCTTACCACCTGTGAAATTGTAAGTGTATTCCTTTATCTTCCAATAAAATGCCCATACAGTATTATGCAATGGTGTCCTTTTGGTTTATCTCTCTCCACAATCCCATGAGTGGGGACTCCTAGGCATTCCCGTGCGGACTGGTTTAGAAGATATTCATCACCGCCTGTGATCCAGAGACGCTGCTGAGGTTCCTTTGGTCAACCATGGCGAGGCCTGTTTCTGAGTAGAACCTGTCCTGTTAAACTGCTGTATGGTCTTGGCCACCGTACTGCATCTAAGTTTCAGGGTCTTGGCAATCTTCTTATAGCCTAGGCCAGGGGTCCTCAAACTATGGCCCTCCAGTTGTTCAGGAACTACAATTCCCATCATGCCTAGTCATATCTGTGAATGTCAGAGTTTTACAATGCCTCATGGGATGTGTAGTTCTGCAACAGCTGGAGGGCCGTAGTTTGAGGATCCCTGGCCTAGGCCATCTTTATGTAGAGCAACAACTCTTTTTTTTTTCAAGTTCTCAGAGAGTTCTTTCCCATGAGGTGCCATTTTGAACTTCCAGTGACCAGTATGAGTGAGAGCGATAACACCAAATTTAACACACCTGCTCCCCATTCACACCTGAGACCTTGTAACACTAACGAGTCACATGACATTGGGGAGGGAAAATGGCTAATTGGGCCCAATTTGGACATTTTAACTTAGGGGTGTACTCACTTTTGTTGCCAGCGGTTTAGATATTAATGGCTGTGTGTTGAGTTATTTTGAGGGGACAGCAAATTTACACTGTTATACAAGCTGTACACTCACTACTTTACATTGTAGCAAAGTGTCATTTCTTCAGTGTTGTCACATGAAAAGATAGAATAAAATATTTACAAAAATGTGAGGGGTGTACTCACTTTTGTGAGATACTTAATTTTAGATCTAATGGTCACCATACATGCTATCTTTGTACAGTCAACTTTGGATTTACCAAATCTATATAACAGGAGGCCATATCTACTCTAACCAATCAATTTGTATACATTCAGGCAAACCCTTGCACTATTTGCTTGTTGGTAGATCTAAAGATTTCACATATTGCAAAATGTATGGTCAAGTTTTATAGATGGTGACAGCTGTGGAGTCCTGTGTGCAAACTCTTTGTTTCTCTTACGTCCTCCGACAGTCGCCACCCATTCACACAGTCTTCACTTATGGGATATCAATACCCCATAAGTGAAGACTGTGTGAATGGGCGGCGACTGTCGGAGGACTCAGAGAAAGGAATTTTACGGTAAGATTTAAAAAAAATTCCGTTATTCATTCCCATCAGACCGGGAAAAATCACTTCAAAAAGATTTTTTTTAGAGAAATTTACTGAACATTAAAAAGAAAAGTGCAAATGATATTGGGAGGGAAAACTGTGGCTATAATTTCGGTCAATGGCCCACTACCCAAGGATGAAATTCCATCTGTAATCTGCAAACACCTAGATGAGAATTTCCTGGCCTGGCTCCGGAGTGATCTCGGTGATGTCATAGCAGGGTGAGGGCGTGGACTCTACGCAGGCTCCACACAGCAGGTGCCATCTTGGTAGGGAGAGGTATATACAGTAATGGCTGCTGTCGATGCTGAGGGTGGCCCTCAGGGGCCTGATGTAAATACACAGGGCACAGATAACAGCCTGATATCTTCTGCTGGTACGCGGCTCTGTCGTTTCCCTGCACGGCGGTGATGTGTATTTCTGGTAGAGCACACAGCTTTGGGGACAGTGTCTCCTGCAGAGTACACAGCCTGGTGTCCCATAGGGCGTGCTTCAGATGTATCCCACCCAGCGCAATGCAGTCACTATCCACTGGGGGCTCTCTTCTGTCTGATACCTGCCAAGAAAAGAGAGTAGGGGTAAATTCAGCTATCACAAGACCTTGTATAAGTGAAATAGAGTATGGGACAGTCTCCCAGAACCCCATACATTGGATCTATGATACATTTCTGTGGGGTAGGTAAAGTTGCACCTAAAGTGTGGAGAATTTAAAAAAAAAAATGACACACATGATGCTGCCCCCCCCCCCCCCCATAACATAACTTAATTGCCTTTTGATCCTGCCAGTAAATCTATTATGTGTCTCACTTGCTGTAACAGAATGACAACACTGTTTGTTTTACACTGGAATTGCACAGCAGCGTTGTCACCCTGTGGACTTTAAGTGCCGGTTCACGCATATGCGATGCGGGAACCCTGCGAATCCACTGCGAGTTCCCGCATTGCACACCACTCGCAGACAGGTCACACTGCTATATGCGAATTGCTGGGGGTGTCAATACAAAGTTAATGACACCCCCAGATCAGTTTGCAATATCGCAGTGCGAACTGTCAGTTCAGACATAAATCGGATCACATAGATGTGAACACTCATGCAATCCGATTCTGGTGTGGACCAAAAAAAAGGGTCCTGTGCATCTTTGGTCCGAATGCAATGCGAATTCAGCCATACAATCTGTATGGCTGAAATCGCAACGCACAGTGCACTCCGAATCACATGCGATATCTGTCATCCCATATGTGTGAACTGGCACTAAAGCAAACCTTTCCTTCCATTGCCAACCTCCTTCTGAATGACTGCCCATTACTTTGGCCTACTGAATTCAAGACCCTCTGATGAAACAGCCTGTGCTGTTGAAAGAGCAGATAATTTGATATTCACTTCAATCTTACCTCCTATGTTGTGGCTGGAATTTGATTATTTCACAAAAAAATAAAATAAAGCCCCAACTAAGACAAAATATATATACAGTGCCTTGCGAAAGTATCCGGCCCCCTTGAACTTTGCGACCTTTTGCCACATTTCAGGCTTCAAACATAAAGATATAAAACTAATTTTTTGTGAAGAATCAACAAGTGGGACACAATCATGAAGTCAAACGAAATGTATTGGGTATTTCAAACTTTAACAAATAAAAAACTGAAAAATTGGGCGTGCAAAATTATTCAGCCCCTTTACTTTCAGTGCATGCAAAACGTTATCTTTGGCGTAAAAGCAACACAGCTCATCACCCTGAACACACCATCCCCACTGTCAAACATGGTGGTGGCAGCATCATGGTTTGGGCCTGCTTTTCTTCAGCAGGGACAGGGAAGATGGTTAAAATTGATGGGAAGATGGATGGAGCCAAATACAGGACCATTCTGGAAGAAGACCTGATGGAGTCTGCAAAAGACCCGAGACTGGAACAGAGATTTGTCTTCCAACAAGACAATGATCCAAAACATGAAGCAAAATCTACAATGGAATGGTTCACAAATAAACATATCCAGGTGTTAGAATGGCCAAGTCAAAGTCCAGACCTGAATGCAATCGAGAATCTGTGGAAAGAACTGAAAACTGCTGTTCACAAACGCTCTCCATCCAACCTCACTGAGCTCGAGCTGTTTTGCAAGGAGGAATGGGCAAAAATTTCAGTCTCTCGATGTGCAAAGCTGATAGAGACATTCCCCAAGCGACTTACAGCTGTAATCGCAGCAAAAGGTGGCGCTACAAAGTATTAACTTAAGGGGGCTGAATAATTTTGCACGCCCAATTTTTCAGTTTTTTATTTGTTAAAAAAGTTTGAAATATCCAATAAATTTCGTTCCACTTCATGATTGTGTCCCACTTGTTGATTCTTCACAAAAAATTAGTTTTATATCTTTATGTTTGAAGCCTAAAAATGTGGCAAAAGGTCGCAAAGTTCAAGGGGGCCGAATACTTTTGCAAGGCACTGTATATAACAATAAATGCAGAGGAGTCTCCGGTATTACAAATTATAGGCAACAATTAAGAGAAAGTCTGGCTTGGACTTGAAACTCCACCATTAATTTGATAGTACAAAAATTTAAAGGGTAACTCCACTTTCGTGGGGAAAAAAATCAGTAAATAAAGGAAAAACAATATAGCGTATACAACTGTGACACAAATCATATTGTAATTTAATGTTATTAAAAATGATCTTTCCTTTTCAATCTGTAGCTGTTGTCATTTTCTGAAAATGCAATGCAATATGGCCGCCTGCAGCTGTTCTGTACACAGAATGTATACTGACCACACCCCCAGAAACATCATTTCTCTTACGTCCTCCGACAGTCGCCGCCTCTTCATATTCGTCACTAATGGGGTTATTGACCTTTTCTCCGTAGGAGTAGCTAGGCAACAGAATATATTAATATCAAAGCTTTTAGCATATCCCACCCCCAGGGGGTGGTCCCCTCAGTCAATACGTCCCTGCTTCCTGCATACCAACTCAGTTTCATATGCCTAGCTCAGGAGTACGCAGGCTGTTCCTGTGCTGGGGCTCTTAGTCTCAGCCACTTTTCTCTTTTTTGTTTTTTTTTTTTCTTTTACTTAGCTGTTTATTTCCAGCGTTAGTTAGTTCTGATGAAGATGATCGTGCGGAGCTGGGTCTCAGTCTGGCCACCCTGATTCCCAGGGCCAGGGGCTTCCCAGCCTGCCATCGAGCGTTCAGCTTAGGTTTTGCCCTGGCACATTGAACGACCCATCCCTGTTCGCTGCAGGGATGCTATCGGTGAGGTGGCTACCTCACTGGACGCCATTGCGGTTTCGCACCGCAACTCCACTGCGTCATGCTTGCGACACTCCCTGTCCTCAGTACTGCGGTTTGGTCGCTGGAGCAGGCTCCCCACGCCATCCGGACTGGTAAGTGTATTTCTATGTGGAGACCTGTCTTTTTTGGGTGTCAGTCTGGGACTGTGTGACCCTGCATGTCTGTGTGGCTGCTGTGCTCCCTGTCAGCTCCTGTGTGGACTTGCTGCCTGTGTGTGGGCTGTGAGGGGGGGGGGGCTCTCCCGCTCTGCTGGGTGTCATATGAAGCAATAAGATTTTAGACATGCTGTGCGGCGATCCGCCATTTTTCTGGGGCAAAAATTATGGTAGCAGGTCCTGTGAGGTACTGCACAACGTTTTTGGCGCCAAACGCTGCCATTTTGAGCGGCGATCGATCCCACATGTCAGCGCCATGTTCTCTTTGCCCAGGGTTTTGTCCTCAGCCGAGCGGCCATGTTTGTGTAGCCCTGCAGAGGCTTCATAGGGGCGGTCAGTCTTGCATCACTTCCTTTTCCTCTGGGACAGCGATCGGTGCAGCAGCCTGTGTGAGCTCTCCAGGTTTTATATCTCCTTTTTTCCTGTATTCCTTGCCCAGTTTCTTATCCCTGTGGGGGTCAGTGTGTTCAGTGGGTGCGGTGGGCAGCGCTCGCCGCGATCTTAAAGGGGCAGTACCCTTTATTAATTATTTTGCTGGGGCATGGATTCTCAGGATTGCAAGTTTCCTCCCACCCTGGTGGGGGGCCAAGGGGCTGCTGCTTCCCCCGAGGGGGCTGATCTGGCCACTATTGTGGCTAACTTAGCTGCTCAGGTGCAGATGCTGGTGGCTGATCGATCCACAAAACGGCCCAGGGTGTCTATTTCCTCTGATTCAGAGGGCGATGGGGCTGCTATGGCTGGAGTGCCCTTCTCAGGGTCTCACTCATCCCTAGACCATGTGGGGTCTGACGGGGAGGCTGAGGTGGAAGGGGTTGATAATTCTGCCCCTGGCTCGTCTGAAGAGCTTGCACTCATGGATGAGTTGGTTGCTTCTATCAAGCAAACGCTGCATTTGCAGGATGAACCATGTCCTCCTGCTTTGATGTCCTCTTATGGGACGCAGAGGAAACGCAAAACATCGCAGGTTTTTCCTTGCTCTACGGAATTTCAGCGCGCGGTTGATGAGCAATGGCGCAATTTAAAAAAGCCTTTTGCTGTGCCGAGTAGGTTCAAGCTGCGTTATCCCTTTACACCGGCTACTGATGAGCGTTGGTGTGTACCGCCTCAGGTGGATCATGCGGTGGCGATTTTGAATAAATCAACTGCGATCCCTTGTGTTCCGGGACCCGACGGACAGGTGATTGGAATCTCTGGCCCGTCATGCCTATACGGTTGCTGGCTCCATGCTGAAGCCTGTTTTTGCTTCCATTATGGCAGCCCAGGCTATTGCGGATTGGACGCAGGTGCTCAGGCGCACTCTGGTGGCTGACTCTGCCCCGCCGACAACTTTGGCTATGGTGGATCAGATTCATCAGGGTGTCATGTATTTGTGTGATGCGGACTTGGATTTAGTCCCTTTGGCGGCGCGCCTTTCTAGTGTGGCGGTCTTGAACCGTCGCCTGATATGGTTGAAATGTTGGTCGGTCGACCAATCTTCTCGCAAGACTCTGGCAAATTTGCCCTACGCGGGATCTCGCCTTTTTGGCGACTCTTTGGATACTCTGATAATGGGTATTTCTGGGGGTAAGAGCACTCTCTTGCCCCAATCTCACAAGAATAAGTTTGTTCGCGGTAAGAAGAATGCTTTGTTTAGGCCCTCTCAGGGGTCCTTTTGTGCCTTTTGGTCACACTATAAGGGCAAGCCCTTCAAAGGCCAAGGCTCCCAGAAGAAGCCGTGGGCGGGTAAGCAGAATTCCGGCCAGTCCGGATCCGCTGCCCATAACAATGCGGCCTGAAGGGGCGCCCTCACCTGTTTCTGGGGTGGGGGGACGTTTGCTCGGTTTTCTTCAACCCTGGCTGGACCGCATTCGGGACAGGTGGGTTCAGGAAATCGTTCGATCTGGATACAAGATTCGAGTTTCTCTCTCGGCCGGCGGGCAGATTTTTCCCCTCAAACCTTCAGCTGAGGGGGCGCTTGCAGGATCTGCACCTGGAGGTGCGGGACCTGCGGGCCCAGGGAGTGGTGGTTCCGGTGCCTCATCGGGACAGATTTCGGGGGTTCTATTCCAATCTGTCCACTGTGCCCAGAAAGGAGGCAAAGTACGTCCGATTCTGGACTTAAAAGCTCTGAACCGCTTTGTGCGGGTTCGCAAGTTTCGCATGGAATCCCTGCGCTCGGTGGTGGCTGCCCTGGTTCCGGGGGAATTCATGGCCTCCATCGACTTGAAGGATGCGTACCTACACATCCCCATTTTCGAGGGTCACCAGAGGTACCTTCGATTTGCCATTGCGGAGGATCATTATCAATTCGTGGCGTTACCCTTCGGTCTCGCTTCGGCTCCGCGGGTTACATAGTTACATAGTTAGTGAGGTTGAAAAAAGACATCAGTCCATCCAGTTCAACCTATGATGCGTGTGTGTGTTTGCTTTTAACCGTACATTGTATACCCCTGTATGTTGTGGTCTTTAAGGTGTCCATCTAATAGTTTTTTGAAACTATCAATGCTCCCTGCTGATATGACTGCTTGTGGAAGAGAATTCCACATCCTTACCGTTCTTACAGTGAAGAACCCCTTACGCACTTTAAGGTTAAACCGCCTTTCCTCTAGTTTTAGTGAGTGGCCACGTGTCTTATTGTATCTCCTTTCTCTGAATAGTTTGTTCCTTATGCTCGGGTCACCAGTACAGTATTTGTACATTGATATCATATCCCCCCTCAATCGTCTTTTCTCCAGAGAGAAAAGGTTCAGGGCTTGTAGTCTTTCCTCATAGCTGATGTCCTCCATTCCCCTAATTATTTTTGTTGCCCTTCTCTGGACTTTCTCCAGTTCCAGCACATCCTTCCTGAGGACCGAGGTGCTTGCGCCGGTTCTGGCTTTACTGAGAGCCCAGGGCATTTCTGTCCTGGGGTATCTGGACGATATCCTGATTCCGTCCGCGACCAGTCAGGGTCTGGTGAACGACCTGTCCATCACGATGCAGACTCTGCAGGAATTCGGCTGGACGATAGATTTTCCAAAATCGACGTTGTGTCCGTCGGTTCATCTTCCCTACCTGGGGATGATTCTGGACTCTGTTCAGGCGAAGGTCTTCCTGCCGGAAGACAAGCTTCGGACACTTCAGTGCGAAGTCAGGTCCCTCAGGGACAATCAGTGCTCGTCCCTCCGGACATGTATGAGGTGTCTGGGATTGATGGTTTCGGCCTTCGAGGCGATTCCCTTCACCCAGTTTCACACACGGGAGCTTCAGGCGGAGGTCCTGGCCAAGTGGGACGGGCGTCCGCAACCTCTGGATCTGCGGCTGTCGTTAAGCCATCTCACCCGAAGGGGTCTTTTGTGGTGGCTCCAGTCCCTGGTGGTGTCGGGGGGCAAGTCCTTTCGTCCCTTGTCGTGGACGGTGATCACCACGGATGCCAGCCTGTTGGGCTGGGGTGGTGTTCTGGGCGTTTTGTCCGCCCAGGGAACTTGGTCGGAGGAGGAATCCTCCCCTCCGATCAACATTCTAGAATTGCGAGCGATAAATCTCTGTCTTCTGCGTTGGACGGACAGGCTTCAGGGCCGTCCAGTTCGGGTGCAGACGGACAATGCCACAGCGGTGGCCTACATCAACCACCAAGGGGGCACCAGGAGTGCCCGGGCGGCTCGGGAAGTAGCCGAAATTCTATCTTGGGCCGAGACGCACGTCCCCGCGATCTCTGCAGTTCACATTCCGGGGGTGGAAAACTGGCAGGCGGATTATCTGAGCCGCCAGACCCTGGACCAGGGGGAATGGTCCCTTCACCCGGATGTCTTCCAGATGTTGTGCGCGAAGTGGGGGTCCCCAGATGTGGACCTGTTCGCATCTCGTCTAAACCACAAGGTGGAAAGGTTCGTGGCAAGGACGCGCGATCCTCGGGCAGACGCCTCGGACGCGTTAGTGGCGCCCTGGCATCAGTATCGCCTGATGTACGCCTTTCCACCGATTCAGCTGCTGTCCAGGTTCCTTCGCAGGTTGGCCTCGGAACCGAAAACGGTGATTCTGGTGGCACCGGACTGGCCTCGCCGGTCTTGGTACGCAGACCTCGTGAATCTGGCGGTCGACGCTCCGTGGCGTCTGCCTCTTCGAGCAGACCTTCTGTCTCAAGGACCGATATTCCATCCTGCTTTACAGTCGCTGGCTTTAACGGCCTGGCTGTTAAAAGCCAGGTCCTGAAGGATAGGGGTCTCTCCCCTGAGGTCATTCCCACTTTGATCAAGGCCAGGAAGGCCTCTTCAGGGAAGATTTACTACCGTACTTGGAAGGCGTATTTTGCCTGGTGTGAGTCCAGGGGGTTTTCCCCTCGCTCATACTCGGTGTCGAGAGTGTTGGCTTTCCTTCAAACGGGCGTGGACCAGCGTTTGGCGTTGGCCACGATTAAGGGTCAGATTTCTGCGCTGGCTGTTCTTTTTCAACGTCCTGTGGCGTCTAACTCTTTGGTTAGCACCTTTGTTCAAGGGGTGCGACATTTAGTCCCTCCTAGGAGGGAGCCTTTGCCTCCTTGGGATTTGAACCTTGTTCTGTCCGTGTTGCAACATGCTCCCTTTGAAAATATCAGGTTGCCTTCTTGGTAGCGATCACTTCGGCTCGCAGGGTGTCGGAGCTGGCGGCCTTGTCCTGCAAGTCTCCGTATTTGGTGATTCACTTGGATAAGGTGGTCTTGCGACCTAACCCATCTTTTCTTCCGAAGAGAATCTCTGAATTTCACCTCAATGAGGACATTGTCTTGCCTTCGCTTTGCGCGAAGCCTAAGCATCCGAAGGAGGTGGCTTTACATTCCTTGGATGTTGTTAGGGCGATCAGGGTTTACCTGTCATCGACTAAATCCTTTCGCAAGTCGGATTCTCTCTTTGTCCTTCCTGAGGGACCTCGGAAGGGCATGGCGGCGTCGGCTTCTACCATCGCTAAATGGATCAGACAGACCATTGAGCAGGCCTATGCTTTGAGGGGGAAGGTTCCTCCCGTACCTGTGAAGGCGCACTCTACCAGATCTCTGAGTACGTCTTGGGCCTGTCATCATCGGGCTTCTGTGGCCCAGGTGTGTAAGGCGGCGACTTGGTCGTCCGTTCACACCTTCTCAAAGTTTTACAAAGTGGATGTTCAGGCATCGGCAGATGCTTCCTTTGGCCGTAAAGTTCTTAGTGCGGGAGTGCCTTAGGGTCCCTTGTTTGGGCCCTTGGCTGTTGGGGTGTTTTTACCCCTGGGTTACTTGTTTTTTCCTGGGTTGTTGCTCCTGTTGAGCACGTTTTCCTGTTGCCCAGTTGGTTCTCTTACTTTGGTAAGGTTCCTTTCTCTGATGTGGGTATTGCGTTGCTTTAGGCGCGGCTGCTGTTTTTCCCACCCCTCATGTCTACACTGCTTTGGGACGTCCCCATTAGTGACGAATATGAGGAGGCTGCGACTGTCGGAGGACGTAAGAGAAAACGGAATTTTTGTAAAATCTTACCTGTAAAATTCCTTTCTCTGAGTCCTCCGACAGTCGCCGCCCCGCCCCTCTTTTGGGGTTTGTTTATGTACTCTACTGCTATTCTACTGAAACTGAGTTGGTATGCAGGAAGCAGGGAGGTATTGACTGAGGGGACCACCCCCTGGGGGTGGGATATGCTAAAAGCTTTGATATTAATATATTCTGTTGCCTAGCTACTCCTACGGAGCAAAGGTCAATAACCCCATTAGTGACGAATATGAAGAGGCGGCGACTGTCGGAGGACTCAGAGAAAGGAATTTTACAGGTAAGATTTTACAAAAATTCAGTTTTTCTGCTTGGGTGATTGGTTCACCAATTTTTCCCAGAAGTCTGCACTAAGATACAAGTCAGATTTCTGGCATTCCCTGCAACAAAAATGTAATTTTTGGTGAGATACTCCCAATAGGAACACATCTAAAGGGATGCAGGCACAGCAGCTTTCCTCATTACAGCCCTGCAGCTGCCACAGCTGATAGATAATTATGAAACCACTCCCATTAGATCCACTCAGCACAGAGAAACAAACAATGATTTCTTCAGAATAACAAAAGGTAGGAATCTGCAACAAAGTTTGTTAAAATCCCTGCAAAGTACAGAGATCACCCAGAGGGGAATGTTTAAGATGCAGCATAGGGATCACAGGGGTTATCTGGTTCAGCCTGACCTTTTTTTTCTGGTTCCCTGGCTGCATCAGAGCCTCTGACCAGATCACCCTCCTTTACCTGATAGTCTGTTTGGATCTTTTTACATTCTGGACTGATACATATTCATGCCTTGTGATCCCTAAGCTGCACCTTTGATGGTTTAAACTATGGAGCCATGGCTTATGGAGCCGCTTTCATGAACCACATTGTGTGTTTATGGGGTGAATCTGTACCCTTTATAAGGTCATTACAATAAGTGTTATGCTCTTATGAATGTATGTTATAATTCACAGATGAGAAAGCGATTCATCTATATATGGAGGTCAAGTCTGGACAATGACTGTTGCTATTATTTACCAGTTTTAGAGGAGGCTGGATGCCAATTACCTATATCAGGGGTGTCAAACTCAATTTCATTGCAGGCTGTATCAGCAATATGGCTGCCCTCAAAAAGCCGGTTGTATCTGTAAGACTATTTATCTACTCAGGTAGATACACAGGGAGTACTCAGGTGTATGCGGCATACAGAGTTCAGGGGTGCACTGTGCAGGGATGAGGAGCGTGCTACATAGTTCAGGAGTATGGTACATACAGAGTGCACAGTTTAGGAGTGAACTACATAGAGTTCAGGGGTGCACTGTGTACACAGTGCAGGGATGAGGAGCGTGCTACATAGTTCAGGAGTATGGTACATACAGAGTGCACAGTTTAGGAGTGCACTACATACAGAGTTCAGGGGTGCACTGTGTACACAGTGCAGGGATGAGGAGCGTGCTACATAGTTCAGGAGTATGGTACATACAGAGTGCACAGTTCAGGAGTGCACTACATACAGAGTTCAGGGGTGAACTGTGTACACAGTGCAGGGATGAGGAGCGTGCTACATAGTTCAGGAGTATGGTACATATAGAGTGCACAGTTCAGGAGTGAACTACATAGAGTTCAGGGGTACACAGTGCAGGGATCAGGAATGTGCTACGTACAGATTGCAGGGTTGAGTGCACAGCGTGCAGAGTTCAGGAGTATGGTACACACAGAGTGCACTATGAGCAGAGTTCAGGGGTGTACTGTGTAGAGAGTGCAGGGTTGAGGAGTGCACTACATACATAGTGCAGGGTTTAGGGGTGTGCCATGAACAGAGTGCAGGGTTCAGTCCTCTTTTACATGCTGGCCAAATCTCACTTCCACCACTCCTCCTCGGCTCTGACCTCTGGACCACTCTCCCCCATTTCCCTCCACAGACCTGATCTCTCCCACCCCCCCCCCCCCCTCGCTAATCTCGTATGTCACCTACTCTGCCTGGCTCTAGTACCTTCTGGTGGTGTAGGTGGCTCCGCCTCTCTATGTCACTTGCAGGGAGATCATTGGTTAACATCTGTCCCATCGTGAGTGGGTGCAGGGTAGGCAGGGATCTGTGAAAGCTGTCCCTGTTGTACAAAAAAATTTTTTCTCTATCATCCATTGACAGACGCAGCTTCCATACTTCTTATCCATTGGGTGATGCTGCCCCTTTGAGGCTGCTGGTCTTTATATTTACTTTACCAATATACTTTAGCCAATGTGTTTTAGCAATGTGTGTTTGTTATGTCATTCTCTATTAATATATTTTGGGGGTTTAATATGTACTCATGTCCGGATTATCATCTGGCAGGTGTAATTTAGTATAACTGATCTTTATATTTTTTATACTAAATTGATGGTGGAGTTTTGAGTCGAAGCCATTTTTCTGGTGTTTTTTATAGCCAAGAGTTTGTAGACACCTGACTCTCACACCTATTATATGGCCAAATATATTTGAACACCCCTTCAAATGAATGAGCTCAGGTGATTCCAATGAAAGATATTGTTAATACTACAACATACAAAGACATTGTAGACAATTGTACTCTTTCAACCTTGTGGTAACAGTTTGGTGAAGACTAATTTCTGTTCCAGCATGACTGTGCCCCTGTGTACAAAGCCAGCTCCATAAAGACTTGGTTTGACCTGCTTGGTGTGGCGGAACCTGCAAAGAGCCCTGACCTCAACCCTATTGGACACTTTTGTGATTAATTGGAATGCTGATTGTGACCCAGGTCTTCTCATCCAACATCAGTACCCGACCTCACAAATAAGCACAAGTTCCCACAGACATAAGACCGGTGGTGTATTTAGGTTTTGTGCTGCCCTAGGCCTGACTAAGTTTGTGCACCCCCAAATTTAAATACGACCCACCCCTTCCTGTAAAGGCCACACCCCCCACTGGTTTATGACCCGCCCTGTCATCTGTACACCACAGACCACAACCATAGTCTATCTGTGCCCATCAGCATAGCCTTATCAGTTCCCAAAAGTTCAGCCTCATCAGTGCCCCCCTCATTACTGCCCATCAGTGCAGCCTCATCAGTGCAACATATCAGTGTGGCCTCATCAGTGGCCATCAGTACAGCCCCATCAGTGGCCACCAGTGTAGCCTATCATACCGGCAGGTAGTAGTGTGACTGCTTTATGGGGGTGCCAGACTGATTTGCCTACTGGACCCTGCCCTCTGGCTCAATTCGCCCCATAATACTGACACTAAACTAAAAGTGTAGCGCTAGCCAGCGGGGACCCTTTCCGTGCGGGACCTGGGAGGAGGCTGTTTTTTTTCATGCGGTGTGCAGCTTTTTTGCTGCTCCCCTGCAAAGTGCCACCCTAGGCCTGGGCCTTGTCGGCCTAGGCCAAGATACAGCACTGCATAAGACTGCAAAATCTTGTGGAAAGCCTTCCCAAAAGACTGAAGTCTATTATAGCTGCAAAAAGGTCCAATTCCATAACAATGCCCATGGCTCTGGAATGGGATATCCATCAAGCTCATCTTTTTGTAATGGTCAGGTGTCTACTTTTTGTCCAGATTGTGTATTCTCATTTATAAGAATAAATTCCACCAACTTCCTATACATTCTGTCCATTATCTGCACATCATTATAAAGCCACCTTCTGTGCTCAGACAGATATCACCCCGCCACCCCACCCGAGTACCTGAATGTGTAAAGAGTATTCATTTAGTTCTTGACGATCTCTCAGTGCTTGCTCCATCAGGACACGCTGCAGAATCTGAGCTGGATGGCGAAATGCGCTCAGGTTGTACGTCACACGAAGTGATGGTTCAAAGACATAGCTGGACAGGAGCTTCGTACGGGTTATTAGGCTGGAGATCCAGGAAAGAGGGGTGACTGTGGGAGGGGTGGAAGAGTAGATGTTCCACCATGTTGGCACACAGCTCTCAGAGATAGCCTTCCTAATCCTCTGACACCGCAAGCAGCAGCAGGGCGAGTCTGCGTCCTTTAACTCTTGGATGACCTGATTGACGAGTCCACTCAGCAGATCCCACTCTTCCCGCAAAAAGCTGAGTAAGGGCGAAGGCCTCCTCCCTGCCAATAATGGTTTTATTTGTTCCTTTGTGGTAGCTTCTTCTGTTAATTCAGTTGGCCTCTCGTTGCCTCTGGCTTGTGTCTCCTCTGTTAGATCAGTAGTTGGGTTCTCTCCCTCCAAAGTGTTCTCACTTTGATGAGTATCACAACAATCTGCTTCTTCTATTCTGTTTTGAATATCCAGATTGTCCAGCTCCCTCTGCCGTGCTTCTTGAATACCTTTAAGGTCCATCAGCTGCGAAAGACATTGGCTTAAAGGGTTCTCCCAAATTATTTCTAATTTTGGACTACATGAAGAAGCTGAAGAACTGCTTCTAAAAGTATTTTCAATTCCAGCCAGGTCGTTCATCTGCTGTCCATCAGTCTGACTGTCTTTTTTATTATTTTGGATGGTCCAGATATCTTGCGTAATCAGCAGGTCAGGTAGCACTTTGCGTCCATAGACCTCCATGGCTATATTATGCAGCCCCTCATTCAATCCTAGAGCTGCTGGGTTCCGCTGACTGGACAAGTTCTGAAAGAACCTCTGGATGCTGTAAACTCCAGGACCTGGAATACCAATAAAACAGGTCATCAGATACAAATAGAAGTGGAAACGTGGAGATTTCATTATTATGAAATCTCCAATCTTTCAAAGGGAATATAGAAAACCTTAAAGCGGAGTTCCGGGCACAAAATCGATGTTTTTTTTTTTTGTGCCCGTCCGCTAGTTCTGGATAACCTGAAAAGGAATTGGATAGTTAGGTTTTTTTTTTTTTAAAACTCACCTTGTAATTGTAGATCGTAAATACTCACCTCAGGGTACTTCCTCCCTCGGAGCCGTGGCTCACCCCGTCACTTCCTGCCTCGCGATGATTCCTGGGAGCTGAACGTCATAGCTCCCAGGAATCAATGCGACGGCACCGGCCCCGCACGTCATTTCCGGGCGACGCCGCATTCCCCTGCTAAACAGCTTCTGGGCATGCCCAGAAGCTGTTTAGGAATGCGGCGCCGCACCGGAAGTGACGAGAGGGGCCGGTGCAGCGCATTCTGGGAGAAGAAGACGCGGAAGAAGACGCAGAAAAGGACCGCGCCGGCTTCAGCTGCCCACAAGAGAGATGGAAACGCTGTGGAAGAAATTTTATAAGTAAGTATTTCTTCTAAAAGGTAAGTGCGAACCGGGACAGATCAGAGGCTAGCCATTGTGGAATGTGCTAGCCCTGACTGTCCCGGGGGTATGCTTATTGAAAAATGACATCTGTGCCCGGAACTCCGCTTTAACACTAGCCTTCCTACTGAGTAATGATGTCTTTGGAAATCAAGGGCTTCTTGAAAACAAGCTGCCCAAAGAAAGCTGAACGGTGATTCTGATTAGTGAACTGTGGAGGTTTCCTACAATCTTTATAGAAGTAGAAAACCTTGTTTTTTTTCAATTTACTCCTTCCAAACGGATGACTGTTTGCATTTCACATGTGAGAGAACTCTTCATCCAAGCTCTTCATACAAGACAAACTTCAACCACTACCTTTTCTTGCCAGGATTCATTCCCTTACCTGTCATTCTGCTGGCCGCCACTGTAGACAGGAAGCTGGAGAGTCCACGGCTGAGTCGGAGATGTGGCTGGTCCTGTAGACATTGCTGCACAACCATCATGACAGTCTGAGCATCCCCTTCATCCACAATATGACCTCCATATATAATGTCACCTATAAGAGGAACAAAGTATAGACTTAGAGAATCAGGTCTGTCAGATGGCGATGGGGAAATTGCACATTTAATTTTTCATTATTGTTGGCTAATTCTAAACCTGGTTAAGGGGCCATACAAGACATATAAGGATGGTCACTTTAGCTGACTTCATACTAAAGGAATGTCAGGAATGTGCCATCTTCCTAGAAGGTAATGTTACTTACGATTGGTCATATCTTACCAAATTGTCCTGTATATACTACAGCTAAAACTCGAAATAATCAGTCTCGTCTCAGAGCTTGTTATCATGCATGTGTTTGCTTCTGATTACCTGTGCCACACTGCGCAAGTGGACGGGACTCCGTGGCGAAACAGCATCTCTAGTTAAGTGTCTTTGTTATATTTTCTAATATTATTACCTTTACTTTGACAGACCCAACCAGAACAGAGGCTTTCGGAGGGGACTGCAGGGTAGCCTCTTGCCTACTGACTATGGGCCCTAGTAATTGAGGGAACTAGGAGCATTCAGTAAGGTGTCCTGTTATATAATGCAAGATGTTATCTTATTACCACATTTATCAGTCAAGGAAGCCAGGCTGGTCTCTGTCAACTTGAAACTTGTGAAAAGAAAGCTGGTTAATGAGATCTATTGCCAGACTGTCTGGGGTGGGCAATCCTTGAATCAAGACTTGTCCAGAGGCCTAGCTGTTCATTAGCTTACTGGTAAATAGATCACTGCTTAACCACTTTAAGACTGGGCCTATTTTTGACACTTGGTATTTACAAGCTAAAAATTTTTTTGCTAGAAAACTACTTAGAACCCCCAAATATTATATATATATTTTTAGCAGAGACCCTAGAGAATAAAATGGAGATCGTTGCAATATTTTGTGCAGCGCTCTTCCAAACGCAATTTTTTTGGTGAAAAATTCACTTTTTTTAATTAAACAATAAGAAAATAGTAAAGTTAGCCCAATTTTTTGTCCATAATGTGAAAGATAATGTTATGCCGAGTAAATAGATACCCAACACGCCATGCTTCAAAATTGCTTGCGGAATGGCGACAAACATTGGTACTTAAAAATCCCCATAGGCGACACTTAAAACATTTCTACAGATTACCAGCTTAAAGTTACAGAGAAGGTCTGGGGCTCAAATTATTACTCTCGCTCTAACGATCGCGGCGATACCTCACATGTGTGGTTTGAACACCGTTTACATATGTGGGCGGGACTTGCGTATGCGTTCGCTTCTGCGCCCGAGCTAACAGGGACAGTTATCTTGCCCTCACTCGACTTCCTGTCTGTAACAAAGCGGGGACGGGATCGTTTTCCCCGCTGCTGGCGGGTCCAGTAAGTGGGGAAAATGGCCGGTACAAGTCCCCTCTTCCACCGCACCCTAAGGGTGATCCCGCGGCGAATCCGCCACTGGGACCACCCTTATCTGAAAGCCGACCGCCCGCCGTTTAAAAAAATACCAGGGTTATGGCAGCTATTTGCTGCCATAACCCCGGTATTTAGCGTTAAAAGACCGACGTATAATGACGGCGGGCGGTCGGTAAGTGGTTAATTAGGTTGCTGCTAGCTGTTCATTAGATGAACCATTAGATATACTGATGATATTACTGTTTAAAGTTTGCATTGTTTAGGATAATGTGATCAAGCTCTTATCTGATTTTGTGTGGTATACATTTTGTGTGAATTTACAATATAACAGAGTTCCAGTTTGCACCCAAACTAGTGTTTGGACATGTGCAGTTCATTTTGTTCCGAATTTTCAAATTACAATAATACCAAATTTAAACGAATCCGAAAGATAACGGGAAAGAAATTCAGACAAAATTTGACTTTGGATAGATTTGAATAGTTTTCTAATCAATTTCTCGAAAGAGAATAAAATAGAATAGATAGTAAAGAAATAGAATATTAAAAAATAGAATAGAAAAAATAGAATAAAAAAAGAACTGAATAAAATATAAAGAATATATCCATTTTCTGAAATTCAAATTTTTAAATAGAATACATTTGAATTCCAATCCATAAGAATAGAATAGAAAAGAATAGAATAGAAAAAAATGAATATAATAAATTGTAATAGAATAGAAAAGAATATAATTAAACAAACAATAGAGTAGAAAAGAAATATAACCATATCCCTGAATTCAAAAAGAATCAATTGAAATTTGAATAGAATAGATCAGAATAGAATAGAAAATAACAAAATAGTATAGAAAATAAACAACAGAATAGAATAAATATAATCATCTTCCGAAATTTGAATTTTGAATAGAATAAATTTGAAATTGAATAGAATAGAAAACAGAATAGAAAAAAATAGAATAGAATAAAAAAATTGAATAAAATATAAAGAATATAGCCATCTTCTAAAATTCAAAATTTTAAATAGAATAAATTAGAATTTGAATACATAATAAAACAATAGAATAGAAAAGAGTAGAATAGAAAAGAATAGAATTAAAAAACAATGGAATCGAATAGAATAAATATAACCATGTCCCAGAATTCCAATATAATCAATTTGAATTTGAATAGAATAGAAAAGAATAGATTAGAATAGAAAATAACAGAATAGTATAGAAAAAACTAGCATAGAATACAATAGAACAAATATAATCATCTTTCAAAATTCAGATTTTGAATAGAATACATTTGAATTTGAATAGAAAAAAAAATAATAGATTAGAATAAAATAGAAAATAACAGAATAGTATAAAAAAAAAAACAACAGGCTAGAATAGATAAGAATATAATTAATATAATCATCTTCTGAAATTCTAATTTTGAATAGAATACATTTGAATAGAATAGAATTATATAGAATATAAAATAATTGAATAGATAAAAAAAAAAAGAATAACATTTAAAAAAACAATTGAATAGAATAGAATAGAAAGAATATAACCATTTTCCAAAATCCAAATAGAATCAATTCAAATTTAAATAGAATAGAAAATAATAGATTAAAATATGACAGTTATATTCTTTCTATTCTGTTGTTTTTTTCTGTACTATTCTGTTACTTTCTATTCTAATCTGTTCTTTTCCATTATATTCAAATTGATTATATTTGGAATTTGGGAAATGGTTATATTCTTTCTATTCTATTGTCTTTTTAATTCTATTCTTTTGTATTCTATTCTTTTATATTCAAATTTCAGAAGATGGTTATAGTCTTTCTATTTTATCCTATTATTTTTTTTATTCTATTCTATTCTTTTCCATTTTGTTCTGTTATACTCTCTTTTATTCTTCTGTTTTATTTTCTGTTATATTTGTTTATTCCATTCTATTATATTCTATTCTATTTTTTTCTATTATATTCCTTTATCTTTTTTTCTATTTTATGGTCTTTGAAAATTGGAAAACAAATCAAAAATTCAATGAATTTGAAAACTGTTCAAATTTGAAAACTGTTCGAATTCGAAAACTATTCAAAATAATTTGAAAACTATTCAAATTCGAATTCGATTAGAATACGAAAAAAAAAACAAAACTAATTCCGAAAACAAATTCGACGGATTAAACAAATTTAACTAAAACGAATCCAAAGGAAACAAAACAGATTTTTTTGTTCGGCACGTGTCTAGTAGTGTTGTGTAGTACTTGGGTGCAATGCTCAGCTATAATACCCGCTTCCTGGCTCCAGAGTGGAGGAAGCTTTATCTTGGAGGAAGGCACACAGGCGGGGTGCCAGGTGTTCCATCACAATTACTTATCTGTATCTGTCATTACTTAAATAAATGTTATCCTTTTACAGTAAGTATTTGTATGATCTCTCTTTGCACATCTCTAATACACCCCCAAAACCATGTAAACTATCACATATTTGTGATAAAATATTCTCTTTGAAGAAATTGATTCAAAAACTATTCAAATTGATTCAAATTTTGTCTGAATTTTTTTTCCGTTATTTTTCAGATTCGTTTAAATTTGGTATGATTGTAATTTGGAAAATTCGGATACATCTGAATTTCTGAAAAGGAAAATATTGTCCGAATTTCGATTCAGAACAAAATGAACTGCACATGTCTAAACACTAGTTTAGGTGCAAACTGGAACTCTGTTTATTGTAAATTCACACAAAGTTTATACCACACAAAATCAGATAAGAGCTTGATCACATTATCCTAAACAATGCAAAATGTAAACAGTAATATCATCAGTACATCTAAAGGTACATCTAATGAACAGCTAGCAGCAACCTAATTAAGCAGTGATCTATTTAACAGTAAGCTAATCAACAGCTGGGCCTCTGGACAATCCCTGATTCAAGGATTGCCCACCTCAGACAGTCTGGCAACAGATCTCATTGACCAGCTTTCTTTTCACACGAGTTTCAAGTTCACAGAGAGCAGATGGCTTCCTTGACAACACCTGGCGGGTGTTGTGCTGCTTTAACCACTTAAGCCCCGGAGGATTTTCCTGCTCAAAGACCAGGGCCTATTTTGCGATTCGGTACTGCGTGATTTAATGGACAATTGCGCGGTCGTGCGACGCTGTACCCAAATGAAATTGACGTCCTTTTTTTTCTCACAAACAGAGCTTTCTTTTGGTGGTATGTGATCACCTTTGCGATTTTTATTTTTTTGCCCTATAAACAAAAAAGAGCGACAATTTTGAAAAAAATAACAATATTTTTCACATTTCTTTATATGAAATTCCCCAAAAAAAAATGCAAACATCAAAATTTTTTAACATTTCAGGCCAATTTGTTTTCTGCTACATATTTTTGGTAAAAAAAAAAAATCGCAATAAGCGTATTTTGAATGGTTTGCGCAAAAGTTATTGCATTTACTAAGGGAAAGATTTATGTAATTTTTATTGTTTTTTTTTTTTTTTTTAGTAATGGCGGCGATCTGCGTTTTTTTTTTTTTTTTGCAGGACTGCGATATTGCGGCCGACAGATCGGACCCCTGACTAACATTTTTGACACTTTTGGGGGTACCAGTGACATTACTACAGTAATCAGTGCTATACATATTCACTGTTACTGTAAAAATGACACTGGCAGGGAAGGGGTTAACTTTATTAGAGATCCAGGAGTTAAGTGTGTCCCTAGGGGTGTGATTCTAACTGTGGGGGGGCATGGCTTGTGATGTAACCACAGAGACATACGATCCTACATAGCAGGATCGTATGATCTATGCCAGTGGTCCTAAACCCTGGCCTACAGGGCCCACTAACAGGCCAGGTTTGCAAGATAACTGAAATACATCCCAGGTGATATCATTTGCTGCTCAGTGATTGCAGTACTCTAGTCTGCATCTCCCCAAGGTAATACTTAAAACCTGGCCTGTTAGTGGGCCCTGAGGACCGGAGTTGAGGACCACTGCTCTATGCAGTTACACCAAGGAGAATGACAAGCGGCTTTGTTTACATCAGCCGCCTGCCTTTCTCCAGTGGGAGATCGCGAGGAGCCGCCGGTCACTCACGCTGGGACCTCCGTGAACGAGTGGGGGCGGGAGCGCGCCTCAGGCGGCGCGCGGTTGGCCCCCTACAGGCTCCTGGGTGAGCGACGTAGTACTACGTCACTTTGCCCAGGAGGGGCTGACTGCCGCAGTAAATGTACTTGCGGCAGTCGGCAAGTGGTTAAGGACACTTTATGGCCTTATCCACCAGCGGGAGAGGATGTCCATTGAGGACTGTCACAGACTGGTTCACACTCTGCTCAGAGACTATAACTTGATGAATCTCATGGAGGAAGAAGAGGGCTGAAGATTTCCCCTTCCCCCACTCTCCCTTGTGTGTCTTTGTCCATTCAATAAAGCTTCGGGCTTGTGAATTTTATTCCCCTCCCCTACCCCCCCCCCCCCCCCCTTGCCCCATTACACCTGTTGCTTATTGAAATGTATTCTTGCTTGAACAATGCATGCAAAGTTTAAACGTATAGCAATTGTTTTCTAGTTATATGCTTTCGGGGGAATGCGGCGTCATGCATGATGTGATGGTTCGGGGTATCCTTACTCCGCACAACACATTAGGCATCATACCGCAGAATGAATGTATTTATTTGTATGATTGGCTCTACACTTTTCCTGTGGTTTTCTGCTTTCTCTTTTCACTGTGTTTGCGTTTCTGATACTGGAATATCCCTCATATGGTACAGCTCTTATCCTGTCTATTTGATCATGGTTCACTTCTGTTTTTGCATTAAGTCCCCTTTGACTCATCTATTTTTGTATACATACTATTTTTGGTTTACACATTCACTTGTAGACATATCACTACAATTTTTCTCCCCCTGTTAATTGGCTTTGTTACACGTGTTCACTATGCATTGATATTCATTTATCTATATTTATTTAATAATTATATTATTTATTATATTACCATATTAATTAAATTTATCTTATTCAATTTAATTGATTTAATTATTTAATTAATTATTTAATTATTTAATTAATTATTTAATTATTTAATTATTTATATTGATTATTCTCTCTGAACCGAACACGTGTTAAAACAAGGGTTCTAATCACTTATTCACTTACATTCTTTTCTCGGCCAGCTCGCCCCTTCTTTTCCCTCTGGACCGCGTTGCGTTTACCCGCCTCAGCCCCGGATCAGGCATATACCCACGTGGTGCATCCCCGCAGCGGACAATTTCCCATGCATAATATTACATCCCAGAGTTTTCTTAGTAATCCTCTGGTTGATATTTGCAATAATCTTTTTATCAGCTATGTAAGTATTTGACCTCACAATTGTCGCCAATAATCTTTAGGATAGTATCGGTATTTGTGCCAACTCTATGTGAGAGTTATGACTAATTAGTCTCTATTCTTAGTCTCTTTTACAAAGCTCCTGAAGAGTGGATGCGATTTCCACGAAACGCGTTGAGCTATGCAGTACTCATGTGGACCAGGACATGGATTAGGAACTATGTATCACGTGTATGATATGTATACTGGTGTTAATGCAATATATGTCTTTATTGTTAATATATTTTTATGAATTGTATCCATACATGAATTGTTATATATTTTGTTCTTCTGACCCATGTCTGCATCTATTTGATCTGATTTTATCATGTAGCACAAATAAACCCTCAATTTATTTACCATTGCCGTTATCTATTACATGCAGCATCGACCTCACTCAAAGTCCCGCTTTCCTTTCCCCTCTCTTTTTGTGTTGTATGATTGGTAATGTATTGTCATGTAGTGTATTTATGCGCTGCCTCGCAGTACAGGGTAGAATGTACCCCGACAAAGTATTGTTTTTTTGTATATTCTTATGCAAATAAACTATACATTTTCAACCTAAAAAAATTGTGATAAAATAGATGTACAATGTCAGGGAGTGATCAGAGCTAACACAGCCAAAAAGGTTCAGTGTGTATGGGTAGATTGTCTCCACAGTTATTTGCATATACAGATACTGAAATATTGCAACTATTATTCATCTAATTATAATTGCAAACAAATTGACAGTTCAGGCTATTATTAGTGGTATCTTTCAGCAACATTTTTTTATGTTTGTCTCCCTGTTGGAGAGATTTACAATTACTTCATGTTCTGAGAGGAAGTAAGAGGGATCTCCCCAATAGAACAAAAAAAATTGCAATAAAAACTTAAAGGCTCTAACCATTACCTGATCTATTCAAAATGCAATAAAAAAAAGTATGGCAAGAGTTGGGCTTTAACAGCAAATTATTGTAAATGTAGCGGTGAATAATAATTCGTCTTACCTGTGAGATAAGACATGGTGTCCGCCCAGTCTGTAGAGTCAGAGGTCATCCTTTCTGCACAATGTAGTGCCAATCTCAGCTCCTCGTAACTCCTAACAATGAAACACACCCAGTCACATGACATGACCTTGTTTCTTCCACTCCATAACATACTGATGAATTGTAGCCTGGTAAAAGTGGAGCACCTCACCTCAAGAGTCCACCCTATGGGGCAGAAGTTACACTATATGGCCTAATGTATGTGAACATCCCTCCACGTAATTGAGTTTAGATGTTTCCAGTAAGGCCGGCCATAGATGGTTCGAATCTCAAACCGTGTATAGGCAGGATGAATGTACCAAGTTGATCGACCGATCAACTTGGGTACAACCAGCCTGCCAGATTTTACCTGCAGCTGTTATAGCCTCTAGCAATAATCACTGTCTTCTTCCAGTAGGGACAGCTTCCCCCACCCTCCCCCAACCTGGAGAAGTCAATATATCGGCAGGATGGATTCCCCTGTCAGCAGTGTCTGTGTTGATGGGGGAATAGTGCAAATTTTTTTCCTACAACCAAAAAAATCTGCACCGTCTATGGCAGGGGTCTTCAAACTATGGCCCTCCAGTTGTTCAGGAATACCCATGATGTAGACCAGGGGTCTTCAAACTATGGCCCTCCAGTTGTTCAGGAAGACCCAGGATGTAGACCAGGGGTCTTCAAACTATGGCCCTCCAGTTGTTCAGGAAGACCCAGGATGTAGACCAGGGGTCTTCAAACTATGGCCCTCCAGTTGTTCAGGAAGACCCATGATGTAGACCAGGGGTCTTCAAACTATGGCCGTCCAGTTCAGGAAGACCCATGATGTAGACCAGGGGTCTTCAAACTATGGCCCTCCAGTTGTTCTGGAACTACAATTTCCATCATGCCTAGTCATGTCTGTGAATGTCAGAGTTTTACAATGCCTCACGGGACATGTAGTTCTGCAACAGCTGGAGGGCCGTTGTTTGAAGATCCCTGACCTATGGTCTGCCTAAGGGCTATTGTTAATGCTAAGGCATACAAAGACATTAGAGACAATTCTAGTTCCAAACCTTGCGGCCATAACATGGCGATTGCCCTTTTTTGTTCCCTAATTAGTGGAAAGCGGACTCCATAAGAGATGGTTCGACCAGTTTGGTGTGGATGAACTCAACTGGCCTGCACGCAGCCTTGACCTCAACCCTACTGAACACACGTTTAAGATGAATTGGATCGAGAAAATGCAAACCAGACCTTCTCATTGAACATCAGTACCTGACCTCACAAATGCTCTTTTGCCTGAATGGGAAACAAGCTTTTAAAGGTTTTAAAGCGGAGTTCCGGCCTCAAAATCGAAAAAAAAAATAGATTTTGGACCATCCGCTTGCTGAGTGCAACCTGAAAAAGAGATGGATACTGCCGATTTTTTTTTTTTTTTGTTCACGTACCTTATTATAGAAGAAAATATACTTACCTTCCTTCCACTTCCTCCTTCTGTGGCCGCGGCCCGCGCCGTCTCTTCCGGTTTGCGATGACTCCTGGGAGCTGAACGAAGGAGTCAATGCGCCTGCACCGGCCCTGCTCGTCACTTCCGGTGCAAGCGCGGCATTCCCTGCTTTACAGTTTCTGGGCATGCCCAGAAGCTGTGCAGGGATGCCGTGCCTGCACCGGAAGTGATGAGCGGGGCCGGTGCAGTGCATTGTGGGACTCCAACGTCATGGAAGGGGACATGAAGAGGGATGCTGCGGCTTCAGCTGCCCACACCTGAGATGGTCGCGATGGAGAAGAACTTTTCAAGGTAAGTATTTCTTCTTACAGGTAAGTGCAACCCGGGACAGTTCAGAGGCTATCCATTATGGAATGCACTAGCCCTGACTGTACCGGGGGTATTGTTAGCTAAAATTGACCCCTGAGGCCAGAACTCCGCTTTAATGCCTGCCCCCATTTTCAGTGAATGCTGAAATGGTTGAAAAGCTCTCTGCTGCTTTCACAGTAGGCCAATAGCAGAAGCAAGATGTGATCTTATAACACCATCAGTGACTCCAGCATTGGACAAAGGAGGGAGAGATGATGAAGAGTGAAAGTTCCTGCTGGAGGACTGTATACAATGACAGGAAGACATAATACCCACAAAGCAGGAAGGGTAAGTTGTTCTCACCAGGCATAGACATCACTTTGGACATAGTTGCCGTATTCCTGTCTAAGGAGGAGAATGCTGTGGAGGGTCAGTAACCTTAGGATCCAGGAATCATTTAGCCGCTCCCTGAATTCCTCTGCAATTGCCGTACAGCTATGTGGAAGAAGGCGGCGGAGTTTGGGCTGGAACACGCAGGGTGTGGCCTGCCAGGAACGTCTTAAGTGAGCTGCAGAAGAAGAGAGGAATGGTTAGAGGTCATCAAAATCTGGTAACATAATTTGGTATAATCAAACTTTATGACAGGATGAAACCCAACAAAACAGAAGTGATCAGCCAGTGGGTAATGGTACATTTATTTATGAAGGGTATTATTGTATGTTTTATAAGCCGCACAGAACCCTCATTATCTCTAGGGAAAATCTCTAGGGATGAGTGAAGTGATTTAGGCAAATCAGAACCAAATTTTGCTAATTGAGATCAGCCTCCAATCTATTGAGGATGCTTTCCCAAGATTTAGTGAGTCTGTAGAAATGTGTTCCTATTCAGCCAAAGGAGTACTTGAGAGGTCAGGTACTGAAGCTGGATGAGAAGACCTGGTTTAAAATCAGTTTCAATTCATCCCAGAGGTGTTCAGCAGGGTTGAAGTCAGGGCTCTGTACAGGCCACATGAGTTTCTCCAAAATTGTCAAACCATGTCTTTATAGAGATAGCTTTGTACACAGGACACAGTCATGCTGAAACAAAAAAGAGTCCTCCCCAAACTGTTACAAGGTTGGAGATGCATAATTGTCTAAAAAGTTTTTGTATGCTATAGTATTAATAGGACCCTTTACTGGAGACACTTAAACTCAATAATTTGGGGGGATCTTTATTCTTTTGGCTATACAGGTAGGTGTCATTTGTCCACAAACTCTTAGCCATATAGTGTGAAATGAAATTATGGGCTCAATTCACAAAGCTGCATCTTACCACATCCGAGTATGCGGTAAGTAACCGCACAGCGTTTTTCAAAAGGTTTTCCTGTCACATCTTCATGGCAGCACACACTGGGATGTGACTCTGCCCCCACAACCTGATAGAATTGATTAGCTATAGGTCCTAAAGAGGGGCCCATTCTCCTTTTTTTTCCCTCACCTGTCAGGAATGGATGGATAGATTTGGACCACTTACCGCACTCGCTCCAGCCAGGTTCAGCCTCTCCTGGATCGAAGTCCCTGTCTGTACAGTCTCTAAATGAGCTAAATGGAGGGAGCCCCACTCTGATAGTATCTGGGGTCTATATTGCTTGGTGCCATACAAGCCTTAAACAGACTTAAAATACTGTATTTGCAGCGGTCTCAATTTTTGCCAATGCTCATCTCTATCATTCTCCTTTTTTACACTTTAGCCACATTTAAGCACACTCTATCTTTATCTATTGGATTTACCTTTCTTTGTTTCTCATTTTTTCTTTTCAAACTGGCTGAGCCTTCTGCGTGATCCGAAATGATGTGGGTGGCAACCCGTATTGCCAATCCTAAAGATGGCCTCAGGTGCCGCGAATCGCGAGTGCATGATAATGACGTTATTTCCGCTGCAATGGCACCGATTTTAAAAACCAAGCTTTCCTGTCAAACAGTGACAGACCACTCAGACTGCATGTACACTGCTCTGTATTGCTGCGAAACCTGTCCTACATACTCCTCCTGGTAAGACATGTTTAATTTCCTATTATACTTCTTTCTGCTCACTACCTAGCACATATTAGCATGGGTCTCACCGCTATTAATCTTATATAGGTCCTTTACTATCCTTTAATCATAGAGGCCGCTGCCCAAGTAGACCATCCTCAACCTACAAGGTCAGGGGTGCTGTGTTGGCAAGTAGTGAAGATGAGAAAAAGAGATCAATGCCACGAATATCTTCTTATCCGAATAGCCCTATCAGGTCTTCAAGATCATCTCACTCCAGAAGAAAGGAACATTCTCCATCAGGACATAGACGTTCTAGAAGAAGCCAGTCAAGATCCTCTTCCCACCATCATTCGTATAGGAAGTCATCCTCAGCTCACCCATCACTCTCGCCGCCGCCCGGCATCCCATGCCTGCTGGGTATGCAGGGCTCCAGCGCTGACAAGCTGGTATTTCGCACATGCTTTGAAGAGGCAACTAGAGAGAAAGAACTGGATGCCAAGGAAGTGTCCGATGTTATTAGAGAATTGGTTAAAGAATCAAATTACAAGTGTCAGCCACAGAAGCGGATAGACAAGCTCAGAGCACTTCATCAAGTGTCCCATGTATCCCTCCAAAGTCCGATGATTCATCAGACGATGAGGAAATGCAGATAGCCACTGGCTTTGATTTCACACTAATAGACCAATTCGCAGTAAAGGAAGCGCTTGGGTGGGAGGAATCAAAGGAAGCACCCAGCAAGCTCCAAAAGTACTTCCCAAATTTGAAAAAGGAGCCAAAAAACTTCCCTTTCATTGATGAACTGGAGGATTTGATAAAAGACAAGTGGCAAAAACCACAAAAGAAGGCTAGCCTTAACAACAGGATAGCAAAATTATATCCGCTAAAAGAGCCAAATGTAAACTCTCTTATCTCGGCACCAGTAGTGGACACATCCCTAATGCGCCTGGCTAGGCACGTGACCCTGTCAATGGAAGACGCAGTAACCTTTAGGGACGTGCTTGCTCACAAGATTGATCTTGCGCTTAAAAAAGCCTACTCAGCAGCAGACGGTGCCTGCAGACCCGCGGTCACCCTGGTAGCAGTGGGAAGAGCAATTGCTAGCTGGACATCCAGCATTGAAAAATAACTTTTGTAAGGGGCGGAACAAGAGAAAATAGTATCCGCTGTTCAAGAGCTCACCCTAGCGGGACACTTTGTGGCAGAGGCATGGAGGGATATAATCAGATCCTCGTCAAAGCCATGCTGGCTTCAGTTATGTCAAGGAGAGCACTGTGGCTAAAACATTGGGTCGCAGATGTGGCTTCCAAGACTAACTGGTGTAAGATACCTTATGACGGAACAAACTTGTTTGGCTCAAAGCTTGACTCTGCCATCTCAAAGGTCACCGGTGGTAAGTTGGGCCTCATTCCCGCCAACAGGAGACCGGAGCAACAAAAGACTCAACCCTTCAGATGCAATCTTCCATAGAGATATAGAAAGGCGAGGTCATAAAGACCAGGAAAATAATTTAAACATAACTGGAAAAATCCCCAATCTTCCTTTTTGAGATTACAAAAATCAAAATCTTCCATTGCAAGGGGTCAACAAAAGTCTTTTTTGAAGGTACGCCCGCCCAGCCTGCGGTAGTTGGAGCCATACTGAAGTTATTCATGCAGGTTTGGGCAGACCACATAAAGTCAGTGGACATTATTCACTATCCAGCTAGGTCACAAGTGGGCATACAAAAACCAAACTCCAAGGGACCATTTTCAATCTACCAGGCTTCCGACTTCCCTACAAAAGAGAAAATTACTGACCAAGTATGTTCTGGAATTACTACTCAAACATGCTATTGTGGAATTCCCACTCAGAGAGGAAGGGGGTTTTACTCTCCGCTTTCTCTTTTGAGAAAGAAGATGGGAGACCTGCGGTCGGTTTTGGATCTGAAAAAACTCAACAAGAGAATTCTAGTAGAATCCTTCAAAATGGAGAGTCTCCAATTGATTTTATTGGCAATAAACACAGGAGATTGGATGCTGTCAGTCGGTTTGTCTAAAGCCTATCTGCACATCCCTATACATCCTACCTTTCAAAAATAACTTTGTTTCGGGGGCGGAGCCGGCAGCCGGAGCGGATGGACGTGTAACACCGCCGCTCTGTACCAACGGGTCTTCCTAAGCCTTACACAGCCTTCACACAGCTCTTCCAACCGGCCGCTAGCCGCTTCTACACACCGGACCTCAGGATGTCTGGCGCCGGGAAGCGAAAGCAGAGAGACCGGCCGAAGAAATTGACGGAATTCTTCTCCTCTATACCGAGCCGCACTGTCCAAGATGGCGCCGGCGCCAGGTCCCGCTCTGCTGCCTCACAGAAACCTGCTCAAGATCAGCCAGCAACGGCACCAAGTGAGGTAGGAGACTCTCATACTGACCCATATCCCCAGTTAGCATCGCCTTTTACCAGCCCAGTGAAACAGAAAAGAAGGCTGACAGGGGACACAGAGGACAGGGAGCTGGATGACTCCGTTCATGAGGAGGGGGAGGAAATGGATCAGACTGTTACTTATGGTCAGCAGCTAGATGCATACCCCACTACTGGACAGCCGATTACTGACATGGCTATAAAAGATATGATGAGAACACTGAGGGGTGCTCTTCAGCAAGATATGTCTGCATTTATGAGATCCACAAACAGGAAAATTGCCACGCTGGGGGAGAGAGTGGATTATGCTGAGAATAAAATGGGAGAATTCACAGGGGCTCATAATGATTTGGTGGATGCTCATTTTGAACTTGAGGAAGAAGTAAAGCAACTCAGATTGAAAGTGGCAGACCTTGAGGACAGATCACGGAGGAACAATGTTAAATTTAGAGGGATCCCGGAATCGGTGAAGCCTGCGGATCTGTCCTCATACCTGCAGCAACTCATGCAAACGGTTCTCCCTACACTGACACCGACAGATCTCCTCATTGATAGAGCCCACAGGCTACCAAAGCCACAACATATACCTGAAGCAGTTCCTAGAGATGTCATCGCCCGCATACATTTCTTCCATGTGAAGGACCAACTCATGCGGTTTTCTAGACAACATCCAGCTCTCCCGGACCCATATGCGGGTATATCTCTATTCACTGATCTCTCGCAAGCCACCCTAGCTGCCAGGCATAACTTGGTGCCCATAACCAAGATTCTCAGAAATCATAAGATCCTGTATAAATGGGGCTTTCCAGCCAAAATTACAGTGACAGTCAACAACACCTCTCACTCAATTTCCTCCCTGGCTAAAGGCCTAGAACTCCTCCGGCAGTGGGGTTATCTCCCTCATGATGAAGACCCGAGAGCTCGAGCCCACCAAGGCCCCGCGGGCCGGAATACCAACTCCCATGCTCCTGCTAAAGGATAGCTCATCTTGGTCACTCTATACCCGGGGGTTCCTTTTGTTACCCCCTTGCTTCTCTAAAATATGTACAAAATATTTAAGAGGCAAGCCGGTCTCACTTTCCCTCAGTTACTCGCACCTAGGCTGGGGTGCAGCACATCCGTTGTGCGGTTCACATGACTTTGTTTCCCCCTACGATGCCTTGCGGGATGTCCTGCATCCTTGTTGGAACGTTTTTTTTTCCTTTTTTATATATTTTCCCGCTGACTTTGTTTTTTCTTCCAGGCATTTTTGGCCACTGCAGGCACACCTGCGGGTTAGTGCACTGCATGGGGCCCAGTTCTGATGTACCAATCCTCAAGGTTACTACACCCACCTCCCCCACCTTCCCTCTCACCACCAGGAACTATCCCGGCATATACCTCCACCGCCATGCCAATCAGACTGATGTCCCTCAACGTTAGAGGCCTCAACAGCCCTTTTAAAAGAAGGAACCTTTGGAAAACTGCGATTGAACTTAAGAGCGACGTTGTCTGCGTCCAGGAAACGCACTTTGCGGGTACAAAAGCTCCATCTTGCACCCACAGGAAATTTCCACATGTTTTTACAGCCAGTCACACTGCCAAGAAGAATGGTGTTCTTATAGCTGTCAAAGACTCAGTGACTTTTAAGCTGTTAAGTAGGGCAGAGGAAGCTCTTGGTAGAGTACTTTTATTGATAGCAGAGATCAATGGTACCGTATATACTATTGTGAATATCTATGCTCCCAACAGACATCCTTTGAAGTTTCTGAGGAAATATACAGTATGGGCTAAGCGTCAAGCTAAGGGGCAATTGTTACTATGTGGGGATTTCAATGCGGTAATGAATGCTGATCTGGACTGCTCCTCGGTGGGGCGGAGACGTAGACCGAATCTAGCCCCCCTCTGTGTTGCGGAGGGCTTGTTTGACCCATGGCGATGTCTCCGAACCACCGAAAGGGACTATTCCTTCTTCTCGGCAGTTCATGGTAGCTACTCCAGGATAGACCTCTTCCTAACAGATAGATATCTGCTACAGAAGGTTCACAGGGCACACATCCACTCCATGAAGTGGTCGGATCATGCTCCTATCACGATTGATGTTGTGGATGGCTTTAGTAGGCAGCACGCGCCGATCTGGCGTAACGACACATATGTACTAGCTCACCCGGAATACAGTGTGGAACTTAAGCGTAAGGTAGAGGAATACTTCGATATAAACTCGGGTGGCTCGACCGCACCTGCTACTGTTTGGTGCGCTCACAAGGCCGTGGCTAGAGGTTTGTTGATTCAGCAAACGGCTAGAGATCGGAGGAAAAAAGCGGCACATATAACCGATCTTCAAACTCAAATAGCGCAATTGGAACAACAACATAAGACAGGAGGCCCCTTCTCGACGGATATACCGAGACAGCTTACTGACTTGAGGAATGACCTAAAGACTACTCTCCTAAGAGATTATGACACTTATTTTAAAAGACTGAAGGTGTCCTGGTACTCCCAAAGCAACAGAGCAGGTAAACTTTTAGCTTCCCAACTGAAACAAAAACGGCTAAAAGCCCATATCCCTTTCATTAAACATCACCGCACGGGTGAAGTTTTCAAAAACCCCAAAGATGTAGCCAACGTATTCAAAGATTATTACAGTTCTTTGTACAATTTGAAAGATGATCCCGCCACGTACACCCCGTCGGAGTCGGACATTGATAAATTCCTTCATTCGGTTAATCTACCTTCCCTAGATGAGGATTCCCTACAAAAATTGAACGAACCAATTTCCGCTGAGGAAGTTCTAGCAGTGATTAAAGCCCTTCCCCTACATAAATCTCCAGGGACAGATGGGTTCTCTGCGGAATACTATAAATTAATGGCCCCCGTTATAACCCCTCATCTGGTCACAATATTCAATGAAGCACCTGCAATTAGCAAATTCCCACGCGAAATGCTTCAGGCTACGGTGGTGACCATTCCCAAATCTGGTAAGTCAACCGATTCCCCTTTAAACTTTAGGCCTATCTCCCTACTAAACGTGGATCTGAAAATTTATGCTAAGGTCTTAGCTAATAGACTTCTTTATTGCACTTCCTTCCTCATAGGGCTGGATCAAGTCGGATTTGTAAAAGGCAGACAAGCCCCAGACGGCACTCGTCGCATGATTAACCTCTTGAAATTCGTCGAACACGCTCCGGCCCCTTCAGTCTTTTTGGCACTAGATGCCGAAAAGGCCTTTGATAGGGTGCATTGGGGGTATCTATCCAAGACTCTCCTAAAATTTGGTTTTAGCGGATTTATCCACTCCGCAATTATGGCCCTCTATTCTAACCCCTCAGCGAAAGTTCTTACCGACGGAATTTTGTCTGACACCTTCGATTTGACTAACGGAACTCGTCAGGGATGCCCTTTATCGCCAATAATCTTCTCTTTAGCAATTGAACCATTAGCAGAGGCCGTTAGATCTAATGGCGTCATTAAAGGTATACAGACAGGTCACCTGGAACACAAACTAGGACTCTTTGCGGATGATATAATTTTGACGCTAACTGACCCACACTCATCTCTATGTGAGCTCCAATCCCTTATTCGCGTATTCGGCCGTGTGTCATACTATAAAGTTAATACGAGTAAATGCTTTGCTCTTCCGATCTCTGTCCCGGCAGCTGAAGTGATTAAACTTAAATCCACCTTCCCTTGTAATTGGGAAGCCCCTTCAATCACTTACTTGGGTATTCAACTCACCTCCCCGGTCTCTAAATTGTATCAGTGCAACATGGTACCTCTACTGACCAACATTGAGGAAGAATTTTCCCAAATAAGGAAAGTTCATCTCTCTTGGCTGGGAAGGATCGCTGCGTATAGAATGCAAATTCTCCCGAAACTTTTGTATTATTTCAGGACTCTACCAATTCCGATCCCACAAATATTTTTCAACAAGCTTGCTTGCCAGTTACGGAGGTTCATCTGGGATGGGAAGCCTCCTAGAATAGCGCTTTCCACACTGTATAAACCCTATAACTTGGGAGGGGTAGGCCTCCCGAATGCACAAGCCTATTACCGTGCAGCTATTTTATCTCAGGCCCGATATTGGTTTGTTGCTCAGGGAGATAATTTATGGAACCAGATTGAAAAGCAAGTCACCCCTGGTCAAGATATGTATGCTTTAACTTGTGCCGCTGCATTGCTGCATAACATCAAAGTCCCTGACTTCCCCACCATTCAGGCTACCCTCCAAGCTTGGACCTATCTTCTCCACACTAACTATCTAGAGGAGTGTGTAAGCCTCGTTACCCCCTTGGCGGCGTATGACATCCTGATTCCTGGGGTGTCGACCCGGCAGTGGAGGAGGCGGGGCTTCAACTTCTCCAGGAGCTCTGTCCATCCTGTGTCTGCCCTTGATTTATTAACCAAGTACCAGATTGATGCCTTTGAACAAGCTAACAAACCCATAATCCCCCCTGTACCAAAGAAACTTTGGAATTTCCTTATAGATAAACAGGATCATCACGCCAGAGGCATTTCACTTTGTTATAGTTTTTGTAACTACCATCCACCACTACGTAAATCTCAGACAATTCTCAAATGGGAAGGCGAATTGCAACAGTCCTTCTCCATTTCTCAGTGGACTAACGCTTTCCAGCTAAATCGCTCTTCATCAGCTTGTGTGGATCATTGGGACAATTTCCAGAAAATTTTCCATAGATACTATATGACGCCTGTAAGGCTCCATTCTATAGACCGCAAATGTTCCCCATCATGCTGGCGTGAATGCCAAGGAACAGGTAATCTGTTACATGTCTTTTGGGGATGCCCAGTGATCCAGTCACTCTGGGGTGAGGTTTTTGACTGGATGTCTCAACGGGTGGCGGTGAGATGTGTGCCCTCGCCAGCCTTGGCCCTATTGAGCCTAGGATTGGAAGCTTACCCATATGGAGTCAGGAGGGTGATTGCACATATCTTATTTGCTACCAGAATAGCGATTGCAGCTAACTGGCGTTCTTCGGTACCCCCGACGCTAACTGCTATTAAACATAGAGTAGCTAACCAATGTGAAATGGAAAAGCTCCTCGCTTTCGCCAAAAGGACAGTGGCTTCTTTCCAGTTTCATTGGCAGATTTGGTTAAAACAGTCCTCTAACGTGTAGGTTTCTTCATGTTACCCCTGACACTTATGCTAGTATTTCTATATAGTGTATTACTGAGGAATCTGGTGGTGAGGATTCTCCCCCCCTCCCCCTCCCCCTCCATACACCCCTGGTACATCCTCCCCTCTACTCTAGGCTATCTTCTGGATCTCAGAACAGGATCTGTTCTACAGGTAGTGGAGACACCTGTACTTTTAGTTTGCAACCGGTGGAAGCCGATCCCTCACAGTAAGTACCCAGTTGGGGTGAGGGCTCGGAAGGCCACAAGCCATCGCAATCCGACTTCTGAGAAAGGCTACCAGCTTTGTTTGGTGAATGCGCATTTGTAGTTATATTGCTCTATCTTTACATGTAAGGTCAGCAACCTGAGGTTGAACTCTTATTAAGAATGTTAACATGGAACTTTACGTGTATTACTGTTTTGGATCTTCTTGCCTGTACTGTTGTCTTGTTTTCCCTTTTATTCAATAAAAATTTATTTACAAAAAAAAATAACTTTGTTTCGCGGTAAACCAACATCACTTTCAATTCCAAAGTTGACTGTTCAGAATATCAACTGCACCCAGGACTTTTACGAAGATTCTGTTACCAGTGGTAGCGAATTTGAGGGAAAAAGGGTTGAGAGTACACCATTATCTCAACGACATCCTCCTTCTAGCCAATAGGGATGATCGAACGGTTTGGGTCGACCATGGGTTCGACCCGAACATTGGCTGTTCGAAATTCGGCCGAATTCCGAACTTTTTGCGGTAAAAGTTCAGAATTCGGCCACCAGAACCACCCAAAATGCTATGGGACAGGAACTGGGCTTTAAAAGCCTGTGATTGGACCAGAAACGTCAGTAAAAGCCAATTGAGGGGGCAGGAGTCTGCTAGGAATGTGATTGGAGTGACTACGGGGTCCAGAGGCCAATCAGTAGTGAATACGCCCCCCAGTATATAACATAGCCCCGCCAAATCTCTAGCACTGTAATAGAGAGGCTGTGGAAGAGAGTGGAAACATTTCTGTTACTCCTGCTGCTCCAGTGTCATTTAGCAATTATTAGTGTAAGGAAAGGGATATGCAGTGTAGTTAGGGTACTATTTTCCACTATAGTTAGATTCAATAATCTAGTTTCTGTAGGGAAAATTTTAAGTGTCAGGGTGACCGTAGGGTAGTTTATGGTGAACTGACTCTGACTGCTATGCCAGGGTGACCGGACTCATCCATGTCAGGGTGACCGACAGAAGAAAAAGATAATTTTTCTTAGAATTTTTAGTAGCGCAGGGATGGGGTTCCGCTCCTTTCACACCTGAGCGTTTTTGTTTCAGGCGTTTATTGGGCTTTTTTGTGGACATCTTTGGAGGCGAGCATTACATCTGAACTTCTGTATAGGGGTATATATACACACACACACATATATATATATATATATATACACACATACACACATATAGGTGTGAAAGGAGCAGAACCCAATCCCTGCGCTACTGAAATGATTTCAGTAGCACAGGGATGGGGTTCCGCTCCTTTCACACCTATATGTGTGTATGTGTGTATATATATATATATATATATATATATATATATATATATGTGTGTGTGTGTATATATACCCCTATACAGAAGTTCAGATGTAATGCCTGCCTCCAAAGACGTCCACAAAATAACCCCAATAAACGCCTGAAATAAAAACGCCCAGGTGTGAAAGGAGCGGAACCCCATCCCTGCGCTACTAAAAATTATAAGAAAAACAAACTTTTTTTTCTGGTTCTGGACATGCTACAGAGCTGAAACTTCACAGGTACACTTTTTAGACCCTCCCGACACTAAATTCAAAGAAATCTCATTTTTTTTTTTTTAATAATTGGCTCTCTATCAAAAACGACAATTTTTAAGAACTTTTTTTTGTGTGATTAATAGTGCCTGGGGCATGACCCAGAACCCTAGGCACTTTTTAGGGGCATTTATTGGGTTTTAGGGCTTCAAAATGGTGTTTTTTGATTACCGAAGTTCGGGTCCCATTGTTTTCAATGGGGTTCTGGAATCCGAACCGAACTTTCAGGAAATTTGGGTGTTCTGGCCGAACCAAACTTTTCAAAAGTTTGATCATCCCTACTAGCCAACAACCACCAAACTCTCCTTCACCATCGGGAAATACTAATATACACTCTTCAGCAATTCGGTTGGTTAATAAACCGGAGAAAAAGCAACCTCAAACCAACTCAGAAAATTATCTTTTTGGGAGCGTAATTGGATAGCAGCTCCAACAGGGTGGAACCTAATCAGGAGAAGATAGATCCCTTAATCCACAGAATAAAAAACTTGATGGCAGTCATATATCTACTGGCAAGGGCATGTCTGAGCATTTTGGGTTCTATGTCAGCCCATTTCCCAATGGTCCAGTGGGCCTGGGCCCAATGGCACACGAGGACATTTCAAAATTCCTTATTGACACAGTGGGATGGCACAGCAATGCTTCAACCAACCCTTATCAACGAAACGGTGAACCAGTCGGTATGGTGGTGGACACAACTTCAAACGTTATCGGCACATTGTGCCCCCCGACCAGAAATAATCACGTCAGATGGCAGTCTGGAAGGCTGTGGAGCCACTATCGGGACCAAGCAGTCCAGGGTCGTTGGCATTTCTGTTCACAAGGCATAGACTCCAATGTTTTGGAGGGAGCTCAGAGCCGCCTTTCAAGCCCTACAAGCGTTCAGCCCATCGCTTCGAGGAAAAATTGTACTACTGCGCTCAGACAACAAAATGGCGGTAACCTACATACCGGTACAAAGACAGGGTGGCACCAAAACATAGACATAATATTATCAGTCCTGGAGACAGTTTCCATACCCACATCCAGGTATTAACAAGAAAAGAGAAAACAAAATAGGCATATCACAAAATGACATGGCCTCGAGACCTGGTCATGATATTGCCTAATAATAGGACTTTTAAGGGTATGAAGCTGTCAAGAAACAGGTGAGCATATATAAAAATAGGAATTTTATTGAAGATACAAATTGCTAAAAACATTTTACATCAAAAACATTAGAAAAATACATATGTGCAAACTGTATGAACTGTAGACAGTGAAATAATAAGCCGGTTCAACGCGTTTCGCAAATTGGTAATAACCAATAGCTGCTTCGTCAGGAACCATGAAAACGGCTATAACATCTCTACAGAGGTGGCACCAATAGTCGCACACTCATGAAGGAAGTACGTCCTAATTTAGACTGGGCACAAGTGCATCTGACGGACCTGAAGGCAGTATAAGTTCCAGCAGCACAGAACCCACTAGTTGACGATCTGAGCAGGAACTTCATCTCGAACAACAAGTGGTCATTGAGCCAAGCCTTCTCTCTCCTGACGCAGAAGTACCTCAGCGAACACCAAGTGTCTCAAATTTCTGGTGAGGGCTTCATACCCATCAGCGGCAGGGATAGATTGCCTACACGAACCCTGGGACTTCTGTCTTAGATATATTTTTCCTTCAATACCTCTAATAGTGAGATTTCTGGCAAGACTCAGAGGATCAACATCAATGGTAATTGCAGTAATTCCATACTGGCCGAGGAGGCCATGGTTCACGACCATTCTACAGCTCAGTGTAGAAGACCTGTTACCTCTTCCAGTGACACAGGATCTGCTTTCACAAGGCCAATTCCTACACACAGCTCCGGAAGGACTACACCTGATGGCTTGGAAATTGAAAGAGATAGGTTCCTAAATCAAGGATGTTCATTTAAGGTAGTGGCCACTTTGCAACAAGCCAGAAAGAAAACAACCAATAACACCTACAATAGAGTGTGGGGCAAGTTTATTACGCTCGCACAACAGCAGTCATGGGATCCATTGGCACCCACAGTGTGACAAGTTCTTGAATTTCTTCAAAATTTCTTAGACAAAGGTCTAGCCTCTAACACTCTTAAGGTCCAAGTCTCTGCGTTATCCGCCACGACGGGAATAAAATGGACTTTAGATCCCCTCATCATTCAATTTCTAAGAGCAAGTTTAAAAATTAAACCGACAAGGAAGCCAACATTTCCTACATAGGACCTCTCCATAAGTTGAAGACAATATACGGTATGGCAGAAAAAATTCAGTTAAGTTTACCTAACACAGTGCCAAGTTTCTCCACCTCTACAATGATACACATTTGAAACTCAGGATTTATCTGCGCCAGTTCTTCTGAAAAAGGAAGAGAAACATGGTATCAAATACAACATCATACAAGCTCATTGTCTTTGCCATATCTCCCACAACTGGTGCTCATCATGCTGCCATAGTTCTCCATGAAGGGCATTGGCTGGTATGAGGTGTACCTCAGTATTATTGGCTCTCTCCATTTCTTCTAATAAGGGACTGCAGTCACTTACCTTTGGCAGCCTCCAGCACTTGGGCCAGTTTGGGGTGCCAATGCAGCAGGACCCAGAGACCCTCCTGCTGGCTTCTCACTAATGAGTTTGTGATCTCATTGTCGGGAAGGGATGAGCTCCACATCATCACTTTCACCTAAAAAGAATACGTTACAAGATTTAGGTGCATTCAATAAATAATCAAATCTGAATTTTCTACTCCAATTTTAATGATACTTTTTTACATTTTTGCGTTTAATAAATTGATCAGCATAAAGGCTAAGCTCACCTTTTGCTCAAAAATAATAAATGCACCTATATTTGCATTATAAAAGTGCATTTACTCTTTTTTGAATATGAGCTTGAAAAGCACCGCAACCGTAATCAGTAGATTGTGGGTGTAATGCACAGGCTTCTGTGGGTTTTTCCTCCAGCTTCATGTCTGTACGGAGATACAGATTTTCAGTTACAGAGCTGAGGGAAATGTCAATGGACTACAAGTGCAGTAATGACGGCAGTTGAAAGAAATAAAACAGCACTAGCATCATATAGACATATATTTAAAAGTCCAAATAAAGTGATGTAATCAATGTAAAGTGCTCTTGTGCTCCAATCTTCTTAAAACTGCTGAAGTGCTCCACATATATTCATTCCATGATGTGGCACACACCCCCTTTTTTGTTCCTCCTTACCAGAAACAATGGACCCCCAGTTTTTCAGTCTGAGAGTCAAACAGGTTTGATTAAAATAGGACTGATGAGTCACAAGGAACGGATCAAGAACTCCCCCGTATAGGGTGACCAGACGTCCCTGGTTTCCGGGGACAGTCCCCGGATTGAGGACACTGTCCCCGGTTTTGTCCCCAGATTCAGGGGTGGATTAATGTAGACCGGGCATCCCATGCTGGCTGGGACCTAACACCCTTCTGTATACTATGTAGTCTTGTGCCCAGCGCTCTGTGTATTATGCAGTCCTGTGCCCAGCGCTATGTGTACTATGTAGTCCTGTGCCCAGCGCTCTGTTTACTATGCAGTTCTGTGCCCAGCGCTGTGTATAATGCAGTAATGTACCCAGCGATCGGTTTATAATGCAGTCCTGTGCCTAGCGCTGTGTATTATGCAGTCTTGTGCCCAGTGCTCTCTGTATTATATGGTCCTGTACCCAGCGCTATGTGTATTATGTAGTCCTCTACCCAGCGCTCTGTGTATTATGCAGTCCTCTACCCAGCGCTCTGTGTATAATGCAGTCCTGTGCCTAGCACTCTGTGCATCATGCAGTCCAGTGCCCAGCGCTCTGTGTATTATGCAGTCCTTTGCCCAGTGCTCTGTGTATTATTTAGTCCTGTACCCAGCGCTCTGTGTATTATGCAGTCCTGTACCTAGCGCTCTATGTATTATGCAGTCCTGTACCCAGCGCTCTGTGTATAATGCAGTCCTGTGCCTAGCACTCTCTGCATCATGCAGTCCAGTGCCCAGCGCTCTGTGTATTATGCAGTCCTTTGCCCAGTGCTCTGTGTATTATGTAGTCCTGTACCCAGCGCTCTGTGTATTATGCAGTCCTGTACCCAGCGCTCTGTGTATTCTGCAGTCCTGTGCTCAGCACTCTGTGTATTATGCAGTCCTGTGCCCAGCACTCTGTTTATTATGCAGTCCTGTGCCCAGTGCTCTGTGTATTATGTAGTCCTGTGCCCAGCTCTCTGTGTATTATGCAGTCCTGTGCCCAACACTCTGTGTATATGCAGTCCTGTGCCCAGCACTCTGTGTATTATGCAGTCCTGTGCCCAGCGCTCTGTGTATTATGCAGTCCTGTGCCCAGCGCTCTGTGTATTATGCAGTCCTGTGCCCAGCGCTCTGTGTATTATGTAGTCCTGTGCCCAGCACTCTGTGTATTATGTAGTCCTGTGCCCAGCGCTCTGTGTATTATGTAGTCCTGTGCCCAGCGCTCTGTGTATTATGCAGTCCTGTGCCCAACACTCTGTGTATTATGCAGTCCTGTGCCCAGCACTCTGTGTATTATGCAGTCCTGTGCCCAGCGCTCTGTGTATTATGCAGTCCTATGCCCAGCACTCTGTGTATTATGTAGTCCTGTGCCCAGCGCTCTGTGTATTATGCAGTCCTGTGCCCAACACTCTGTGTATTATGTAGTCCTGTGCCCAGCATTCTGTGTATTATGTAGTCCTGTGCCCAGCGCTCTGTATTATGCAGTCCTGTGCCATTTGCCAATAAAAAAATATGTTCCCGGATTTTATTTTCAAAATCTGGTCACCTTACCCCAGTAGCCTCTAAGATGTTCCAGTAATTCTGTATTTTGGAGTATTCAGTGCTGTCACATGAATTCAATACCTCTTCCTGCTGAGTCAAAGAGCAGCAAGTGGGTGTGGTTAATGAAAGCCAGTGACACTATGATGATCTCTAACTTTTAGTAACCACACCCACTTGCTGCTGGGGAGTTCTTGATCCGTTCCTTGTGACTTAGGACCCATCTGTCCTATTTTAATAAAACCTGTTTGACTCCCAAACTGAAAAGCTGGGGGTCCATTGTTTCTGGTAAGGAGGGACAAAAATGGGGTTTTGTCACATCACGGAATGAATATATGTGGAGCACTTCAGCACTTTTAAGAAGATTGGAGCACAAGAGCACTTTACATTGATTATATCACTTTATTTGGAATATTATATATATGTCTATATGATGCTAGTGCTGTTTTATTTCTTTCATGTTTGCAAGTGATTCACGCTTGGTGCACAGCTGCTGCTAATAATTCATTTTTCACTCTATTTTCACCATAGCCCGAGTATCTATTTATATATATATATATAATGACCGCAGTTGTGTTCCATTATTTAAAGTCTTTCTGCCGTGGGGGCTGACAGGACTTGTTGTTTATTCATTCACAGATCTCAGTGAATGAATGACACGAGGGGTTGTGGCGATTTGACTCCTTGTTACGTTACGGTCTAAATATGAGTGTAACATGCTAAATAAGGTGGACTTTAACTTTCTGCTTATTTCCAAATAATATAATGATTCTACAGGCAATGTTGAATCATTGATGAATTTAAGAATGGTCAGTTCTGAATTTTTATTGAGTCCTGGGGACAGTGTGACAATAGTGTTCCTGGCCCTCACCTCCTTCCCCTTGCTCCGAGCCTTGTGCAGGATGAAGTCTTGGGGATGGTACGGCAGCGGAGAACGTCCAGGAATTGAGAATACAACTGGAGAACGTGCATCAGAAACAGAAATTATATCTTCTTCCTGGTCTGCAGAATCTGGTCCCAGAATACAGGTGACGAGGTTGGTCAGCACCAGGCCCAGGCTTTCCGGCTTCACAATTCGCCATAAGATAGCCGTCTGGAAGAGCGTGAGGTGGGAGAAGTTGGAGCAGGGAATGGGCCCAATTACTGTGGAGGAGAGTCTGAAGTATTCCTGCCACTGGCGGGCCTGTGTGATCAATGAGGACCTGATACCCTGGAAACAAGGCATCCTTTCCAGTTGTTGGAGTTCCTCCCAGGCAGTGGGACTCAACCATTGGGGTCTCTGGATGTAGGACGAGGACGCCTCTGGAGCCGTCTTACTCACAAGTCCCAAGAAAGAGAACCACTCTAAATCGGGTGGGTGTCCTACCGCCAGCAACACCCGGAATATCTTTTTGTGCTCTTCTGTAAGAGCAGGGAGTACATGAGAGAGGATCCCACTGGTCAGTACTTTCTCTATGGTACTCCCCTCCTCCACCTTACTGCGCAGAGCCCAGGCAGCCCAGCACAAAACAGACCTGGCAGAGAAGTGGTACTGGGGACACAGCCGTGATATCTCCTGCAGGCGGGAGTACAGATTGCAGCACTGTTCTGCTGCAGACATGTACTGGGCAATATTATCTGCTACCCGCTGCTGAAGCACCTCAACGTCACTAAGGGACTCCACTAGTGAGCTCTGCCGCTCCTCACATGCTGTCACTTGTTGCAGAAAGTCTGTTCTCTGAAGAAGCGGCACATTGTCGGAGGTGACGTAATCCAGAAAAGTGTCCTGTTAGCAGAAAAAGAGACATCACAGATGCTTTATTAAATGTATGTCCTATAATTACCCAAATGTACCCCCAAATATCCACTTCCTCCTTTCCAGATCATTTCCCAGCAGTATATTTCCTTTATCTTGTTCCTTTAGTAAGATAAAGCCTTTTTTTCCTTTGTTATGATATGACCACCAAAAGAAATGAGCTAGCTTTTGTGTGGAAACAGGTGCGGGTCTGAACCTAGATGCCAGCTGTCATTCCTCGCCCAATGTGTTGCAGGCTGTGGATTCCCTCAGCTGATGTTACCAAAGAGTGGGGATGCTCCTGACATTTTTGACCTAGTTTATCCATAACTATCCCCGTTCCTTCACATCAGCTGTGGGGCGGAGAACCCCCCCCCCCCCACACTTGCAGCTTGTTGGACTAGGAATGAAAGCTGGCTTCCAGGTTCAGACCCAAACCCAGTTCTTAACGTTTCCAAACACATCCCTGATCACTAGAACTACACAATTCTTGCAGGGGCAGCTGCTGGGAGTTTTGTTCCTATTGTTGGCAGGGCAAATACCCAGAAATACATATCCCAAGAGGCCTTTCTCTCTACACAGTGTGCTAAAAAGCTTTTTGGAGTCAAGGCAGCTGCATTGTCTTGCTGTGAAAATTCCTGAGGGCTTGGTAAGCTCAGAGTTTCGTCCTGCTCCCCTTCCCAGCCATTGACCAGAGCCACTACCTGGTACTGAATCCCCACTGTAGATCTATGGGAGGGTGCACTTGCAGTTTTGGTGATAGATATCCATCGGACAAACAGAGAGGGTGGTGACAGAACACTAAACACCTGACAGGTGACCCAACACTTTAACACTTGCATTTGAAAAACAGAGGGCCTCCCTCTACCTACACAACTTGACCTCCCCCCTCCAGGTAGTTTTCCTTTTGAACTCCAGACAGGCACCCTTTTTCCTACTGTAACAATTGATTAGTGAGCCAGAAGCAAATGTTCATCATCAGTGTAATGTCTGGGAAGGTTCTCATTTAGCCAGGTCATGGTATACCTAGTAGCAAAGGTGCAATATGAGAAAAATTGTGCAAATGTGCAAAAATTATGTGCCAATCAATGAATATTTCATATATATACAAAATCATGAATTGATTAATGATTGCTTAAAGTTCATCTTATATTATTAATAAATAAATAAAATATAACAAAATCCAATATTCGGTGATTATTCCTTGTTTCAGGAACTGTGCAAGTGCTCAATAATAACAATCCAATGGTGACTGGTAAAGTGCAGGTGCTGAATGCCTTCTTCCAGTGAAGCAATTTATGAAATGGGTGACTTACCAAATGTAGTGGGTCTCATATACTTTGAAAACATCACCGGATGTGACGAAACGCGTCAGAACGTGGACCGCACAGCGTGACATTCATTTGGAGCGCAAGCCGGATTTACCTCCGCTCGCCACTCTGCATGGTTGTATCGGTTTGTCACGAACATTTCCGCATTACGATCCTTGCCGGATCTTGCTGAATAGTGCTATTTTGTACTTTTATGGGAATAAACCCCTTTTTAAACAATATTATACCATCTGGAGCCTTTATCTTTTTTCTTCCAAAAACAATATTACAAGCTGCCTTATGGAACGGTGAGGAGGAAATCACCATCAGCACAGCCAGGAGGATCTTAAAAGGGACCTACCAATAAGCAAGATTGGTCTCAATATTGTAAGGTATATGAGACCCACTACATTTGGTAAGTCACCCATTTCATAAATTGCTTCACTGGAAGAAGGCATTCAGCACCTGAACTTTACCAGTCACCATTGGATTGTTATTATTGAGCACTTGCACAGTTCCTGAAACAAGGAATAATCACGGAATATTGGATTTTGTTATATTTTATTTATTTATTAATAATATAACATGAACTTAAAGCAATCATTAATCAATTTATGATTTTGTATATATATGAAATATTCATTGATTGGCACATAATTTTTGCACATTTGCACAATTTTTCTCATATTGCACCTTTGCACAGTTTTATGTTTTAGATATAATATATTTTAAGCAAGCGCTGTAGATAGCCCCCCACCAGGACTATTTTCTTTCACACATAACCCTACACTACTGCTGCTGCTATATTCACAATTTTGTCACTATTTTAAACAATTTTTAATATTTAAAAACACTAACTCCTAGGCGCGGGGAGTACGCTTTATTAAGTGTTACTTTTCTACATACCTAGTAGTAGTTGGTCACATTCAACTGGACTTGTTGTGTAAGGTTGGAGGTGATTTGTAACTTATCCAAGCTGCTTCCCCATTTCTAATGAGTGTCAGCAACATACCTTAGTATTGATAGCCACACGGGTAGCACCAACACTTTAATCCAATCTCCATGGAATGTGCCATGGCAAATGTTCATTGCTCAAGAACAGGATTGGAGACATGAAAGTTGTAAAACCACCTTGTTCTAGTTACATAATTCCATCCTTCCCATGTCTTCTTGGCACCAATGACGGCATTAGAACTGGAACTAGGCTGTAACGAGAACTACTCAATCTTCCACCCTTCTCTTGGACAATAACATCTACCTAGACACATTCAATGGTGATTGGATTAAAGTGTCTGTGTTACCTGTGTAGATATAAATATGGAATATGTTCCTGACACTCATTAGAGCTAAAGACCTGAGTTGGGTAAGCTACGAAATGCCTTCAAGAATACAGACCAAGTCACCAGAGATTTAAAGGAGATGTACAGCCAAAGCTCGCTTGGCTGTACATCTCCTATGGATCACAGGAGTGCAGTTAGTTCTGCACTCCTGTGACCCCTTTTCAGCAGAGAGCGGTCTGAAGTCCGCTCTCTGCTGACATCACAGATGTCGGTCCAGGCACTGGTCATCACAACAGAGTCGGGATCCGCCAGGTACCTGGACCGACACCCGGCTCAGCCTCTCAGGGAGCCGCTAAGAGCCTGAGCCGGCCGCTCCCTGTTCCTCCACAGCCTAGCACTCCAATGAGCGAGGAGGGGGCAGAGCAGAGAGTGGTGACTGACAGCAGCTCTCTGCTCGGTGTGCTGTCAGAACCGAGCGATCCGCGGTGTTCGATCACTCGGTTCTCAGCGCAGGCACTGGTCATCACAACAGAGTTGGGATCCGCCAGGTGCCTGGACCAACACCCGGCTCAGCCTCTCGGGGAGCCGCTGAGAGCCTGAGCCGGCCGCTCCCTGTTCCTCCACAGCCCAGCACTCCAATGAGCGAGGAGGAGGGCAGAGCAGAGAGTGGTGACTGACAGCAGCTCTCTGCTCGGTGAGCTGTCAGAACCGAGCGATCGGCGGTGTTCCATCACTCGGTTCTCAGCGCAGAGGCGCCAGGGGACCAATGCAGCATCGAACCGATGCTGCATCGACCTAGGTAAGTATTAATGGGGAAAAAAAGGAAACCCCATACTTCTCTTTTAACCATTTGTTACCATCTCCCCTGACACTGCTGTCCATCCTACTCCTAGTCATGTGGTATGTAAGGTGTTCATCATGTTTCACCTTGGCTCGCTGCACGTTCCCAGTCAGTTGTAAATAGTTTGTGTAGAGACTCCTCCTCTCATCCTGCAGCCGCGGATCTTTAAGCAGCAGAATCTGGTGGGTCAGCTCTTCTTTTAGTTCAGAAGAACCAAGACTCAGATCCATCACCATCACCTCATTTATGAAGGCTGGACCAGCTTCTGTAAAGGACACTAAAAGTAAGGTAACAGAATGATCACATGGTATCCTCTTTTACATTCAAAGCGGTACTCACCCTGCACAAACTCCCGCAGAGGGAGAGAAGTGCTCAGGAAAACTTGGAAAGGCAGAGGTGCTTTATCCTCTGAGGACACGGCTCCTCTGGGGCGGGGACCGCTTAGGAGCTCAGGGGAGGGTGAAGTTATGTGTGATGTTTCTCTAGAATTTGGAGAGTTTCTGATCCGATGGAATAATTGTTGAACGCTATTCACACAGGACAAATTCTTCTCCACGTTGGCAATGAGAAGTGGCACATCTTTCATCAGAAAAGAAGATGACATATAAACACAAAGATTTTATACTTGGCATCACACAAAGCGATCAACAAATTATATACCCGGAGTCACAAACACAGAATACATTTCTGATGTCACACACAGATTATAAACCCAGCATCACATACACAGAAGATGGAACCGGATCTGTGGATTTTCTCACCTTCTTTCACTGCAACCTCCAGTTTCTGGGAAAGTCCTGGTTCAGAGGAGTCAACGACCTGCAGATTTCGTCTCTGCACTGCCTGAATTTCAGGTGAACCTGCACAGACACGGAAGAGGTTAAAGAGGAGGTTCACTCCTCAAAACAATAACTAAATTAGAAGTCAGCAGCTACAAATTCTGCACCTGCTGACTTTTAATAAAAGGACACACATCTGTCCAGGGATCTAGCCCCATCCTTAGCCGGGCTAGTTCTTCACTAGCCTTTCGGGTTCTTGGCGCTGGCATCATAACTGTGGGCAGCCGGCTGTGCTCACAACTGTGGGCAGCTGGCTACCCACTGTGAATGTGCAAGCAAGGGTATGCTGAAGCTTGCTCTCACCTGTCTCATCTGTCCCCAGTACAGCAGACAGCCAACTCTCAGCCATGTAATCTGGGTCTATAACCAGCATCAGGGTATCAGCATAACGGCTGGCAGCTCGGAGCAGTGTGGCACGGGTCTGTGTCTCTATAGTGACCGGCAATCTCCTCCTATGCCACCCTATCCGCTCTGTGGGAACACTGAGCACCTCTAGGAGGAGGGACCCTTCATTGTGCCCGGAATGGTCCAAGGTGTCCCTGACATCATCTGGATCCAGAGGAACTTCCACCCCATCGCACAGCCCCTGCCACTTCTCCAATAATGCCATACAGCGAGGCCAAGGGAGACTGCCAAGGTAGGAAATAGAGGCGGCAACCAGAAGAGACTCAGCCGGGACCAACTGAAGACGGTTCTGTAAAGTCTAAGAATGGGATGAGAGAAGGTCAGAGAGTCACAGAGAATCCACATCCTCACCTTAATATTTTATACATGACTACCAACTGCTGACCCGGAAAAAAATCTCTTCCTGACCTCTAAAGGGATTTGGATAAAACCCCAGATCTGTAATCATCTCTGTACTGTTAGAAAAGAAGGGGATACTTTTTATTGTGTACTTTTAGGATGCCACATCTTTACTGCCCTTACATTAAAGAACCCTTCCCACCGCCTGAAATTACAATATTCTTCCAATATCTAGGGAACCTAAAAGGATGGCATTTACTAATCCAACAATTACACCCTCTCTCACCGCAATCCCAATTACTTGTATTGTTATCATTTTACATTTACATTATATAGCTCTGACAACAGTACTGTACTCTATTAATATTATTATTATATTTTAATATAACTGACATATAGAGTTCACCGGGAAGAAAGGTGGGCATCAACATTTTGCTATAAGGCCCCATAATTCATAGTTATGCCCTTGGTCCCACATATGGATTCTGGCACACAGAATATTGGAGGTGGTGAAGCATATAGAATAGTTGTCATTATTTATAATGTCCTAGTGCTGCTAATAGATTTCTTTTACTTTTTTAAAAGATGTTTTTATTGGTATTTCTACTTTAAATTTATACAATGAAAGTCCTCTTTGTGTCATTCTTGGGGTTGGGGATGTAAGTAAACATAGTTAGGCCATGATAGGAGTTGCATTATATCTAAACATATATATTACAACTGCCAAGAGGGTTCATTGTGTACTTGATACTTTGGCATTTCTGTATTTGTTTTGTTGTAATGTTCTTCAATTGTCGGAACCTGCTGCTTCGAAAAATAAAAAATGTGAAAAAACCTACATATATTACAACTTACAGTATCTCACAAAAGTGAGTACACCCCCCACATTTTTGTAAATATTTTATTCTATCTTTTCATGTGACAACACTGAAGAAATGACACTTTGCTACAATGTAAAGTAGTGAGTGTACAGCTTGTATAACAGTGTAAATTTTCTGTCCCCTCAAAATAACTCAACACACAGCCATTAATGTCTAAACCGCTGGCAACAAAAGTGAGTACACCCCTAAGTGACAATGTCCAAATTGGGCCCAATAAGCCATTTTCCCTCCCCAGTGTCATGTGACTCCTTCGTGTTACAAGGTCTCAGGTGTGAATGGGGAGCAGGTGTGATAAGTTTGGTGTTATCGCTCTCACTCTCTCATACTGGTCACTGGAAGTTCAACATGGCACCTCATGGCAAAGAACTCTCTGAGGATCTGAAAAAAAGAATTGTTGCTCTACATAAAGATGGCCTAGGCTATAAGAAAGTTGCCAAGACCCTGAAACTGAGCTGCAGCAAAGTGGCCAAGACCATACAGAGGTTTAACAGGACAGGTTCCACTCAGAACAGACCTCGTCGAACAAAGAAGTTGAGTACACGTGCTCAGCGTTATATCCAGAAGTTGTCTTTGGGAAATAGACGTATAAGTGCTGCCAGCATTGCTGCAGAGGATGAAGGGGTAGGAGGTGCAGCCTGTCAGTGCTCAGACCATACGCCGCACACTGCATCAAATTGGTCTGCATGGCTGTCATCCCAGAAGGAAGCCTCTTCTAAAGATGATGCACAAGAAAGCCGGCGAACAGTTTGCTGAAGACAAGCAGACTAAGGACATGGATTACTGGAACCATGTCCTGTGGTATGATGAGACCAAGATAAACTTATTTGGTTCAGATGGTGTCAAGCATGTATGGCGGCAACCAGGTGAGGAGTACAAAGACAAGTGTGTCTTGCCTACAGTCAAGCATGGTGGTGGGAGTGTCATGGTCTGGGGCTGCATGAGTGCTGCCGGCACTGGGGAGCTACAGTTCATTGAGGGAACCGTGAATGCCAACATGTACTGTGACATACTGAAGCGGAGAATGATTGCCTCCCTTCGTAGACTGTGCCGCAGGGCAGTATTCCAACATGATAACGACCCCAAACACACCTCCAAGACAACCGCTGCTTTGCTAAATAAGCTGGGGGTAAAGGTGATGGACTGGCAAAGCATGTCTCCAAACCTAAACCCTATTGAGCATTTGTGGGGCATCCTCAAATGGAAGGTGGAGGAGCGCAAGGTCTCCATCATCCAGCTCCGTGATGCTGTCATGGAGGAGTGGAAGAGGACTCCAGTGGCAACCTGTGAAGCTCTGGTGAACTCCATGCCCAAGAGGGTTAAGGCAGTGCTGGAAAATAATGGTGGCCACACAAAATATTGACACTTTTGGCCCAATTTGGACATTGTCACTTAGGGGTGTACTCACTTTTGTTGCCAGCGGTTTAGACATTAATGGCTGTGTGTTGAGTTATTTTGAGGGGACAGCAAATTTACACTGTTATACAAGCTGTACACTCACTACTTTACATTGTAGCAAAGTGTCATTTCTTCAGTGTTGTCACATGAAAAGACATAACAAAATATTTACAAAAATGTGAGGGGTGTACTCACTTTTGTGAGATACTGTATATACCAATATGTGCTACGAATTGAGGACTCCCATTCACACCTGTGCATGGGACCAGTGCTGTGTGTTAGAAAAATCCCGCTAGTTGCATCTTTGATGCCCTTTTATCATAATGCATATAGAGTTCAATACAATGCAAATCTAAAATGCACCTACTACATACTGCTCAGGTGTGAACCGGGCCTTATACAACACCAGAGGTCAATGAAGGCAATGTATGAGTAGATCAGGTCCAGGGTGCCTTTTTCTCTATTTTGAGGTTTACTTTGAAATTCATAGGTTATTTGGTACAAAGGAAGATTGGAATTAATTGGATGTTTCCGTTCAGTTAAAGAGGCAAACGTGGTTCTTTTCATGTCAATTTAGTACATTTGGATATATTTAAAGTACAACTAAAGGCAAAACTTTTTGTTGGTTTTAGTTAGGGCTGAGAGGGATTAGAACCCCTTTTTGATTTTATTGCTGTCTGTGCCCCCGTTAAGGAGATTCACCCTCTATGTTAGTCCTGTTTACCATTGTCATTGAAAGTGAAAGTAAAAGAAAATCACACATTTTGGGTTGTCCCCAGAAAACTAATAGAGGGGAAATCTTTCAAGGGGGACACCAAGGGATTCCCTTAATTGCAGGATTTCCTCTTATTTCCTGTGTGGCTAAGGGGACAGGAAGTGAAGTGAAATCTCCCCAATAGGGACACGGTGAAAGAAAATCTGACAGGGGTTATAACCCTCCCTTGCTCTATCCAAAATGAAAAAAAAAGTTTTGCATATAGCTCTACATTATGTCTTCCAATACACCAAGAAGGCAAGTTTTAGGGTTCATGTATGTTAAAGTGGAGTTCCACTCAAAAGTGGAACTCCGCTGATCTGCTTCCTCCCCCCCTCCAGTGCCCCATTTGGCACCTTTCAGGGGGGAACAGGTACCTCTTTTTGACAGGTACCCTTCCCCACTTCCTAGGAGACAGCGCCGTGGTGCTGTCCCTCGGAAGTTCGGCCCCCTCCTTTTTCCTCCGTCGCTGGGCCAATTACAGATCTCAGCGCGCTTTGCGCATGCACAGTAAGGAACCAGCAGTGAAGCCTTTCAGCCTTACCCTGGATGGTGGCGGCGGCACCCGAGAGCCGATATGAAAATTGGCTTCGGATGCCGACATCACGGGCTCCCTATACAGGTAAGTTCTACTATTTAAAAGTCAGCAGCTACAGTATTTGTAGCTTCTGACTTTTATTTTTTTTAAGGGGGGGCGGAACTCTGTTTTAAGAAGACCTAAAGTTTGTTTTTACCTTTGGATTATGACAGAGAGGATTTTGTGTCAGCAGGCTGCTTTAGTTTATATGACCCTCATGAGTGTGAGGATACTTCCCCCCTTAAACAGGTCCAGGAGCATCACCTACCTCCAGAGCAGATCTCCATGCAGACTCGTGAGCTCTTGCCCGGTCCTCATACTCCTGCGCCAGACTCCGCTTCTCCTGACACAGCATCACCTGTCTGCGGAGGTCTTCTTCATCCTTTCTGGCGTTCTTCAGCTGGAGTGACAGCTGCTCTCCCTTGACCCTCAGACGTTCCTGGGAGAGCCTCTGCTCCGCCATCCTTTCAGCCACCTCCAAGTCCTGTGCCTCTGCCCGGGACAGAATACTTCTACTCTTCTCCAGTTTCCGGAGTACGCTGCAGTATTGGTGAAGACCGCGCAACCACTCACAGAGAGATGCAGCCGCTGCGCTGGCCGGCCTGACACAGGAGGCGCTAAATTCAGACCCTCTGACTGCACGAGACAGAGCCGAGAACATGGCGTCCGACATTCCACAGCTATCATAGAACTGCAGATCCTGCAAATACAACAACTGACACTGAGGAATCGGTTCATGATATACTCCAACCTGGCAGATGCAGAGCCCCAGGGTCAGACATTTGTAGATTCTCTAACCTGGACACTACTGAGAGTACTCTGTATATACCCCGACACCTCCAGAGTACGGTGTATATACCCAGTCACCTCCAGAGTACGGTGTATATACCCAGTCACCTCCAGAGTATGGTGTATATACCCAGTCACCTCCAGAGTATGGTGTATATATCCAGTCACCTCCAGAGTACGGTGTATATACCCAGTCATCTCCAGAGTACGGTGTATATACCCAGTCACCTCCAGAGTACGGTGTATATACCCAGTCACCTCCAGAGTACGCTGTATATACCCAGTCACCTCCAGAGTACGCTGTATATACCCAGTCACCTCCAGAGTACTCTGTATATACCCAGACACCTCCAGAGTACTCTGTATATACCCAGTCACCTCTATAGTACTCCTTATATACCCAGTCACCTCCAGAGTATGGTGTATATATCCAGTCACCTCCAGAGTACGGTGTATATACCCAGTCACCTCCAGAGTACGGTGTATATACCCAGTCACCTCCAGAGTACGGTGTATATACCCAGTCACCTCCAGAGTACGCTGTATATACCCAGTCACCTCCAGAGTACGCTGTATATACCCAGTCACCTCCAGAGTACTCTGTATATACCCAGACACCTCCAGAGTACTCTGTATATACCCAGTCACCTCTATAGTACTCCTTATATACCCAGTCACCTCCAGGGTACTCTGTATATACCCAGTCACCTCCAGGGTACTCTGTATATACCCAGTCACCTCCAGGGTACTCTGTATATACCCAGTCACCTCCAGAGTACTCTGTATATACCCAGTCACCTCTAGAGTACTCTGTATATACCCAGTCACCTCCAGAGTACTCTGTATATACCCAGTCACCTCTAGAATACTCTGTATATACCCAGTCACCTCCAGGGTACTCTGTATATACCCAGTCACCTCCAGGGTACTCTGTATATACCCAGTCACCTCCAGGGTACTCTGTATATACCCAGTCACCTCCAGAGTACGCTGTATATACCCAGTCACATCCAGGGTACTCTGTATATACCCAGTCACCTCCAGGGTACTCTGTATATACCCAGTCACCTCCAGAGTACTCTGTATATACCCAGTCACCTCTAGAGTACTCTGTATATACCCAGTCACCTCCAGAGTACTCTGTATATACCCAGTCACCTCTAGAATACTCTGTATATACCCAGTCACCTCCAGGGTACTCTGTATATACCCAGTCACCTCCAGAGTACTCTGTATATACCCAGTCACCTCCAGGGTACTCTGTATATACCCAGTCACCTCCAGGGTACTCTGTATATACCCAGTCACCTCCAGAGTACTCTGTATATACCCAGTCACCTCTAGAGTACTCTGTATATACCCAGTCACCTCCAGAGTACTCTGTATATACCCAGACACCTCTATAGTACTCCCTATATACCCAGTCACCTCCAGAGTACTCTGTATATACCCAGTCACCTCTAGAGTACTCTGTATATACCCAGTCACCTCCAGAGTACTCTGTATATACCCAGTCACCTCCAGAGTACTCTGTATATACCCAGTCACCTCCAGAGTACTCTGTATATATCCAGTCACCTCCAGAGTACTCTGTATATACCCCAGTCACCTCCAGAGTACTCTGTATATACCCAGTCACCTCTAGAGTACTCTGTATATACCCAGTCACCTCTAGAGTACTCTGTATATACCCAGTCACCTCTATAGTACTTCCTATATACCCAGACACCTCCACACTACTCTGAACATACCTGATAGAAATCTTCTTGTCCCAGCAGTAGTTTGGCGCTCTCCCACCCGGGCTCTTTTCCGAACACAGTACACAGGACATCTGTGACCATTATTACTGGGGGTGGGGGGGCTCTGTAACTCCTTATCTCCTCCACATCCGACAATTTTAGCTGCTTCTGGATCTCCGACCACTGGACACAGGCCTGCAAGAGGGGACATCATAACATGGTGGACAAATGACGGGGAATGAGCCTTAGTCTTATGCAATTAAGCTTCTGTCTACACACTGCACACAGAGCCTCACCTGGGCAGGTACCAGAGTTGTGAGCCCCATTTGTCAAAGTGTCGATAAAAGGAACTCTATGCATCGCCCCACAGCAACCAACAATAAGCAAAGCTGCTTTGGCAAATGATAGCTGGAGACTGAAAGTCAGAATCTGATTGGTTGTTCAGGGGCAATATCGGCAGTGTTACCATAAATGAGGCTCCTAACAAGCGGTCAGATTTCCTTGATTTTTTTTGCTAACATTAAAAGAAAAATCTAGATTTTTACTGAAATTTTAAACACATCTAAATATATATTCCATATCGCTACAGCCCAAATAATCAGCACCTAGTGTACATACCTGCATGATGATATAATGGATTGTAAAAATCACAAAATATATTTTCTCCACATAAAATTAATCCATGTGGATCAAGTAAATAAAGTCATTCATTTGGCGTTCATAGTGAATTCAGCCAAAAAGTGACTGTACTGATAATAAAAACTACACATTTTCTTTGTCTACCTAAATCAGTGCATTGAATCACGAATATAAATCTGTTACTATGCAGACCTATCTTTTAAAAAAAATAACATGAACAGAAACTTATTAACACACAGCAAGCGAAATAGAAAGAATATTTATTCTTTATTATGCTAGAAAGATATAGATCTGTAAAGACAGTGCCAGACATATTTTTCTAGTTTAATAAAGTTAAAAAATATTTTGAATGAATTATTTTTTATTAAAGAGTAATTATAAAAAAATATTATTATTTTTTTTTTCAGTTTGCTGTGTGTCAATAAGTCTTTTCCATACCCATCACTACTGTCCCCAATGGATAGGTAAATTATTGACACACAGCTACTTTTTTTTTTTATAAATAATACATCATGAAAAATAAATATTAAATCATATAATATATTTTTTTATTAAAAAAAAATCATTATTATGATAGAAAAATCTATGTTCTTTTTTTTTATATTTAATCCATCATGAAAAATAAATATTAAATCCTTTAAAATACTTTTAATGAAAAAAATCTTACAATGCTAGAAAAATGTATGTCTGTAAAGACAGATTTAGACATAACATAGTCAATTATTTTTAATGAATTATTATTATAATGGATTACTTATTTAAAATTGATTATTATTATTATTATTATTATTATTAATTAATATTATTATTATTAATATTATCATCTTACTGTTTCATTAAGCATTTTTTCTTAGTTCCCATGTTCTCACCATCAAAAAAAAATCCCCTCTTGTAAACCCAATATTTGAATCACACACATCCATTAACAGTGTGCAGATTTATTTTATACCGTCCCATTCAGTTAGCTGTAGTAACTGGCCGAGACTGTAAGCTGTACTGCACCATTGACTCAACTAATACACAAAGGGTCCTGCAACAAGCATTTGGTTTGCTGCAAATTTCACCCTTCCATTGGTGATGGTAAGATTTATACACTCTCCTAATGGAGTCCTACGACTGAGGTTTTTAAAAGATTTAGGTAAAATAAAATATTTTAATTTAAAAAAATATTATATTAAGATACTGAGTTTGCAAGCCATAAGTTATTGATATTCAGCACAGCCCCTTTTGGCTGAATTAACCACTGTCCTGGATTGACGCTAACGTAACGCTAACTGATGTCACCTGTGACACTAATACAGTGATCGGAAAAAAGATCTGTACACTATAATAGTGACACTGTGACAGGGCAATGAAGAGGTTAACTAGGGGTGATCAGGGGGTAAATCTTTATTAGAGGATATATGGCGGGTACCCGAACCCTATCTGGGACTACCGCTGAACTACCACTAACTGCCGCTCACACTAACTTGCGTCACAAGTGACACTAATACAGTGATCAGTAAATTATCTGTATACTTTATATAGTGACACTGTGACAGGGAGCGAAAGGGTTAACTGGGGGGGGGGGTGATCAGTGGGTTAAATGTGTGCCTATGTGTACTGGGGTCAGTGTAGTGCTTGTGTACTCACTGTCTGATGTTCTGTCCTCTCATGGTTCTGAACCGAATCAGCACATCGTAGGGACGGCGGGCGTGCGCGCCCCTACCCCCTTTTTGTACACTAAATACATTTTGTGATTTTAATATCACTTTTATCCCTTTGGTACTTTCTGTGTGGCTATCAGGACCCCTGCAGACACTGATCCGTGTTTCCCCGTTTCCCTGTTATAGCAGAATATTTTTGAGGCATGTCCCCAGTCTCCAACAACTCCTATATAATGTTCACAGTCTATGACCATCTCCTGCAACCTGTCACCAGTCCTAACCATATTTTGTATCATGTCTGCAGCCTCTGACCATTCCCTATATTATAATTACAGTATCTGACCATCTATTGCAGGGGTCTTCAAACTATGGCCCTCCAGTTGTTCAGGTACTACAATTCCCATCATGCCTAGTCATGTCTGTGAATTTTGGAGTTTTTCAATGCCTCATGGGATGTGTAGTTCCGCAACAGCTGGAGGGCCGTAGTTTGAGGATCCCTGATCTATTGAGTCATGTCCCTATGAAGCCAAGATGTTCTTTTTTAGTTTTGGATAAGGCAGGGGAGGGTTAAACTCCCTGCCAGCCTTTTTTTTTTGTTGACTGTGTCCTTGATGTGTCTCCAGAACTGGAAGTGAAAGGAAATCTTCACAAAGTCAGTTGTCACAGCAACAGGTGTCACCAATGGAAGGTTTCCCCACCCCTCTTTTTCTGGTGACAACTGCAAAATTTTGGATTTTCCATGACCTTCTATTTTAGTAACCAGGAAAAATAGAGGGGGAAATCTCCACAGACAACAATAAAAACCTAACAGGGCTTCTAATTCTTCACCACTATATTCAAAACTAAAACAAGTTTTGGCTATACATAAATGTTAACTGACCACAAGACTGTTACTATGAAAAGTCTTACCTTGGGGGCAGAGATATCAGGGGGCATAAACATGTTTTTAGGTTTTCCTTGTTTAAAGAGTTTTATTGAAGATTCAGAGAAGCAAAATAGGAAGTACATATGAGAACAATAACAAGGTTTTCTTTGCAGAACAACCAGGTTAATAACGAGTACATTCAGTAGTCATTATAACTTTACCATTTGGCATTGTACATAAGAACGCAAATCATGTAGTAGAGATGAATAATGCTAATTGGTTATTTTACAATTACAACAGGCCTATTAGTGAGGTCACTACGGATACATGAAGTTTGATGAACAATAAAGACAGGTTGAAACACAGTGGGACCTGTGGTGGGTCTCTTTTATAACCAGAGCTGGTTCAGGAGTCTTGATATCGAGAACTGTGCTTGCTATTAGCATTGGACTGAAAAAAAAGGACTGGATAAGTGTGGTGCTCTAGGTTAGTACAGGGTTCGTATCCATTTTTACCAATAAAATTCCATGGCTTTTCCATGACTTCATGTAAATATTCATGACCTAATGTTTGTGTGAAATGTCTATGTATACATGTTAAATAAGAAGAAAATCCATGTTACACCCATTTCCCTGGCATTGCTACACACTAACGTTAGCTGAAACTGCGTTACCCCCATAGACTGTAAAAAAGGTCACCCCACGCAGAGAACGTCACTTGACGGATCGCGCGAAAGTTAACTATTGTAATTTTACCAATATTATCAACTATATTCGAATATACTGGAGAAAGAAAAAGATTTGATGAGCGCTCCTGCTTGGGGATAAAGCTTCAGTTCGGCGAGTCATGATGGATAAGGTGCAGCCGGACTGGTATGGATGGCACAAATGCGGTTCACACATGCTCCGAAACCGGTTACCGCTCCCCCCCAAGTCATTACTGAGTCCCCTGATTGGTTCTCCCCTAGTGTCATCTCCTGGCCAGCCTCAGGCACGGAAACACCGCAGACCCAGAAGGACGCCGATCTATGAAGATAGATGCTTACACTTCCATGTAATTTCCTAATATGTGTCAATAAAATTATTTACATCTGCTACACAGAGTGGCGCCTTTCTCTCAAATTTCCATGACTTTTCCAAAATTTTGTGGGTTCAATTATTTTCCAAAACTTATCCAGGCCTTGAAATTGCCATTTTAAAATTCCATAGCTTTTTCAGGATTTCATGACCGTACGAACCCTGTTAGTAGGAGTTAAGCGAGGCATTACTAGGGTAGATCAGAGGTCACCAATTACCAATGACCTCTGGCCTGCCTCCCAAGCTCTATCTCCCACTACCCAATAAAAGACTTTACTCAAAGTGAAATTAAATGGCCAGAAGGCCTTTTATTAAACATACGAATAAATAACAAAACATACCATTACAGGTCAACTTGGGTTGGAAGTCCTTGAAGGTACCATATTACTGAAACATTGTGTCTGTGGCACCCACTAGCTAAGATTTTACCTCAGCCGCAAGACACCGCCTCAGGGGCAATCCCATCTGACCTCAGACACATTACAGGTCTACCGTGACCTGGTCACTATTATTGGACCCTCAACTAGAGGGCATCATGCCAACAATGGTTCCCCACCTTTTTCCCAAAACACCAGTTTTTCCACCCTTTCAAGGACCCAAAACCTCCAAACTACAAACTACCACAAACCCAAAGTAACCAAACAAAAAAGGGGAGGAGGGAGAACATTCATCTGATGGCTTCAATTCTCCGTCTCATTATGTCACACCCCTGCCTGCAAACTATGTTCCTACACTCTTCCCCTCACCCAGTCTCTTCAGCCAATCCGGTAAGCACTATAATTTCGCCACTTATTACACAATAAACCCCACACTGTAAAAATCCCCTTCCCCCGTCATGTATGCCCTGCGTCTATCCATTTCATTCCTAGCTCTGGGCCTGCCTCAGGCATGGCAAAACTACCAATCAGTGACATGCTGAGTTGTGTCATGCAATTAAAAAAAAGCCTATATTGTGCAAAAAGTGAGGAGCTACATGAGAAATGTTAGGCAGAAAAGAAAGATGGGGGAGAGATAAAGGAAAGGGGTTCCCCAGGGGTGACCTGACCGCCAAGGAGAAATGCCATGAGATTGATGCGATTTACAGCTACCAAGGTAAAGGACCGTTTTATCAACGTTTGGTGGTAAGCAGTGCCTGATCCAGGGTTGTCAGACCGTGTCAAATTTGGTTATCTGGTCTCTTTCAATGGCTTCCATTTTGGCGTGTATCATATAGTGTGGTTTACTCTATGTTTCGCCTCAGCTACGACTAAAGAAGGGGGTTTCCATGCCTTAGCTATTGTTTGTTTCATGGCTGTAAGGAGTTGAATAAAAAGTTTGAATGCTTTTAGGTTTTAAAGGAGTGTTGTAGTACAGATATGGGGTGACTGATTTTGAGTTGCACTGACATATCAGGTTATACAGCACAGCTGTGGGGGTGCCGATATTCAAGAACAGATATTGGGTTGCAGTGACATGTCAGATTATACAGAACAGTACTGGGGTACTGTTACTCAGGGGTGGATATTAGGGTTCATTGACATGTCCGGTTATACAGAACAGTGTTGGGCTATGGTTACTTGGGGTACATTGACTTGTCAGGATATACAGAACAGTGTTAGGCTATGGTTACTTGGGGTACATTGACATGTCCGGTTATACAGAACAGTGTTGGGCTATGGTTACTTGGGGTACATTGACATGTCAGGATATATAGAACACTGTTGGGCTATGGTTACTTGGGGTACATTGACTTGTCAGGTTTAACAGAACAGTGTTGAGCTATGGTTACTTGGGGTACATTGACATGTCAGGTTATACAGAACAGTGTTGGGCTATGGTTACATGGAGTACATTGACATGTCAGGTTATACAGAACTGTGTTGGGCTATGGTTACTTGGGGTACATTGACATGTCAGGTTATACAGAACAGTGTTGGGCTATGGTTACTTGGGGTACATTGACATGTCAGGTTATACAGAACAGTGTTGGGCTATGGTTACTTGGGGTACATTGACATGTCCGGTTATACAGAACAGTGTTGGGCTATGGTTACATGGGGTACATTGACATGTCAGATTATACAGAACAGTGTTGGGCTATGGTTACTTGGGGTACATTGACATGTCAGGATATACAGAACAGTGTTGGGCTATGGTTACTTGGGGTACATTGACATGTCCGGTTATACAGAACAGTGTTGGGCTATGGTTACATGGGGTACATTGACATGTCAGGTTATACAGAACAGTGTTGGGCTATGGATACTTGGGGTACATTAACATGTCAGAATATACAGGACAGTGTTGGGCTATGGTTACATGGGGTACATTGACATGTCAGGATATACAGAACAGTGTTGGGCTATGGTTACTTGGGGTACATTGACATGTCAGGATATATAGAACACTGTTGGGCTATGGTTACTTGGGGTACATTGACTTGTCAGGTTATACAGAACAGTGTTGGGCTATGGTTACTTGGGGTACATTGACATGTCAGTGTTGGATACAGATACTCAGTAACTGATATTGAGGTGCGCGGACAAGTCAAGTTTTATAGCAGTGTTGGGGTACAGTTACTTGGGGACAGCTATCAGGGTGCACTGACAGGTCAGATTATATAGATTATATAGTGTTGGGGTACAGATGCTTAGCGACTGATGTTGGGGTGAATTGACATGTCAGGATATCCAGCACAATGTTGGGGTACAGATGCTAAGTGATAGGTATTGGGGTGCATCTATCTGCTCACCTCTTCCAGTTGGAGTTGTCTGTGGCCCTGTAATGTGTTGACTTGGTTTCTCACACATTCTTTGGATCTTTCCAGCTCCTCACACTCCGCCCTCACCTGGCACTCGGCTTCCCTCGTCTCTTCCAGTTCTTTCCTCTGGCGCTCTGTCTCCTATCAGAGAAAAAGGGATTTTTATGGGGTTATGACACTGAGATTCTGTGCCATGAAATTAAACGAAGGTTACTACAGAGGCCTCTGTATTGGTAGAGATGGTATAGGAGAAGTCCAGGGTCACTGCTGGTCTAGTTGGGCTTACAGCAGTAGAGTTCTGTTAGAAAATATTTTGGAATGTTTGTTCAATTTTCTAATAGTTGATGGGTGAAAAAATGGACAATAGTTTTCAATCATAGAGGTTTATTTACTAAAGCTAGAGAATGCAAAAATCAGGCTCACTTCTGCATAGAAACCAATCAGCTTCCAGGTGTTATTGCCAAAGCTTAAATGGATTGTAAGGCAGACATTCTATGCATTAGGATAAAAAAAAAAAACCTTCTGTGTGCAGCAGCCCCTCTAATACTTACCTGAGCTCATCTTTATCCAGCAATGTTGCAGGAGTGTATCAGCTGCCCAGGACTCCCCATTGGCTTAGACAGTAGCACAATGTGATTGGCTCCTGCTGCTTTCAATCAAAGTCAGCCAGCCAGCCAATCAGGAGAAAGAGGGGGCGGGGCTCAGTGTCTGAATGGACACAGGGAGCTGTGACTCAGCTCGGGTGCCCCCATAGCAAGCTGCTTGCTGTGGGGGCACTCAACAGGAGAGAGGGGCCAGGAGCACAGAAGAGGGACCCGAGAAGAGGATGTTCCAGGCCACTCTATGTAAAACCAACTGCACAAAGCAGGTAAAATATGACTTTACAATCACTTTAAGTGAACAACATCTTTTATGGATAAATTAAATTCTATCTGCAAATGTGGTTTTCATTCAAGAAAAATTGGACTTAATTTGCGCAACACTGACATGGCAATTGAATAAAATGCTTCTGGGTTTTCATGCAAAATGTGTCGATTCCATAATGAAACTATTGAATTCTCTAACAAATTATTTTTCTGAATCTGAATTTTTTTTTTTAATTTTAAAAATGAAATGCTACAGGTGTATGGCCAGCTTTGGAATCTCTGCTTTTTACCTGGTCATCGCACTCCTCCCTTTCTGTACTCTGGTCTTCTAAGGCCAGCCATTGATGGCTGAATGTACCAAGCTAATCGATCGATCAACTTGGGTACAACTAGCCTGCCGAATTGGCTTGTGATTATAGCAAGTGGCTGCTGTAGCCTCTAGCAATAATCATTGTCCTCTCCTGGCGGCAAAATCTGGTGCAGCTCTGCAGAGAAACCAATCAGCTTCTAGGTTCTTTTTTTTTTTTGTCAAATAATAATATCCTTCTAGGATCTGTCAGTGTTTTTACATAATGTACAAAGAAAATACATTTTACTATATAACACTCCCCCCTCTCTATCTTAGGAGCTTTCATTATGTATACCTTGTGTACATAGAGAACACATACTATAACTATAACCCTCCCTCCCCTATGTATAGATGGTGTACATATAGAACATTACAATATTATCCTCCTAGGATCTGTTAGTGTGTATATATATAATGTACATAAACAATACATTTCACTATAGAACTCTCCCTTCTCTTTATCTTTTGAGTTCTCATCCTGTATACATTAGAGTCTTTACTTTATAGCTGGCCATTGGGCCCTTCTTAATCTGCACTCCGATCCCCTTAGCTGACACTTTAATCTTTGTGATAAGAAGGATACCAAAGAGGCCTCTGTATTGGGAGAGATGGTATAGGAGTGCAGAGTCAGTGCTGCCTTAAAGTATGCACTTTCTACTCACATTTTGCACTCTGGTCCTCTGAGCTGACACTTTAATTTTAGTGATAAGAAGGATACTATTGGAGCCTCTGTATTGGGTGAGATGGTATAGGAGTTGGCAGTCACTGCTGCCTTAAAGTCTTTACTATCTACCTGGTTATTGGCCCCTCCCATTCTGCTCTCTAGTCCTCTGAGCTGACACTTTAATCTTCCTGTATTTTAAGTATTTTTCCCGGAAACCCGTACACGCACCAGCTCTGCGTCTTGCTGTCGTTGGGAGAGGATTTCCGCTTCCTTTGTCCACCGTTTTCGTTCCACATAAACCTCCTCCACCCGGCACACTGCTGATTGGAGCCTGGAAGAGACAAAATCACATAAACCTATTCTCCGTATTCCCTCCTTCCCATAGGTGTGCACCCCAAAGCTTAAATACACATGCATGTGTTTGCCTACATGTATATGGCCCCAGGACATTACTCTCCCTGCTGGCAAAGTGAAATAGAAGTGTGTGGCACTTCTCTTATGGCAGAGCAGGTCCGAGGGAGATCTTTCCCATCTCCTCACTGGCAAACAGAGCGATAATGCTAATGTGCCCTAGGTGATTAGGGTGTGCCTAGGCACACCTGGCACACCCTGTGCGCACGCCTATGCTCCTTCCACAGTTCTCTACATCTCCATCTCATCTTTATCTATATTACCCATTACTGCTTCCATTCCCCCTCTCACCACTAATCCTCCTTCTCATCTCTATCTGGATTACTCTATACTTTAGTTCCTTCTTTCTTTCCTCCTCTCTGTTTATCCAAGCAAAATAAAAAATGATACCGACTACATATCTGCCACACATGCGTATTTCCCCAAGTTTTATCCCCTGCAACACTGCAAATACAGCATTTGTCTGCTGATCTGCCAGAAATCTGGTGAGTTCCTAACTTCCTGTTTAAGCTGACAACACAGTGCCTTTGCTACAGTGAAATCCTGGAGTGTTGTCAGCCCTGCCTGAGCAAACTATAGAGCAACACCCCCCCCCCCCTTAAAAAAAAAAAAAAAACAGAAAGCCACCTATCACCCACCCCTCTCTCCTCTCCCATGCATACATTGATTTCTTCCCCAGCAGAACAATACGCCTTGACTTCCAAGAACCTATCCTTCATACTTTGTCTAGGGAAATGACCCTTGAGATGTTCTTCACACATTTTCCTCCCATTTCCCCCTTTGGTTCCTCCTCTCACCGTCCCATTTCCTTCATAATGGTATCTCTCCGATGTGCAAAGAATTTTAGGAAGATATTGATGAAGGTGATGAAGGTCCTTGGGGAGGTCAGTGGGAGTTCTGGCCACATCCTCTGACAGTAACTCTGGGCCAATAGGTGGATAAGAGACATCACTTTGGGAAGAGACACGGGTGAGCTCCAGGTACCTAAGAGGAAAATGAGATAGTCACAAGTCAGGTAATAGACAACAAGGGTCTCACTGAGGAGCAACAAAATACACCACATGCCAAATTGTTAATAGAAGCCAACAGAGCACAGTGGCTAAGTGGTTAGCACTTCTGCTTAGCAGCACTAGGGTTGTTGGTTTGAATCCCAACCACCGCACTACCTGCCTGGAGTTTGCATGTTCTCCCTGTGCCTGCATGGATTTCCTCCCACGCTCCAAAGACATGCTGGAAGGTTGATGTGTTCCTCTCTAAAATGGCCCTAGTATGTTTCTGTAGGAATGTGAGTTAGGGACCTTAGATTGTAAGCTCCTTGAGGGCAGAGACTGATGTGAATATACAATATATATATATATATATATATACACACACACATATATATATATATATATATATATATATATATATACACTTGCGAAAGTATTCTGCCCCCTTGAACTTTGCAACCTTTTGCCACATTTCAGGCTTCAAACATAAATATATAAAACTGTAATTTTTTGTGAAGAATCAACAACAAGTGGGACACAATCATGAAGTGGAACGAAATTTATTGGATATTTCAAACTTTGTTAACAAATAAAAAACTGAAAAATTGGGCGTGCAAAATTATTCAGCCCCTTTACTTTCAGTGCAGCAAACTCTCTCCAGAAGTTCAGTAAGGATCTCTGAATGATCCAATGTTGACCTAAATGACGAATGATGATAAATAGAATCCACCTGTGTGTAATCAAGTCTCCGTATAAATGCAGCTGCACTGTGATAGTCTCAGAGGTCCGTTTAAAGCTCAGAGAGCATCATGAAGAACAAGGAACACACCAGGCAGGTCCAAGATACTGTTTTGGAGAAGTTTAAAGCCGAATTTGGATACAAAAAGATTTCCCAGTCTTTAAACATCCCAAGGTGCACTGTGCAAGCGATAATATTGAAATGGAAGGAGTATCAGACCACTGCAAATCTACGAAGACCTGGCCGTCCCTCTAAACTTTCAGCTCATACAAGGAGAAGACTGATCAGAGATGCAGCCAAGAGGCCCATGATCACTCTGGATGAACTGCAGAGATCTACAGCTGAGGTGGGAGACTCTGTCCATAGGACAACAATCAGTCGTATACTGCACAAATCTGGCCTTTATGGAAGAGTGGCAAGAAGAAAGCCATTTCTTAAAGATATCCATAAAAAGTGTTGTTTAAAGTCTGCCACAAGCCGCTGGGAGACACACCAAACATGTGGAAGAAGGTGCTCTGGTCAGATGAAACCAAAATTGAACTTTTTGGCAAAACGTTAGGTTTGGTGTAAAAGCAACACAGCTCATCACCCTGAACACACCATCCCCACTGTCAAACATGGTGGTGGCAGCATCATGGTTTGGGCCTGCTTTTCTTCAGCAGGGACAGGGAAGATGGTTAAAATTGATGGGAAGATGGATGGAGCCAAATACAGGACCATTCTGGAAGAAAACCTGATGGAGTCTGCAAAAGACCTGAGACTGGGATGGAGATTTGTCTTCCAACAAGACAATGATCCAAAACATAAAGCAAAATCTACAATGGAATGGTTCACAAATAAACATATCCAGGTGTTAGAATGGCCAAGTCAAAGTCCAGACGTGAATCCAATCGAGAATCTGTGGAAAGAACTGAAAACTGCTGTTCACAAACTCTCTCCATCCAATCTCTCTGAGCTCGAGCTGTTTTGCAAGGAGGAATGGGCAAAAATTTCAGTCTCTCGATGTGCAAAACTGATAGAGACATACCCCAAGCGACTTACAGCTGTAATCGGAGCAAAAGGTGGCGCTACAAAGTATTAACTTAAAGCGGAGTTCCGGGCACAAAAACGATTTTTTTTTTGTGCCCCTCCGCTAGGTAGAGCTCACCTGAAAAGGAATTGGATAGTTATTTTTATTTTTTTTGTTTACTCACCTTTTTATTGAAGATCGTAAATACTCACCTCTGACTGCTTCCTCCCTCTGAGCCGCGGCTCACCCCGACACTTCCTGCCTCGCGATGATTCCTGGGAGCTAAACGTCATAGCTCCCAGGAATCAATGCGACGGCACCGGCCCCGCTCGTCATTTCCGGGCGACGCCGCATTCCCCTGCTAAACAGCTTCTGGGCATGCCCAGAAGCAGTTTAGGAATACGGCGCCGCACCGGAAGTGACGAGAGGGGCCGGTGCAGTGCATTCTGGGACAAGAAGACGCGGAAGAAGACAGAGAAGAGGACCGCGCCGGCTTCAGCTGCCCACAACAGAGATGGAAATGCTGTGGAAGAAATTTTCTAAGTAAGTATTTCTTCTAAAAGGTAAGTGCGAACCGGGACAGATCAGAGGCTAGCCATTGTGGAATGTGCTAGCCCTGACTGTCTCGGGGGTATGTTCAGCAAAAAATCATTTCTGTGCCCGGAACTCCGCTTTAAGGGGGCTGAATAATTTTGCACGCCCAATTTTTCAGTTTTTTATTTGTTAAAAAAGTTCGAAATATCCAATAAATTTTGTTCCACTTCATGATTGTGTCCCACTTGTTGTTGATTCTTCACAAAAACTTAGTTTTATATCTTTATGTTTGAAGCCTGAAATGTGGCAAAAGGTTGCAAAGTTCAAGGGGACCGAATACTTTTCGCAAGGCACTGTATATATAAAGTTCTGCATGCATTGTCAGTGCTATTTAAGTACCTGTAATACATAATGCCAATGATGGGGCTTGTGTGACCCCTCAACAAAATGTAAAGTTAAAATTGTTCCCTTTACTAATACATATGGACACACATAGAACTAATTGATGGAATTAAGACTCCATGTATTGTTATGTAGCATGCAGGCTCTCCATGAGGCACCAGCAAGTGAAGCACAGAAGGCAAACCAATGAACTTTCACATAAGCAGGTAGATGGAAGTCCCCCTTATTCAGAAGTAGATATTGGTTAGATCGTGTCCCACCATTGTCCCATGGTGTCCACAGATGGGCAAGTACTGTCCTCATAGGTACCATGGCACTCCATCTCCTGGCCAGATAGACAGGATTCTTGACTGGATACCTTTTCACTCTACTGCTGAGGAAGCAACAGGTCAAGTGAGGCCATATTCACCAAGTGACCAGTTATAATACGTCAATTCTGGATCTGTAAACCCTTACTGTACGTATATACTACATTTATGGTGATTTTTTCTTAACTGGCTCTCAGATAGGCCTATTCTGGGGTGGAGTGGCTATTGCTGAGTGGTGCTATGCTTTATTAACTTTAAACATTAACTCCACTTTTATTGAGAATAAAAAACAATCCCCTCTGGGTGATCTATTGTACATTTTGTTATTCTGAAGAAATAGAGGTTTGTTTGTCTGTGTCCATGTTCAGAGTGAATCTTTATGGAAGTGGGTTTATAATTGCAAGCAAGGTCTGCATCCCTTTAGATGTCATTTCCCTTTGGGAGCATCTCACCAGAATTACATTTTTGTTGCGGGGATGCCCAAAATCTGACTTGTATCTTAGTCACACCTCCCAACTTTTTGAGATGGGAACGTGGGACACCTATCAGCAAAGGAATGCAGGCATAGGACACACCCCCCTAGCACGCCCCCATTAAAGGAAAATTATACAAAAAAAATTAGTTAAACCCATAAGTGCTTTTTTTTTTTTTTTACCACTACTATTCCTTTATATTGGCTTTCGAAATTTACAAATGCAGAAATGTAGAAATTGGATGAAAAGTTTAGCACTGGGAAACACTTTCTGAAAGATAAAAAGTGAATTTTATAGACAACTATATAGATCAGACCAAAATGAGGGACAAACAAGGAGGAAAGAGGGACAGAGGGACTTTGTTTCAAATCAGGGACAGTCCTTCAAAATCAGGGTCAGTCCCTCAAAATCAGGGACAGTTGGGAGCTATGTCTTAGTGCAGACGTCTGGGAAAATCAGTAAGCCAATCACTCAAGCAGGATATTACGTTTCTGGGGATCTTTCTGTATACCATCTGTATACAGAACACCTCCAAGTTGCCATATTGCATTTTACAGAAAATGACAGCACTGCAGAATGAAAAGAAAGGTCATTTTTAAAACATTAAATTACAATATGACTTGTGTCACAATTATATATGCTATATTATTTTTTTTTTTTATTTGCCATTTTTCTCCCATGGAAATTGAGTTACCCTTTAAAAATGATAAAATGTTTTATACTATGTGTGTTCATATGTATTAATAAAGAGACCAAGTTTAAATAATTTTGTGTGCATTTTGCTGAAAGGTCACACCTGAAAAGTCCCGTCATTTGCTTTGTTGTCTTCTATTAACAAGACAGGCAATAGACAGAAAACAAGCACATAATAGACAGTTGCCCTCATTTCAATAAATATTTGGGACAATGCTAATACTGCTCCAATTAAAGCCCAACTGAACTTTCAGCCCCTGTCCATATCGGGCCGATTTGACATGTCAAATCGCATGCCAAATCTGAGCCTGAGTGGTACAAAAACTACAACGAAAAAACCCGTAATTGAACAAAAAACGTGCATGTCAACACACACTAAAAAGTGAACTTAAGGGTGTGCTTTTAGTCCACCCCCCGAAGGAGTAGGACTTCTACCCTGATCCCCCGGGGCGCAAGGCTCCTTACAGGGACAAAGGGTTTACATGGTCTACGTAGTCAGAAGGCCTGGCAGACCCCGTTCTTCTGGGCAGCCAAAGCCACCACTGAACACTTGGTCAAGGGGCTCTCCCGAAGAGAGACCCCCCAGAGGCAGGGAAGGAAGGAACCTGAGGGCCACACATCCTCCCCCTAGAAGTCAGGGTAAGCCCGAGGACTCACACCCTTCATCCGTGATAAAAACACACACAAAAGTGAAAGAGTGACAAACGTGAGAGAAAATAAATAGAGAAAAAAAAAGAAAATGGCCGTGCCGAATGTGCATTGGCCTAGACCAGTGATGGTGAACCTTGGCACCCCAGATGTTTTGGAACTACATTTCCCATGATGCTCAACTACACCGCAGAGTGAATGAGCATCATGGGAAATATAGTTCCGAAAACATCTGGGGTGCCAAGGTTCTCGCCATCACTACCCTAGAGGCCTTGTAGACAAAAATTGCCCCCGGACTTAGCCAAAAGGCCCAGCCCTAAAAGGCACAGTGCAGAAAAAAGTGTTTAGAATCTGTGACGGTTCACACATTGGGGTCCCACACCCAAGTGTTACTAAGAGCACCTCCCAGAGTGCACAGACACCGCAGACTCTCTGCCTTCTCAGCCCATGGCCAGACAAGGTAGAACGTTCGAATCAGGAGGTAATGGACCCTTCCAGCTTTCTCTGGGAGAACTTACTCCCGGCCTCCCAATTACCTATGGGTGCTCTGGTTTAGGTTCCTGCCGATACTAACCTTCTAGATCAAATCTAAGCCTATTGCAGGCAACGACACTGTCTGAATTGGTGCGACGCCAACTTTGTGGTGCTGCACCGATTCAAAAAAGTAGCTCCTGCACTACTTTTGGCGACTTCGGGGGCGATTTCAATAGACATATATGTGACGGTATTCACCGTCACTGGAATTTAAGGATAGATGGGTGATGGTTTGAATTGCTTCATAGTTGTCAGCAAGGTCATTTGTTCCCATTTTCCACGAGGTCTCTGGCCAGGAAGTACAACTCCTAATATGGTCATTCCAGGAAGTTCAATGTGGAGACGGACTGTCTAAACAATGTTGCTTTTGTCTGGAGGTGGCTTTCCATTCACCTATTGTCAGGTGTGCTAATGAACCCACCTGTTGTCTGCTAAGGGATGTATTGACACTCAGAGTAATGTGTATTAGGGGGGCTCGTTATGGAACCATTGTTCCGTGTCTGGCTATTGTGTACATTGATTGCCCCCTGGGGGCTTCTGTCTCATTACACATAACAGTCCTTAACCAATCCCTGCTGACTCATTTCCAAGTCCTCATTTGCATGGCTAAAGAGGACCTGAAGGAAAACTGTATGTACTGTGCAATTGACCAATGGGAAAGCGGTTGTTGGGGGCAGGATGTTCCAAATTCTGTATAAAAGTGTGCTGTGTGCTTCCAATAAATTGTCTTCCTGTTTGAACTTACATACAGCCTGCTTGGTGTTTGTTCTAATGGATTCCGAACGGCACATAGCTGTATTTCGGGTCCCGGAGCCTTGGTTGACTGAACCATCAGACGTTGCGACCTGCAAGCTGACTCACTAGAAACAGAGGAGTGTCGGGAGAGCGGAAGCGAGCGACCAAGGGTCTCGTCACAATATATATGCATGAACCCGCGCAGAGGTCTCTCAAATCGCCCCTGAATTCAAACTGAAATGCCGGTTTGAAATCCTGCGAGTTTAGCTGAACTCGCAGGATTTCAAACTACATTCAGTGTGAACCTAGCCTCAGTGTGAATTAGTTGAATACATTTCAGTTGTATCAAAACATAAGGTGTACAAAGTTCTGTTCATTTTCTTTATAAAGTAGAAAAGCCCGCCCCCCCCCCCCCCCCCTACCAGCAGAGAAGAACTTTTGTTTTCTGTGTGGAAGAAGTGGTCTCTATGCAGAAGTTGGACACGTCCTCTGCTGAGTCAGAGCCAGGGCCGGACTGGGAATAAAATTCAGCCCTGGAAAAAATTTCATACCAGCCCCATAGCATTATTATACCGACCCAAAGGTATAACGCCATTATTTTCTTGTTCATAAAAGGGAAAATCATGCATTTTAAAGCACATTTGAAGAGTGTATTATATATAGATAAGAAAGATATGAAAGCATGTAGTGCTTCATAAATATATATATATGAGCAAATTCCGGTTAAAAGCGGTAAAAGTGGGGACACGATAAAGGAGGTGCAGGGGCTGCGGGCATGGTACAGGAGATGTCGGGGGCTGCGGGCATGGTACAGGAGATATCAGACTGTGCTGACATGGTACAGGAGATGTCAGAGGCTGTGCAGACATGGAACAGGAGATGTCAGAGGCTGTGCGGACATGGTACAGGAGATGTCAGAGAGTGGGGACATGGTACAGGAGATGTCAGACTGTGCGGACATGGTACAGGAGATGTCAGACTGTGCGGACATGGTACAGGAGATGTTAGACTGTGCGGACATGGTACAGGAGATGTCAGAGGCTGTGCGGACATGGTACAGGAGATGTCAGGGGCTGTGCGGACATGGTACAGGAGATGTCAGAGAGTGTGGACATGGTACAGGAGATGTCAGAGGCTGTGTGGACATGGTACAGGAGATGTCTGGCTCTGTGCGGGCATGGTACAGGAGATGTCTGGCGCTGTGCGGGCATGGTACAGATGTCTGGCGCTGTGCGGGCATGGTACAGATGTCTGGCGCTGTGCGGGCATGGTACAGATGTCTGGCGCTGTGCGGGCATGGTACAGATGTCTGGCGATGTGCGGGCATGGTACAGATGTCTGGCGCTGTGTGGGCATGGTACAGATGTCTAGCGCTGTGTGGGCATGGTACAGATGTCTGGCATGGTACAGATGTCTGGCGCTGTGCGGGCATGGTACTGATGTCTGGCGCTGTGCGGGCATGGTACAGATGTCTGGCACTGTGCGGGCATGGTACAGGAGATGTCTGGCGCTGTGCGGGCATGGTACAGATGTCTGGCGCTGTGCGGGCATGGTACAGATGTCTGGCATGGTACAGATGTCTGGCGCTGTGCGGGCATGGTACAGATGTCTGGCGCTGTGACACTGTATATCCAGAGCAGAGATCACACACATACCCACAATGGAGGCAGAGTTCAGGCTCCTTACCTTTACCAAAAAAAAAAAAAGCCCTAGAAAATGGGACACTCAGCCATAGCATCTGCTATGCCAACTGCTCACTCAGACACACACTCTCATGACTTTGTGACCTCAGGCTCACCTCTCACCTGCGATCACATGCTGATGATGATGGCCGTGAAGTCTCGTCGTCTGTGTGGGAGACTGGGGAGGGGGAGGGATCGTTGGCGCCAGCTCGCCTCAGTAACTTGCACCAGCACCGCCGTCCGCCGCGCAGGGCACAGGCGCAGCCGCCCCGTGACGTCATGCCGCTCACAGCGGCTGACGTAGAAAGAGAAGGACGGTCAAGGTCACGGACCGTCATTCTGGAACACATCGGGGGCCGGGGGCGGGGCAGTACAGCCTGCACTGCGGCCAGCGGCGAGCGGCCACAATCAGGGCAGCGGCCGGTTTACCGGCAATACTTAAAGCAGCGCTGCGGGCGGCCCCATCAAACCGGCCCCAGGGCCGGCGGCCCACCGGGGAATATCCCGGTATCCCGCTAGGCCAGTCCGGCCCTGGTCAGAGCTAGAACTCTTGCAATCAGTAAAGCTCATGCTCCTTGCTGATTGGAGAGCTTTATCTTAGACTCTGTGGAGGGCAAGTCAGACTCTGCAAAATGGATGCAGCCAAAAAAGAAACTGTTGCTGTCACTGCTTAAAAAGTGTTGGGTGGAGTTGGACTTTAAAACAGATATAAGCTTTGCTGGTGAGGGTGAGCTTTTGCCATAATCTGCAAGTATACATAACACACCTACAGTACTTCCTTCTGTGCTTTCCTCCAGTGATGATGGGTCCACTCCCCCGTCACCGATGCGTTTCCCATTGCCGCCATTTCTGCTGCTGATGCTTCTGGGTCCTGAGGCGATCAGTTTTTGCCAGTGGATGGCCACTGATTATTATTATTATTTTACATGTAGCACTGCCCCCTAGAGAGCTGCTGAGATTTACACTTCTTGGGTTCCCCTGGGTTACCATTAGCAACTGGCAGTAGATACACGGCATAAAAAGTTCTTGGTTTAGACAACGAACAGTCCAGGGAATTTGTGTTTTTTTGTGTTTTTATTGGAACTTTAATGGGAGAAGGGATGAGTGGGATACTCCAACTTGAACTATGCACATTTCCTGACTGTAGAATGCGGCAAGGCCGCTGCTTCACCTTGCCACTGAAATGAAGATAAAGAATATGTACTTTCGTTTAGGTTCCTCTTCAGGGTCTAACTTGGCACCCCCTTTCTCACTGACTGTATGCGCTGACCCCCTGTCCACTGACACTCTACTGGAGTGGTCCCCTTCCTGGGCAGACTCCTGGCAAGCTTCTCGGTACGGACACTGTTTTTTCCTGGATCGCTCTGCCTCCAACTCCCTTGTCAGCATCCACTGGACCTCATGGCTCAGTACCACACTTCTGGTCCACAAGGCCGACCGCCTGTGACCACCTTCCTCAGCAACAGGAGGAGAGACAGCCATCACCCTCCTCCTGGAACCTGGCTTCCCGCCCAAAGACACCCTGTCACATGTGCCCGTGGCTTTTAAAACATATCCCAGGATGCACCACTGTTGTGCCAACCTACTGGGATAGTCATAAAAGCCTGTGTGTCACTGGCTGGGTTTCCTCCACTGTCCAACAGGCTCCCCTATTGGATACAGTGGGGACACTCCCTCAGACCAGATGAATCACACATGGACACATGCAACAGGCAAAACTAACAATCAGGCTCCCCTGTCAAGCAGGCAGAGCAAACTATTCATTTTACTAGCACCTACCTAGGAGGGTGCTACATACAGGATTTATATAGCACCAATATTTTGTGCAGTGCTTTATAATATAAAGGGAGACAATACAGCAACAATCCAACTCAATCCAAGAGGGTTAGGAGGGCCCTGCTCCTGCAAGCTTACAATGTAATAGTTCTTCGGTTATTAGCTGAAGGCAGGATAGACCTCCTTGAAGAGATGAGTTTTCAAGAATCGCCTAAAAGTGGATACAGTAGGAGATAACCGGACAGATTGGGGTAGTGAGTTCCAGCGGATGGGAGAGGCTCTGGAGAAGTCTTGGAGACGAGCCTGGGAGGAGGAGAGAGCAGGAGGTCTTGGGAGGAGCGGAGAGAACGGGTGATATTGTGGGACAAGATTGGTGATGTAACTCGGGGCAGAGCTGTAAATTGTTTTGTATGTTATTTTATAAAATGGTGTCGCGCTAGTCTATAATCAACAGTGCTAATAGGCAAGCTGATGAATATGAAGAGGTGAGTCCCAAAAGTGCTGGCAGAGTCCACATCTACTAAATTGATGAAAAATGTGAAGCAGAGAAAGACCACCACCGAGCAGAGTGACCGGGTACTCTTACCAGCTGCATAGACCCATGAGGGTCAAACCAAGCCCAGATAAAGATGCTGACACTGACAGGGAAGACCGCTTCCGAAAGCCTCTTTCCAATACTCTTACACCCGGGTTCCCCCGATTCCTCCTTTAGGTACTCGGAAAATACAAGAGACAAATCCCCTCATGGTGTAGCATGTTCAACAAACATTTATTTCAAATGGTAAAAAAGCAGCTTACATTCTCCATGAGTATAATATCACACATCGGTAGCGTGGGTTTCTAACCGACAAAATGGCCGCCGCGTCCCTCGTCTGTGCATGCGTCTCGGCACCAGCTAATCCCGACGCGTTTCGTCAGAGAATGATGTCGTCACCCCTGAAGAGGATGTCCCGCCTCCTGGGCCGGCTCTTACCTATGATAGACAGAACACTGGTGACGTCTATCATAGGAGCCGGTGTCCAGGAGGCGGGACATCCTCTCCGCCGGGTAAGCAGAAGAACTCGGCTTTTTGTAATCATGCAGCGCTGCCAGTGTAAGACACAGCCACTCCGATCCTCCCGATCCTCTCCATTCTAACCCCCCCGCTGATGACTTGACTTTTTATAATCATGCGTTGCTCTAATCCGCACTGGTCACTCTTCATTTATGGGGGCACGCACACTGGTCAATCTGCATTAATGGGGGCACGCACACTGGTCACTCTTCATTTATGGGGGCACGCACACTGGTCAATCTGCATTAATGGGGGCACGCACACTGGTCACTCTTCATTTATGGGGTATGCACACTGGTCAATCTGCATTAATGGGGGCACGCACACTGGTCAATCTGCATTAATGGGGGTACGCACACTGGTCAATCTGCATTAATGGGGGCACGCACACTGGTCAATCTGCATTAATGGGGGCACGCACACTGGTTGCTCTGCATTAATGGGGGCACGCACACTGGTCAATCTGCATTAATGGGGGCACGCACACTGGTCGCTCTTCATTTATGGGGGCACGCACACTGGTTAATCTGCATTAATGGGGGCACGCACACTGGTCGCTCTTCATTTATGGGGGTACGCACACTGGTCAATCTGCATTAATGGGGGCACGCACACTGGTCACTCTTCATTTATGGGGGTATGCACACTGGTCAATCTGCATTAATGGGGGCACGCACACTGGTCAATCTGCATTAATGGGGGTACGCACACTGGTCAATCTGCATTAATGGGGGCACGCACACTGGTCAATCTGCATTAATGGGGGCACTCACACTGGTTGCTCTGCATTAATGGGGGCACGCACACTGGTCAATCTGCATTAATGGGGGTACGCACACTGGTCAATCTGCATTAATGGGGGCACGCACACTGGTCAATCTGCATTAATGGGGGCACGCACACTGGTCGCTCTTCATTTATGGGGGCACGCACACTGGTTAATCTGCATTAATGGGGGCACGCACACTGGTCGCTCTTCATTTATGGGGGTACGCACACTGGTCAATCTGCATTAATGGGGGCATGCACACTGGTCAATCTGCATTAATGGGGGCACGCACACTGGTCAATCTGCATTAATGGGGGCACGCACACTGGTCAATCTGCATTAATGGGGGCACGCACACTGGTCAATCTGCATTAATGGGGGCACGCACACTGGTTGCTCTGCATTAATGGGGGCACGCACATGGTCACTCTGCATTAATGGGGACATGCACGCTGGTCACTCTGCATTGGGTGGGGGCAAGTTTTGGGGAATGCCTTTTTTTGTTGTTGACGTTCTGTATTTGGAATTTGACGGTCACTTTTCCGGACCTCGGACTGAATGGAAAATTTGTAAGTGGACCTTTCAAGTTTACATTTGAGTACCCCTGTACTACAGTATAAAAAGAAAATAAACATTGCTAGGGAACAACGACGACGACAAAGACTGCTGTGCTAATAATACTGCCTGACTGCATCATATGTGTCATTTTTGATCATTGCCATTAGTTACACTTTAAAGTCTTTCTAAACCCAAGGACAAAAATGGAACATATTGCAGCTTATCAGTCATTGGATGAATTGCAATAACCAATTGCCTACCGGGTACTTTCACCCCCTTCCTACACAGGCCAATTTTCAGCTTTCAGAATCAGCACTCTCGCATTTTGAGTGACAACTGTGCGGGTATGCAGCACTGTACTCATACTAATTTTTATCATTTTTTTTCACACTAATTCAGATTTTTTTTTTGGTGGTTTTTAATAACCACTGGGTTTTTTTTGTTTTTTTTTACTAAACAGATAAAAAAAGACCGAAAATTAAAAAAAACAAAAACAAAACATTGCAAACAGGTAATTTTTCTTTCACTGATGTGCGCTGATGATGCAGCACTGATGGGCACTGATAGGCGGTACTGATGGCCATTGATGAGACGACACTGATATGCAGCACTGATGGGCACTGATATGCAGCACTGATAGGCCTTGATGAGATGGCACTGATATGCAGCACTGATGGGCACTGATAGGCGGTACTGATGGGCACTGATAGGCGGTACTGATGGGCATTGATGAGACGGCACTGATATACAGCACTGATGGGCACTGATAGGTGGCCCTGATTAGCACTGATAGGCAGTACTGATGGGCATTAATGAGACGGCACTGATGAGGCTGCACTGATATGCAGCACTGTTGAGCCTTGATGAGGCGGCACTGATATGCAGCATTGATGGGCACTGATAGGTGGCACTAATGGGCACTGATAGGCGGTACTGATGGGCATTGATGAGACGCCACTGATATGCAGCACTGATGGGCACTGATAGGTGGCACTGATGAGCACTGATAGGCAGTACTGATGGGCATTAATGAGGCTGCACTGACGAGCACTGATGGGTGGCACTGATGGGCATTGTTGGAGCTGCACTGATAATCAAGACACTGATGATCAGTGCCCTGATTATCAGAGTAGATGTCCCCTTTAACACTGGCCAGTTAGTGGCTCTTCTCTCTTTAAGCTGTGACAGCACGAGGAGCGGTCTTCCAATAATTGGCAAGTGTGTTTACCTTGTAATCAGCTGTGATTGGCCCTTTACCCCGATCTGTGATCAGCTATGTCCGAAGGACACATCGATCACAGAGCGCGCTGTAGCGGGTGTGAATGGAGTTTGTTTCAGAGGGGAAACAATAGATGCCCTCCCAGAACTGGACGCCTGTGCTGTAGCTGTCATTCCGCTATAGCACGGTTGGCAAGCGATTAAAGTGATTATAAATGTCTTTTTTTTTTTAAATAACAAGCAGCTTTAAACTTACCTGTTCTGTGTAATGGTTTTGCACAAAGCAGCCCAGGGCCTCTACTTCTTGGGTCCCCCACCGGTTCTTCTGGCTCCTCCTCTCTGACACCTACCCCCATAGAAAGTCACTTTCTATGGGGGCACTCATGTAAGCTCGCTCCTAAGGCCTCTCTGTCTGCATCTATAGACACAGACTGTGGGACTCGGTCCCACCCCTTTGTCACTGACTTCGATTGACAACAGTGGAAGCCAATGGCTCCTGCTGCCTCAGCAAAGCCAGTGAGATCTGGAAGTGAGTGGAGCGAAGAGCTGCAGATGGGCACAGCGCCGGATTCATTGAGGCCTCGGGTAAGTATAGCAGGGGGGAGGGGGTGAGGCTTTGAGGGGCGGTACTGATGCCTACATATTTTTTACCTTAATGGCAGGTAAAAAAATGTTTATGCTTTATAACAATTTTAATTTTCCTTTTTTTTCCAGGTTTTTCTTACATTTCTTTATATTTGGAGATCCTGATAGTAAAACACATCCTGTCCTGGAGTTACAACACTTACTCACTGTACCATTTCTACATAGGTGTGCACAGCCTATTGCATTAGGGTGTGCACCCCAAAGCGCAAACATATTTGTGTGTGCATGTGTATATACCGTATACTGACTGTGTCAGCAGAGCAATGGACGGTATAAGAAGGGCAGAGATTGATGTCGGTAGGGCAATGGACAGTGTCAGCAGAGCAATGGACGGTATAAGAAGGGCAGAGATTCATGTCGGTAGGGCAATGGACAGTGTCGGTATTTTTTACTATTTATTATTTTTCTACAATTTTTTTGAGGTGCCCTATTAGGGGGCTTTGGTGAAATATCTTGGGTCTAAACAAGGGCAATCTGCACCACACAGGGTGATAAGGGTGTACCCAGGCACACCTGGCACACTTTATGCGCACGCCTATGGATATCTATAAAGGGGCTTCTGACTCCTGTTTTGGGCTACTACAGAACACCACCTCCTCCTCTCTTCTCCATAATGTAAGGGGCTCTGTAGTTCACAGAGGTGAACTGGGCAGGGCCGTTAGCACTCACAGCACAGCAGAAAGTTATCAGCTGACAAGATTCCTGGCAACAGATATTTCTTTACAAAGCAAATAAGAGAAGTTCATTGTTAGGGTTTACATATACTTTAATAAGTCATGATATGTCATCGGGATCTCTGGATATGACTCACCTGGCAGCTGCTGTAGAAGCTTCTCAGCAACGTGGTGAAGAGAGGTGAAGTCCCATGGCTGATAAATGTCTGTATAGGCGTACCAGGCTAGCCTGGGGGAAGGGCTCAGGCCTCTCTGAATAAATATGACATGAAGGTTATCCCGAACCTGGCTGATGAACCTGGAGAAAGAGAGAGATTAACATTTCCATTGGCTTCCATCTACGTTACATCTTCTACAAATGTACCCCCAAATTGTCACCATTCCCCTGAGGAAGACGAATTTGTGCCTTATCGGAACATTGAAATAAAACCGTAATCGTTCGTTCACCTTTTAAGACCTGTGAGTGCCGCTCTCTCTTTTGGTTTACTGTATATGCACTACAGTCTTTGCTGTGCACCCAGGCCCATTTTTGTTATCCCTGCTTTGTGTGCGGTGGCAACCATTTGATATCATATATAATGTGTATATATATATATATATATACAGTGGGTACGGAAAGTATTCAGACCCCCTTAAAAATTTCACTCTTTGTTATATTGCAGCCATTTGCTAAAATCATTTAAGTTCATTCTTCTTCCTCATGAATGTACACATAGCACCCCATACTGACAGAAAAACACAGAATTGTTGACATTGTTGCAGATTTATTAAAAAAGAAAAACTGAAATATCACATGGTCCTAAGTATTCAGACCCTTTGCTGTGACACTCATATATTTAACTCAGGTGCTTTCCATTTCTTCTGATCATCCTTGAGATGGTTCTACACCTTCATTTGAGTCCAGCTGTGTTTGATTATACTGATTGGACTTGATTAGGAAAGCCACACACCTGTCTATATAAGACCTTCCAGATCACAATGCATGTCAGAGCAAATGAGAATCATGAGGTCAAAGGAACTGCCTGAAGAGCTCAGAGACAGAATTGTGGCAAGGCACAGATCTGGCCAAGGTTACAAAAAGATTTCTGCTGCACTTAAGGTTCCTAAGAGCACAGTGGCCTCCATAATCCTCAAATGGAAGACGTTTGGGACGACCAGAACCCTTCCTAGAGCTGGCCGTCCGGCCAAACTGAGCTATCGGGGGAGAAGAGCCTTGGTGAGAGAGGTAAAGAAGAACCCAAAGATCACTGTGGCTGAGCTCCAGAGATGCAGTCAGGAGATGGGAGAAAGTTGTAGAAAGTCAACCATCACTGCAGCCCTCCACCAGTCGGGGCTTTATGGCAGAGTGGCCCGACGGAAGCCTCTCCTCAGTGTAAGACACATGAAAGCCCGCATGGAGTTTGCTAAAAAACACCTGAAGGACTCCAAGATGGTGAGAAATAAGATTCTCTGGTCTGATGAGACCAAAATAGAACTTTTTGGCCTTAATTCTAAGCGGAATGTGTGGAGAAAACCAGGCACTGCTCATCACCTGTCCAATACAGTCCCAACAGTGAAGCATGGTGGTGGCAGCATCATGCTGTGGGGGTGTTTTTCAGCTGCAGGGACAGGACGACTGGTTGCAATCGAGGGAAAGATGAATGCGGCCAAGTACAGGGATATCCTGGACAAAAACCTTCTCCAGAATGCTCTGGACCTCAGACTGGGCCGAAGGTTTACCTTCCAACAAGACAATGACCCTAAGCACACAGCTAAAATAACGAAGGAGTGGCTTCACAACAACTCCGTGACTGTTCTTGAATGGCCCAGCCAGAGCCCTGACTTAAACCCAATTGAGCATCTCTGGAGAGACGTAAAAATGGCTGTCCACCAACGTTTACCATCCAACCTGACAGAACTGGAGAGGATCTGCAAGGAGGAATGGCAGAGGATCCCCAAATCCAGGTGTGAAAGACTTGTTGCATCCTTCCCAAAAAGACTCCTGGCTGTATTAGATCAAAAGGGGGCTTCTACTAAATACTGAGCAAAGGGTCTGAATACTTAGGACCATGTGATATTTCAGTTTTTCTTTTTTAATAAATCTGCAACAATGTCAACAATTCTGTGTTTTTCTGTCAGTATGGGGTGCTATGTGTACATTCATGAGGAAGAAGAATGAACCTAAATGATTTTAGCAAATGGCTGCAATATAACAAAGAGTGAAAAATTTAAGGGGGTCTGAATACTTTCCGTACCCACTGTATATATATATATATATATATATATATATATATATACACACACACACCTGCCTTTACACACATGAACTTTAATGGTATCCCAGTCTTAGTCTGTAGGGTTTAATATTGAGTTGGCCCACCCTTTGCAGCTATAACAGCTTCAACTCTTCTGGGAAGGCTGTCCACAAGGTTTAGGAGTGTGTCTATGGGAATGTTTAACCATTGTTCCAAAAACGCATTTTTGAGGTCGGGAACTGATGTTGGCGGGAAGGCCTGCACTCTAATTCATCCCAAAAGTGTTCTATCAGGTTGAGGTCAGGACTCAGTCCAGTTCCTCCACCCCAAACTCGCTCCTCCATGTCTTTATGGTCTTTGCTTTCTGCACTGGTCCAAATCATTTGGTGGAGGGGGGATTATGGTTTGGGGTTGTTTTTAAGGGGTTGGGCTTGGTCCCTTAGTTCCAGTGAAGGGATCTCTTAAGGTTTCAGCATACCAAGACATTTTGGACAATTTCATGCTCTCAACTTTGAGGGAACAGTTTGGGGATGGCCTCTTCCTGTTCCAACATGACTGCGCACCAGTGCACAAAGGAAGGTCCATAAAGACATGGATGAGCGAGTTTGAGGTGGAGTCCTGACCTCAACCTGAAAGAGCACCTTTGGGATGAATTACAGCGCAGACTGCGAGCCAGGCCTTCTCGACCAACATCAGTGCCTAACCTCACAAACACGCTTCTGGAAGAATGGTCAAACATTCCCATAGACACACTCCTATGTGGACAGCCTTCCCAGAAGAGTTGAAGCTGTTATAGCTGCAAAGGTTCGGCCAACTCAATATTGAACCCTACAGACTAAGGCTGGGATGCCATTAAAGTTCATGTGTGTGTAAAGGGAGGCGTCCCAATACTTTTAATAATATAGTTTATATACAATCCTATATATACTGTCCTATACCCACAGTTGATGCAGAGGAAGGCAAAAAAAAAAACAATAAAGCATGATTCAATTTGCTCCAGCAGGGGGAAAAAATCCTTCCTGATCCCCCAATGCCTTCATCTCTCTATATACTGTATATCCCCTGCTCCATCCATTACTTTCTTCCTGTCTTACAGACATGGTCTCTTAATGAATAATACCCTCTCTTTCTATACCCCATGCCTCTTTTTCTTCCTCTCCTATGTCCTTTGTCTCTATTTCTCTCTTTGTCCTATGTTTGTGTCTCTCTGGATTTCTTCTGTTTCTGTTTCAGCAGTACCATGATGACCACCCACCATAACATTTGTGACCATCCACCTAATATGGACTAGGCCCCCCTTTTGATGCCATAACAGTTCTGATGCTCACAATGACCATTGCAGGCACTTTTGGCAGTGAAAACGGGTCAGCAAAGACACCCTGAGCATTCTGTGGCTACGCAGCCCCATACACAGCAAACTGAGATGCTCTGTGTGATCTGACACCTTTCTATCAGAATCAGCATTCACTTTTCCATCAGTTTGAGCACAGGAATTATTATGAGAACCCCTCATGTGAATCTGCATGCGCAGCGGGCATGCAGATTCGGAAACTCAGCGCAGGGTTGATGGGAACACCTCATAATAGACACATCAGGTATACAGACCTGGGAACTCAGCACAGGGCGATGTCATACCTGTATTTGACCACTAGATGGAGTAAGAGGGTAGAATGCTTTCACAATGTACGATGTCATACCTGTATTTTACCACAGGATGGAGCCAGAGAGTAGAATGATTTCCAAAGGGCGATGTTATACACGTATTTTACTGGAAAGAGCCAGAGTCTAATAATTCCACAATAAGTAAAGTTATACCGTATTTTACCACTGGATGGCGCCAGAGAGTAGAAAGAGCTCTCACTGTCCAATGTTATACCCATATATGAGCACAAGAGGGCATCAGAGAAAAAAACATTCTACTCTCTGGCTCCATCCTGTGGTCAAATACTAGCATCGGCCTTTGGGAAATCATTCTACTCTTTAGTTCCACCCTGTGGACAAATATGTGCAAAACATCGCCCATTGGCCCCATCGCCAATCATTCTACTCTTTGGCTCTATCATGTGGTCAAATACATGGATGACATTGCCCATTGGAAATCATTCTACTCTCTGGCTCCATCATGTGGTCAAATACATGCATGACATTTTACATTGGAAATCATTCTACTCTCTGGCTTCATCATGTGGTCAAATACATGCATGACATTGCCCATTGGAAATCATTCTACTCTCTGGCTCCATCCTATGGTCAAATACATGCATGACATTGCCCATTGGAAATCATTCTACTCTCTGGCTCCATCCTATGGTCAAATACATGCATGACATTGCCCATTGGAAATCATTCTACTCTCTGGCTCCATCATGTGGTCAAATACATGCATGACATTGCCCATTCGAAGTCATTCTACTCTCGCTCAATTCCGTGGTATAACATTTGTCCATTTGAAAAGCATGTTGCCCTCTGGCGCCATCCTGTGGTCCATTATGGGTATAACATCACCCATTGGAAGTCAATCTACCCGGGCTCTCCATCCTGTGATCAAATACGGGTATAACATTGTCAATTGGGAAATCATTCTGCTCTCTGCTGCCATCCTGTGGTCAAATATGGGTATAGCATCACCCATTGGAAAAAAATATATATATTCTGTGGTGTCATCTTGTGGTCAAATATGAATATAGCATCACCCACTGGGAAATCATTTTATTATTTGGCGCCATCCTGTGGTGGGATATGGGTATAACATCACCCATTGGAAAATCATTCTATTCTCTGGCACCTTTCTGTGGTCAAATACAGGTATAGCATCACTCATTGGGAAATCATTCTGTTTTCTTGTGCCATCCTGTGGTAAAATACTGGCACCAGAGGGTAGAATAATTTCCCAAAGGCAGTCTTTTACATTGTAGTTTATGATATATATGTTATGTTGTCATTTTAGTATCATTTTGCTGTAGTGTTAGACACAGTTCTCCACAAATGCTAAATGCGTGGCTTAGATTGTTAGATCTATAAATTGATTTCAAAGAACTGACATATAGCATGGTGTAATTTTATCTGTTTTATACAGTTACCGCAAAAGTTTGACTTAACTCATCACCAGATTATCACCAGATTTTCAAAATGAAAGGGGTGAGGGTTAAGAAATGCACATAGATCAGGGGTCAGGGTTAAGAAACACATAGATTAGGGGTCAGGGTTAAGAAACGCAGATAGATCAGGGGTCAGGGTTAAGTAACATACATAGTTCAGGGGTCAAGGTTAGGTAATGCAGGGGTCAGGGGAAAGGAATGCATATAGTTCAGGGGTCAGGGTTAAGTAAAACATAGAGCTCAGGGGTCAGGGTTAAGTAAAACATAGAGCTCAGGGGTCAGGGTTAAGTAAAACATAGAGCTCAGGGGTTGGGGTTAAGTAACGCACATAGTTCAGGGGTCACAGTTAACTAACGCATAGAGTTCAGGGGTCAGGGTTAAGTAATGCATATAGTGCAGGGGTCATGGTTAAGTAACGCACAGTGTCTTTGGGGGGGGGGGGCAAGGTTAAGAAACACACAGAGTTCAGGAGTCAAGGGTAAAATGCACATAGTTCAGGGGTCAGGGCAGGGTTAAGTAACACAAAGAGCTCGGGGGTCAGTGTTAAGTAATGACATAGTTCGGGGGTCAGGGTTAAGTAATGCACATAGTTCAGGGGTCAGGGTTAAGTAATGCACATAGTTCAGGGGTCAGGGTTAGGTAACGCACACAGTTCAGGGGTCAGGGTTAGGAAAGGCACAGAGTTCAGGGGTCAGAGTTAAATAAGGTACAGAGTGCAGGGGTCAGGGTTAAGCAACACACGCAGAGCTCAAGGGTCAGGATTAAGTAGGGCTGGCCATGCCCCTGGCTGTGCATACACAGATCCAATACATACAGAGATCCAATAGATACTTTAACAGTCATACAATCACATAGGCAGAAAATTACATTTCTGGACATTTCAAGGTTACGTAATGCAGAGAGTTTAGGGGCTAGGATTAAGCAACAGTCAGAGTTCAGGGGTCAGGGTTAGTAACGTACAGAGTTCAGGGGTCAGGGTTAGTAACGTACAGAGTTCAGGGGTCAGGGTTAAGTAATGCAGAGTTCAGGGATCAGAGTTTAGTAGTGCACATAGTTCCGGGTCAGGGTTAAGTAACGCACAGAGTTCAGGGGTCAGGGTTAAGTAATGCACAGAGTTCAGGGGTCAGGGTTAAGTAGGGCTGGCCATGCCCTGGCTGTGCATACACAGATTAAATAGATGTGACAATCATCCAATCACATAGGCAGAAAATTACATTTCTGGGCAGCATCCTGTACACCTGTGGGGTACACAGGGCCAAATCTAGTCTAGGGGTGTAGTAAAAAAAAAAAAAAAAAAGAAGAAAAGTCAGGAGGGTATACTGTCAACACATGTTCATTTGATCACCCCCATCACTTTAGAGCCCCCCCCCCTCACATCAGAGTCCTCCCTTCACATTAGTTCCCCCATCACAATAGATTCCTCCCTTCACATTAGAGTCTCCCCTTCATATCAGAGTCCCCAATCATATTATCACATTAGAGTCCACCTATGTTGACATCTGTGTCAGCCCCCATAACATCAGAGCCATCCTCCTTCACAACAGAGTCATTTGTCCTCCCTTCAGATCTTCAATGCTGCATCATGGCAGGAGGCAGAGAAGGTCTGCATGGAAGCAGGACTGCTGTCCTCCTCTAAATCCCCACCTTAACTTTAATCATTTGTTTTATTGGCCTGGTCACCAGCACCAAAGCAATGAATGATGCTGTGCATCCTGGTCTGCCCCCTGCAGTGCAGCAGAAAGGGGCAAGACAGTGTGCAGCCATGCGGAAGCTGCACACTGCACCCCAGCCCCTCCAATTCCTGATACAACCATCACTATTCCTGGGGGGGGGGGCATGACTAAAATTTAGGTGGGAAAAGCCCACCCCAGCACCCCTTAGATCCAGCCCTGCTCTTTATGAGTCGTGTCTCTCTCACATTTCTCTGTTCATGTCCCATGTCTCTTGTCTCTCTTGATGTCCCATATCTCTTCGTCCAAGTTCCCTGTTGCTCTCTATGTCCCATGTCTCTCTCTACGTCCCATCATGTCTCTCTCTATGTCCCATCATGTCTCTGTGTCTCTCATGTTTCTTTGTCCCACGACTCTCTGTCTATCTCACTATGTCTAATTTCTCTCTCTATGTCTCAGGTTTCCCTCTATGCCCCATATATGTGGCCAGGACTTTTTTCCACTGGAACTTGGTGGAGCTTGGTGGAACTCAGTTCCACCATCTCTAGCTCAGGCTCTCTGCTCACCACGATCACTTGTAAACACAGAAGTCCGGCTCCTGTATTTACAAGTGACAGCTTGTCTCCCAACGACTCCCACAGATCTGATCTCCTGAGCGGCTCCCACTGAGTGCAGGGTGGGGACAAGGGAGATGTAGGTGCCATGAGGATGCCGACACACCAACTGGATGATCTCTGTGCGAGTGAGGCAGAACCACCAACAGTGTGCTGGGAAGTACTCGAGTCGGCTGGGTGCTTCAGTTTAATACAGCAACAAAAGTAAGAGATGTGGAAGATAGTGGAGATATTAAAGGGGGTAGATGGGGGCGGTGGAGGGGGGTTGCATACAAAAGTCAGAAGAGGGGTGAAAGTGAGATGTGGATGGGGGATGCAGTGGTAAGCAGCTGTGGAAGAAGGCTGAACTCTGTGTGTTTATCGCACCCCTGGACTCTGTACGTAAGGCAACCAGAACTCTGCGTTCTGTGCAAACCCCTCTTTCCTTCCCCCATACTCTGTTCTTAATACCAACCTGGTATTTATTGCCCCTTTAAGACCCTCCCACTGTTAGTGAAATGTGACCACACCGACTATTTAATGCGGTTTGAAGGGTGGGGGGTCGTGGTTGAGTTCCTGCACCTATTTCCTGAGAAACAAAGCCCTGTATGTGGCCATGTTTCATGTCCCTAGGTCTTATATTTCTTTCTGTGACTTATATCTCTCTATCTGTGTTCCATGTTTCTTTCTATGCCCCATGACTCTCTGTCCATTTCCATTTTGCTTTCTATGTCCCAAAACACTGGCTGTGTTTCATGACTCTCTCTATGTCCCTTGTCTCTCTCTCTCTAGGTTCCATTTCGCTTTCCATGTCCCATTCCTCTATTCGTTGGAACAAATCAAGGTAAGTTCCCCTATTGGTGGGACTTTAACCACTTTACCACTAGAGGATTTTGCTGTCTTACGTCTGGGCCACTTTTTGCGATTCGGCGCTGTGCGACTTTAACTGACAATTGCGCGATCGTGCGATGCCGTATCCAAACGGAATTTACGTAATTTTTTTCCCACAAACAGAGCTTTCTTTTGGTGGTATTTGATCACCTGTGTGATTTTTACTTTTTGCGCTATAAACAAAAAAAGAGCGTAAATTTTGAAAAAATAATATTTTTAACATTTTTTTATATGAAATTCCCCCCCCCAAAAAAATGTAAAAATCTAAATTTTTTTACATTTTTAGCCAATTTGTTTTCTGCTACCTATGTTTGGTAAAAAAATTCACAATAAGCGTATTTTGATTGGTTTGCGCAAAAGTTATCGCAGCTACTAACTACGGGAAATTTCTGTCATTTTTGGTGTTTTTTTTTTTTAACAAGTAATGGCGGCGATCTGCGATTTTTTTTGTGGGACTGCGACATTGCGGCGGACAGATCGGACCCTTGACTGACATTTTTGACACTTTTGGGGTTACCAGTGACATTACTGCAGTAATCAGTGCAATAAATATGCACTGTTACTGTAAAAATGACACTGGCAGGGAAGGGGTTAATTTTATTGGAGAGGGAGGGGTTAATGTATGCCTGGTGCTTACTGACGTGTGTGGGGGGAGGTGACTGAGTGACACAGGGACAGATCGAGGGTTCAGCTATGCTGAATCTGACCCTGCCTGTCACTTCGGAGATCCGCCCGCTTGTGTTTACACAAGCGGGCGGATCTCCACACTAGATCCCCGACGATCGGGTAAGAGCAGCGGCGATCGCCGCTGCTCCTCCCCTGGCCCGACTCCCGCTGTGACTGAATACAGCGGGAGCGAGCCACCGGCAGGGCGCGCGCGCCGCCGAGAAAGGGGAGTGACTCATGACGTAGATCTACATCGTCAGACGATAACGAGCCACTGTGCCGCAGTACTATTACCGTAAGCAGACGGCAAGTGGTTAAAGGCACTTCAAATATCAAACAAAGTCAAAAACACATATAAAAATGTTATTAATATACACATATAATGTTTGAAATGAAGCAAGCCATATACAATACATGACAAGAAATAGCAGATGACGACCACAGGAAACAAGGGTATGTACCCAACGCGTTTCAAGGTCAATTGTAACTTCGTCTTCAGGGGTAACCTTGAGTGGTTTTATAATCTGCTTTTTTTTGTAGAGATTGCTAGCTTACCAATAGGGGAACTTTCCTTGATTTGTTCCAATGACTCAGGGATGTGGCACTCACTAAGGAAGTCTACCAAGAGCACAATTTCTGCATACCTCTATTCGTATTCCATATTGTTCTCTATGTACCATGTCTCTTTCAATATTTAAAAAAAAAATATATAATAAAAATCTGCACTGGAGCATATAGTGGTAATTAAATGACAAAGCAGACACTCAAGCAATCGTGACACCAACAGCTCAGATTATAAGTAACAAAAAAGTAGCGCTAAATCAAACATTCTTTAATAAAGCATTGATACAGTACATCTAGACATTTATACAAATAAAGTGCAAAAAAAAATGTTTTATACAAAAGTGCAAATGATAAAATCCATCCATAAGAACCAATCAGCAACGGCTCTAATGGTGTGCATATGCAATAAAGTTCAAAAGTTGAATCCTCATTCCCTTTCACATAAGAGTGTCCCCACACTCCCAATTTCTTGTGCATCCACGAATGAGTGACACCATATAGATGAGCCTCTTACAGGATCCAGTGGACCATCACATGAATGGTTAAACATGCTTAATCAAATCCCTTTGATCAGGATACTTCCAAGCATCAAGCAGGATTCCATCAGGATTACTCCATTGTGCATCACTGTAGTCAGGGGCTGGAAACGCTGTAGGCCTCTTGGATTTCGTCCTCTGTAGCAGGCTGTTTTCTCCTCTCCTCTACAACCTGCTACAGGGGACAAAATACAGGAGGCAGAGAGAGTTTCCAGCCCCTGGCTGCAGTGATGCACAATGGAGTAATCCTGAAGGGACACAAGCTTGAAAGTATCCTGATCAAAGGGAATTGATTAAGAGTGTTTGACCATTCATGTGATGATCCATTGGATCTGGTAGGAGGCTCATCTATATGGTGTCTCTCGGTGGTGGATGCACAAGAAATTGGGAGTGTGGGGACACTCATATATGAAATGGAATGAGGATGGTGGATGCACAAGAAATTGGGAGTGTGGGGACACTCATATATGAAATGGAATGAGAATGGTGGATGCACAAGAAATTGGGAGTGTGGGGACACTCATATGTGAAATGGAATGAGGATGGTGGATGCACAAGAAATTGGGAGTGTGGGGACACTCATATATGAAATGGAATGAGGATGGTGGATGCACAAGAAATTGGGAGTGTGGGGACACTCATATATGAAATGGAATGAGGATGGTGGATGCACAAGAAATTGGGAGTGTGGGGATACTCATATGTGAAATGGAATGAGGATGGTGGATGCACAAGAAATTGGGAGTGTGGGGACACTCATATGTGAAATGGAATGAGGATGGTGGATGCACAAGAAATTGGGAGTGTGGGGACACTCATATATGAAATGGAATGAGGATGGTGGATGCACAAGAAATTGGGAGTGCGGGGACACTCATATGTGAAATGGAATGAGGATGGTGGATGCACAAGAAATTGGGAGTGCGGGGACACTCATATGTGAAATGGAATGAGGATGGTGGATGCACAAGAAATTGGGAGTGTGGGGACACTCATATATGAAATGGAATGAGAATGGTGGATGCAAAAGAAGTTGGGAGTGTGGGGACACTCATATATGAAATGGAACGAGGATGGTGGATACACAAGAAATTGGGAGTGTGGGGACACTCATATGTGAAATGGAATGAGGATGGTGGATGCACAAGAAATTGGGAGTGTGGGGACACTCATATATGAAATGGAATGAGGATGGTGGATGCACAAGAAGTTGGGAGTGCGGGGACACTCATATGTGAAATGGAATGAGGATGGTGGATGCACACGAAATTGGGAGTGTGGGGACACTCATATGTGAAATGGAATGAGGATGGTGGATGCACACGAAATTGGGAGTGTGGGGACACTCATATGTGAAATGGAATGAGGATGGTGGATGCACAAGAAGTTGGGAGTGTGGGGACACTCATATATGAAATGGAATGAGGATGGTGGATGCACAAGAAATTGGGAGTGTGGGGACACTCATATATGAAATGGAATGAGAATGGTGGATACACAAGAAATTGGGAGTGTGGGGACACTCATATGTGAAATGGAATGAGGATGGTGGATGCACAAGAAATTGGGAGTGTGGGGACACTCATATATGAAATGGAATGAGGATGGTGGATGCACAAGAAATTGGGAGTGTGGGGATACTCATATATGAAATGGAATGAGGATGGTGGATGCACAAGAAATTGGGAGTGTGGGGACACTCATATATGAAATAGAATGAGGATGGTGGATACACAAGAAATTGGGAGTGTGGGGACACTCGTATATGAAATCGAATGAGGATGGTGGATGCACAAGAAGTTGGGAGTGCGGGGACACTCATATATGAAATGGAATGAGGATGGTGGATGCACAAGAAATTGGGAGTGTGGGGACACTCATATATGAAATGGAATGAGGATGGTGGATGCACAATAAATTGGGAATGTGGGGACACTCATATATGAAATGGAATGAGGATGGTGGATGCACAAGAAATTGGGAGTGTGGGGACACTCATATATGAAATGGAATGAGGATGGTGGATGCACAAGAAATTGGGAGTGTGGGGACACTCATATATGAAATGGAATGAGGATGGTGGATGCACAAGAAATTGGGAGTGTGGGGACACTCATATATGAAATGGAATGAGGATGGTGGATGCACAAGAAATTGGGAGTGTGGGGACACTCATATATGAAATGGAATGAGAATGGTGGATGCACAAGAAATTGGGAGTGTGGGGATACTCATATGTGAAATGGAATGAGGATGGTGGATGCACAAGAAATTGGGAGTGTGGGGACACTCATATGTGAAATGGAATGAGGATGGTGGATGCACAAGAAATTGGGAGTGTGGGGACACTCATATATGAAATGGAACGAGGATGGTGGATGAACAAGAAATTGGGAGAGTGGGGGACACTCATATGTGAAATGGAATGAGGATGGTGGATGTACAAGAAATTGGGAGTGTGGGGACACTCATATGTGAAATGGAATGAGGATGGTGGATGCACAAGAAATTGGGAGTGTGGGGACACTCATATGTGAAATGGAATGAGGATGGTGGATGCACAAGAAATTGGGAGTGTGGGGACACTCATATATGAAATGGAACGAGGATGGTGGATGCACAAGAAATTGGGAGAGTGGGGGACACTCATATGTGAAATGGAATGAGGATTCAACTTTTGAACTTTATTGCATATGCACACCTTTAGAACTCCTTCCATGATTGGTTCTTATGGATTGTTTTCAGCACTTTTGAATAAACATTTTTTTTAACTTAATTTGTATTTAAATGTATCACTGCATCATTAAGGAATGTTTGATTTAGCGCTACTTTTATGTCTCTTTCTATGTACAAAATTTCTCTCACCGCGTTCCATGCATCTCTATGTCCCATGTTTCTCTCTCTCTCGGTCCTATGCCTCTCAGACCATGTCCTATGCCTCTCAGACCATGTCCTATGCCTCTCAGACCATGTCCTATGCCTCTTGGACCATGTCCCAAGTCTCTCTCTATATCATATGTCTCTTTCTATGTTCTGCTTCTTTCTCTTTCTCCATGTCCCATATCTCGCTATGTTCCATGTATCTCTAAGTCCCATGTCTCCCTCTCTGTCTCACAAAGCTCTGTCTCTGTAGTACAGTCACTCACCTCTCTCTCAAAGCTCTGTCGCTAGTAGGCCTGTTGCGGTTCTTTTCTACTTGCAGTACAGCTTGCATTAACTTCTCCTCTTCGTCTTTGCTGTACAGTCCTGGAAAGGTCCCTTCTCGCATCAGAACCTCTAGTTCTCTCCGAGATGTCTGTGGGGTGCCCTCATCGACTAGAAGAGCTGTGGCAGTTCCCAGGACTCCAGCCGTCCAGCATGCATCTCTAATAACAGCATGGAACTCCTCTGCTGTCTCCTTGCCGCAAATTTCCAGTAAAGTACAACGGGTAATTTGGGCTGCTAGTCTTGCCAGGCTTTTTCTACCAGTGCCAGGGTGTTGTGAGAGCAAAACTAAGTGCCCCCGGGGTAGAAGAAGTGCTCGTTTCAGACGGGTCAAGTGCAGCTGGTCAGCAGGACTTAGAGTCAGGTCCTTAGTCTGTACGGTGGTGATGGTATTTAGTGGGCGTTCTTTGTAAGTCAGAGAGTCTACTTTTTCTATGGTACCAAGAGGGGATTCATGGCAGAAATTCAGATCTTCGATGTGTTGATCACCCAAGACCAGTTCAATAGGAAGTAGACTCTCTTTGTCCCGAGTCAATGGGGAGGAAACACGACTTGTAATTGTACTCACATCTGTATTTGTGATTAATTTTGTCTCTTCAGTTTTCTCCAATTCTTGATCTTTACACATCAGCTCTTCTACTCCTCTACTTTCCTTGGTTTCAACTGATGATGGACAAGTCTCTGTTATAATATCTGAGGAAAGTGCCAAAGGCAGTGTGTCCTCGTCTGCTGTGTTCTCTAGGGGCTCCTGACTGCAGAAGGCCGCCACTGTGCAATCCTGAAGTAGAACTGTGAACTTCTCTCTGTCCATCTGGGTATCCAAACCATCACTAAATGTGCGCAACACTTCATGCATCCAAAGACGGACAACACCACATCTGATCAGTAAGGGGCTGGGGGCACCAACAGCAGATTGTACTGACAGATGTGTCCCTGGTGATGGGCACAGGAGAGTCATACTCCGGAGCACTCTATGCAGGTGATGGAGTGAGAAGCAGTATTTTGGGGGAAGACCTTGGATGACTTTCTGATAAAGATGAATGGAGGCCAGAGCCAAGGCTTCTCCAAACTCTTTAGGAAGCTGGGCAGGGGCCGATTTCTTCAGCCATGCCGTAAAGCGAGTAGTAAACAAGGTGAGCAGGATCTCTGGTCCAAAAGGAACCAGAACAAGCACAGAAAACAAGCGAGAAAGTCTGGGAGGCAAGGGAGTGGAGCCATAATCAGGAGGACTCGCTGTGGCCAGGAAGATACTAAATGGCGAGGAAGATGGGTCTGACAAAACATGACGTACCACCTCTAATGCAGGATTTGAGTGTCCCTCAGAATCTGTGGGTACAAAGGTGATTAATATATATCATACCTAGTTACATAGGTAAACAGAAAGGAGGAGATTTACTAAAATTGGTACACACAGAATCTGGTGCAGCTTTGCATAGTAACCAATCAGCTTCTAACTTCAGCTTCTTCAATTTAGCTTTGACTGCAAAACCTAAAAGATGATTGGTTACTGTGCACATTTGCACCAGAATCTGTGTACCAGTTTTAGTAAATCCCCCCAAAGAGTCATGTCCATCAAACCGAACCTTACACACAGCAGTTTTGTTTTTAGAGGAAATATAAATTCTTCCTGACCCCATAAAATAGTGGAAGGAAAAGAAAGGTTCCCTTGGGTTCGGGACTTTTTAGGCAAAAGACTATCCAAAAAGGTAAGGAAAGTATATGCACAAATGTAAAAAAGTAAATACAAAATTTTATTCAAAAGATAGAAAGTTGTTTCAAATGACATACGTATAATGTAAGATAAAAACAAAGACAATATAATATACATGCGGTATGAATGCCAACATACCAACTCACACAATATCAAAAGTCAGTCCTACGGAAAGGACTAATGCCTCGTACACACGCATCGATTATTGGCCGGGAATTTTCGGCCAACGTCCGATCGGCTGTTTTTCGGCTTGTTAGTATGATGCTTTCGACAACCGACTCCGACTTTTCGTCCGAAAAAAATCTGGTGTGCAGGCTATAGAATTTTTGTTGGCCGTCAACACAACAGCCGATTTTCCGTCAGTCAGTACAGATTTCGGCAGACAAAAATCTGATGAGCAAGACTGGGCATGCTCAGAGAAGAAAAAACACACGGAAAGTAAACCAGCACATGACATCACTTCAGAAGTAGATTTTTGTTGGCCGAGAAAATTCGTGTGCAGTCTAGGCACATTCCAACCAACAAAACACCACTCTGGACAAAAGTCGGACGATCGGTCGGCCGATAATCGTTGCGTGTGTACGAGGCATTCGTTTTTGTCCTGACATGAATTTTAATAAATTTGAAGTTAACCACTTTGCGTCTGCTCACAGTAATACTACTGCGGCAGAGTGGCTCGTTATCGTCTGACGACGTAGTATTAACTTCATCAGACACTCCCCCTTCTGGGCGGCGCTTGCGCGCCGCCGGAGGCTCGCTCCCGCTGTTTTCATTCACAGCGGGAGTCGGGCCAGGGGAGGAGCAGCGGCGATCGCCGCTGCTCTTACCCGATCGTCGGGGATCGAGTCTGGAGATCCGCCCGCTGTGTGTAAACACAGCGGGCGGATCTCCATAGTGACAGGGAGTGACAGATCGGACTGTTCAGCATAGCTGGACATCCGATCTGTCCATGACTCACACAGCCACCTCCCCCCCTACACGTCAGTAAGCACCAGGCATACATTAACCCCTCCCTCTCCAATAAAATTAACCCCTTCCCTGCCAGTGTCATTTTTACAGTAACAGTGCATATATATAGCACTGATTACTGCAGTAATGTCACTGGTACCCCCAAAAGTGTTAAAAATGTCAGTCAAGGGTCCGATCTGTCCGCCGCAATGTCGCAGTCCCGCAAAAAAAAAATCGCAGATCGCCGCCATTACTCGTAAAAATAAAAAACACCAAAAATGACAGAAATCTTTCCCTTTGTTAGTAAACGCAATAACTTTTGCGCAAACCAATCAAAATACGCTTATTGCGATTTTTTTTACCAAACATAGGTAGCAGAAAACAAATTGGCCAAAAATTTTTTAAAAAATTGGTTTTTACATCTTTTTTGGGGGGAATTTCATATAAAAAAATGTTAAAAATATTGTTATTTTTTCAAAATAAACGCTCTTTTTTTGTTTATAGCGCAAAAAGTAAAAATCGCACAGGTGATCAAATACCACCAAAAGAAAGCTCTGTTTGTGGGAAAAAAAGGACGTAAATTTCGTTTGGGTACGGCGTCGCACGACCGCGCAATTGTCAGTTGAAGTCGCACAGCGCCGAATCGCAAAAAGTGGCCTGGACGGAAGACAGCAAAATCCTCCGGTGGTAAAGTGGTTAAAAAAGATCTGAACCTATTCGCGCGTAAATTGCTCCTTCAGAGCCAGCATGCACAAAGGTTCAACCCCAGTGCCCTCCAACCAAAATCTAATCGTTTAAAAGAAAAAGCACTAGACGCCCTAATTTCATTAGAAGAGCAAGAAAATCTAGACCTTATTGACAAAATAGATTTAGAGGCTCTCTTGAACAAACAAGATAGCACTGATCCTATTCCATCATCGGAAACAGATTTATCATTTCGTAAGAAATCAGATAAATTTCCGGCTCTGAGTTTGAACACCAACTTGGCCGCCTTTGTTATGTTAACTTCAGCTGAAATTGAGAAACTTAAACCCTCACGAAGCATTCATACCGCATGTATATTATATTGTCCTTGTTTTTATCTTACATTATATGTCATTTGAAACAACTTTCTATCTTTTGAATAAAATTTTGTATTTACTTTTTTACATTTGTGCATATACTTTCCTTACCTTTTTGGATAGTCTTTTGCCTAAAAAGTCCCGAACCCAGGGGAACCTTTCTTTTCCTTCCACTATTATATTAGGGATGTTGGCAAATTCTCATCCGGACACCGCCGCCCGAGCTTAATCTATATTGACCCCATAAAATATGTTGTATCAATTCTCTGGATCAAAATATTCCCAACTTTTCCATTAAAAATAACATTTGTTGATATCACAGGATATCAATGAAATCACCCAACCCCTTTAACATGTCCACTATTGATTCTGCCATTACTAGTTTATGTCATAATGCATTCCACTGTGTGACCTCTGTCTTAGAGATAGACAGTTTGCCAGATCTTTACTGTAACCTTGGATATATATATAATAATTAGATCACCTCAAGGTCTTCTGCTGTTCTTTAAATGGAACTATAGCCTTACTGAGCAAAATTGTTGGCAGGTTTATTGCAGAAGCGACTCTGCTGCCACCTCTTCTCTTAAATCTACACAGAGCTGCACATGCACAGCTCAGTAAACATTCCCAGCATTACCACATGCAGGAGATATGTCATTCCAGTTTGCCCAATCAAGATGGCCAAAGATGCTGAACCCAGAAGAAGACCTGACAAAGATGTCAGCTTGCAGGAGGTGGCACTGCTGAAGGAGAGGTAAGTACAGTGGACTTATGTATTTTTAATTGAACAAGCCTAGTTTTTATATTTGAGGTGAAGGATGAAAGAAGGGGTGTCAAGTATGTAGTGCGGACACTGTGGGAAGAGTGGACAGAGAATGTGGTATGGAGAAAGAAATGTTAGAAGATGTAGCGTGGATGGTGGGGGAAACTGCCAGCAGATATATTGTGGACACTGAAGGGGCAGCTGGGAGAGTGAGAGGACAAAGAATGTAGTGTTGACAGGGAGGTGGGGGAAGGGGGGGGGGGGGTGACAAAGAACATACTGTGCACAGAGGGGCAGTGCCATCTTAAGAGCATTAAAGGGCCCCGAGCAATGCAGTGCACTGAGGCCCCGCCTACACAATCACCTACGAGAATAAAAATGCAAATTATCAATAAGGCAATATTTATTGCTACAGCAGTGCCAGGCTAATGGCAGCTTCCAAGTTTGGCGGCTGGGTCCGGTGAACACACACACGGACGGGAATCAGACTCAATTGTCCTGTGTGTGCCTGTTCCCGTGGAGGTTGACAGGCATTCCTGCAGTTGTGGGCTCCCCCTCCACGGCCCAAGGGGCCTAACAGCAGCGCAGGGCCGACAGGCGCTTGCCACCTGCTAAGTTCAGCAGGGGAATGCACATAGGAATCGGGAGTAATGCTTGGCTGGGGCTGGGTCACTGGGCAGATGGGGCCCCTTGGGCAACTGGGGCCCCTGGGGAACTGCCCAGCATGCCCATTCGGTAAGATGGCCCTGGGCAGTGCTGCCAATAGAAAGTAGCGTGGACAATGGGGAGAGAGCTACCAGAGAATGTAGTGTGGACAATGGGGGTAGAGCTACCAGAGAATGTAGTGTGGACAATGGGGGTAGAGCTACCAGAGAATGTAGTGTGGACAATGGGGGTAGAGCTACCAGAGAATGTAGTGTGGACAATGGGGAGAGAGCTACCAGAGAATGTAGTGTGGACAATGGGGAGAGAGCTACCAGAGAATGTAGTGTGGACAATGGGGGGAGAGCTACCAGAGAATGTAGTGTGGACAATGGGGGGAGAGCCACCAGAGAATGTAGTGTGGACAATGGGGACAGGGGAGCTGCCAGAGGATGTAGTATGAAGGTAGGGGAAAGCTGCCAGTGAACATAGTATGGGCAGCTCATTCTCCAGCTAGTATCAGAATTCGATTCTGTGGGGAAGCACAAACCATTCCTTTTTCACTTTGAGAAACAGTCCTATTATGTGCAACTGCTGCAACTGGAAATGTTAATTTACCCTTATTCAGTACTTCAGTAGGCATAAAGTGTGCAAATTTTCAGAGACTTTGCAAATTAGTGTAGCACTCTCCTAGGTAGGTGTGTGCGAGAGAGTATCGTTTTTGGCTCTGTTTGCCTATCAGAGGAGGAGCAGGCAAATTTATATTGCTTTCTGTCTAGCAGAGAGCAGGATCTCTTAGTGACGTCTGCTCATGGTGCTCAGTATGTGATTCATTGAGTCTAGAGAGTGTTTCACACTGGTCCAATAGGGAGGCATGTAGGAAAGTGGGAGGAAACCTGACCAATGGATACATAGGCTTTGATACAGTCCTGGTGATTGGCAGAGACGGGCTGTCTCGGTGCATTCTGGTATACTGTATAAAAGCCAGGAGCACATGTGCTGCAAGGTCTTTGGCTGTAGAGCAGAGACCCGGAGGGAGGGTGGCGGCTGCCTCCTCCTCTGTAGCAGTGGCATCAGGAGGTCGTCCTGAGGGCCAGAGGAACGGAGCTGAACCCAGAGGTCCAGGAAAGCTGACTGGGGGGAGACACTGGAGACCTTAGAAAAACAGTATCGTGAGTACAGGGGATCATGTCAAGGGGCCTGACCTGAAATGGGCCACCCCGGAGTAGGATAGTCAGTGGACGGGTGTCAGTGGTCAAGAAAGGGGATACTAGGAAAGTGTCCTGAAGATACCTTTAGTTCATCAAGTCATCTGGAATGAGACTTTAATCTTAAATCCATCTAGTGGCAAGGTGGATCAACAGCCTGGCTGTAGCAACAGATAGATGTCCTCAAAACCTTGTGCATAATTAATCTGGAGTATCCCGCTATTCCCTTCTCCCATTCCTAATTTATACAATAAAAACAAAACAAAATAAAACAACTACATACCCCTGGATTAATTATTGACTAAGCCAAGAAGTAAAGTGATAGACTGTGAATATCAATCTTGCTAACAGTAACCAAGGTGGACCCGAAAATGTGAAAAATCCAGCAGTCCTCAAGGGGGCAGTGCTACATTAGTATATTAAAGCGGAACTAAACCCTCCTTGCTTTTACAGCTAAGTAAGCTGCCATCTTAGCCAGTGTTTGAACTGCAGTGACACCAGTGATTTGATGGCTTGACAGTTCGGTTGAGAGCTCAAGAAAATGTGACAGTTAACAAGACAGGGTTTGGTTACAGTTTAGGAGCAGATGACTGATACACAAACATATAATTATGAAAATGAATAGATGGAGTTACCAGCTGTTGCTTCATGCAGGTCATCCAGGAAGAAAATATTACGGACTCGGTGGGGTCGGGCTCGTTTTAGCCCCAAAGGAGGATGGGCTTCTTGCTTGACTGTGAGGAGATGTCTCAAGTGTGCAGCCTCTAATACTGGATGAAATGAAATCCTCAGAGATAACGATCCATGTGGAATCGCTGAGTGCACCAAGGTGGTCTTCCCACTACCAGGAGACCCCACCAATAATAGCGGTTGTCCAGAAGAAACCAGCAACTGAGCTGCATACAGGGGGCTCTCTGACTGCAAGATAAACAGTGGGAGGTGAGAGACACAGATTGCAGAGAAGGAGAGAGACGGAGAGAGACAGATAGAGGGACAGGTTGGGAGGAAAAAAAAAGAGACACCTATGTGATATAGTGAATGAGACAGATTGACACAAAGACACACCAGACCTGACATGCACTGCATCTGATATGGCAGTCACCTGTGGTAGAAGAGTCCTGGGACAGGGTGTAAGATCGGTCCCATCTGTGCTCGGCGTCACTTCAAACACTGATATATCTGGAGGAATCTTGATTTGTACTGCAACATCTGAGAGAGATCCCCGGAAAAAGGTGTCGAATTCAGGACGATGTCTGTACAGTACAACAAAAAGCATTAAAGTGTAAGCTCCAGGGGCTACAGACTCATAAATACTAATAATATATGGTAGTGACTAACCTGCACAAAACTGAACCCTAAGAGGTAAATAAAAAGGGATAACTGGGGGTTAGACCTGGCTGCCCGAACATTAGTGCCAACCTCATTACCAGAAGCTTAGCCATTTGGCAGCATTCCAGTATCTTGTTGATACCCCCAGCACAGTAGGAAAAAAGAATCTTCAAATCATTAGCTTGGGCTTCCTAGTAGGATGCCGGACAGGAAAATGCAATGTAGTGTATGCTGATGATTTTCACACCCTATGTCATGCCATAGACACACTAAGCCCAGTTTCACAGCACCTTCTGTTAGGCATCGTATACTGTCTATTTTCTCCACCTACTCCTATTGATTGCCCCCTTATCTTTTTGTCATTCAAGATATATGGATAAGGGGTGGAGCTATCGCTTGTGACATCACCACGCATCTTGCAAACAAGAAGTGGCCATTGCGATTCGCAGGTTTGTAATTCTTTTATCAATAAGTGCTTTTTGTTTTTAACACTGTAAGTAGTTAGTACTTTTTTAAATAAAATCTCCCATACGGTTTTACACTTTCTCTTTATGGCATGGTTGATTACCTTTTATATGCAGATGAGGCACCCATGAGACCATAGGTGGAGACCCAGAGGTGGTACATATTTTCCAATAAGAACTATACATATACACAAGCACATGTGACTGTTTTTCATTAAAAAAGTCCATTTGTTCCAGTAAGAGTCCTTTTATACTTAAGGTGGCAGTACACTTATAGTAAAGGGAGGTGCTGCGCTAGAAACAAAGCACCCAGCACCCAGTAAGGACAGATGATGGTTCAGGATCAGGCTCCGAGGGAAGAATCAAAGGATTCCCAGGTTCAGGATCAGGTCCCCAGGGAAGGATTAACGAAGGCCCCAAAAATGGAGAAACACTCATAGGCTAGCACGTTTAAAATAAAGGCAAATTTATTTAAAGCTATTGAACTCACATTACATGCAGAGCAGCGTCAGCATATCTGTACAGTCTGGTTTCTAACCGATAAAATGGCCGATGCGTCCTCGGTGCGATGACGTCACACCTTCCAGTCCCGTCCGACGTGGCGTTTCGTCAGCAAGTGACTCGTCATGATCCTGAACCATCATCTGGCCTTACTGGGTGCTGATTATGAATTCTGGATGAGTTTGTAGCTGGATATGGATGCCCTTTTATTAGCATCAGGACGGTAAGAGGCAGTGTGGTTGGAGGTGATCTGGTGGTGGTGGCACGCATTTGCCTAAACAGCTGACCCCGGTGGAAGGACTGTTTCTTACTGGACTGATATATATATATATATATATATATATATATATATATATATATATATATATATATATATAAATACATATATATATATATATATATATATATATATATATATATATATATACACTTTGTTTCTAGCGCAGCACCTCCCTTTACTATTTTGTCTATGTTTTTATCCTACATATGTGCCGCTGCTGGGTGTACTGGAAGTGATTTTACTTTAATGTTTGCTTGTTAGTTGATCCAAGCGCAGCTATTCTCTGTTTAAATGGCAGTACACTTATGGTTTTGGAGTATTCACCGATCCATATAAATAAAGATTCCTCACGGCCTCACTCATCATTTGGGACTGTTTTCATATATTTGGGACTAATATTTGTGTGTGCACAAATAAGAGAGGAGGAGCAAGGAAAAAAAACAAAAGGAAGAAGGAACCCTTTGGGTTTTTTATTTTATTTACTCTCTCCTCCTCTCTCGCCAACTTGTTTTCTGTTTTCAGAGTTGATTTATATCCCTAATGTTTATGTAAGAGATAGGAGGTCATGAAGAAGTGGTAATCCCATGAAACGTGTCAACCTAATTTTTTCCTGTCTCAACCAAACCACAATGGTCTTTATCCATTTGGCAGATGATAATTGAAGGTATTGATGTACAAATGCACACAGGAAACATGTTTTTACTGGATAAAATAAAGATTTGTATATTTTTCATATGGGTTACGTAATATGCGTTTACTGAAGGGGTATTTAAAATACTACTATATACAATTGCTATTTATGGATTCATGGATGAGACCCCCACCAGCACACACACACACACACACACACTCTAAACTTTCCTAGATTATAAATTAGAGACCAAAAAACCCATCCCTCATGAAGAATGGGGAATTGCTGTGTCCTTCAATGAACAGAAGAGAACTAGGGTTCTTAACAGACTATGTGGTCTTAATGGTTACAAAACCCACATTCTCTATTCAGACCATCCAAGAAACACTTAAAAGAAAAGTGTGGCTTGTTTTTTTTTTCTATATACCTACCTACCTAGGTGGATGCAGCATCAGTCCCCTGGAGCCTCTGCACTGAGAACCAAGCGATCAACACCGCCAATCACTCAGTTCTGACAGCTCCCCGAGCAGAGAGTTGCAGACTGTCAGTCAGCAGCTCTCCACTCTGCCCCCTCCTCCCTCACTGGAGCACTGAGCTGTGGAGGTGCAAAGTGGCCAGCTTAAGCTCTCAGCGGCTCATTGAGAGGCTGACCTGGGTGTCAGTCCAGGCACCTGGCGGATCCCAACTTCCATTGTCGTGATGACGCGGTGCCTGGACTGACTTCTGTGACATCAGCAGAGAGCAGATTTCAGCCCACTCTCTGCTGAAAACGGGTCACAGGCAGGGGCGTACCAAGGGGTTGGCTAGATTGGCGCCCGCCAGGGGTGCAGGCCGAGGGGGGGCGCAAAAAAACTGTCAGTGTTAGCAGTGATTTTTGCTTCCTCCACTCAGTCTGCACCCCCGGCGCCCCCCAGGCAGCGTGCGACTTCAATCCTGGAGCCCTGTGTCCACTCCAGGCGGCGGCAGTGCGGGCTCTCCAGAGCTCTTTCCGCCCACACATACGGGTGCTCAGCAGTCACATGACTGTGGCATCATCAATCGGCTCCAGCTCGGCGGCAGGCTGGGGATGGGGACTGCACTGAGCTATCAGAGGAGCCTGTACCACTGCTCAGCACGGTGAGACTTCTTCAACCTCCACTCCCAGACACTTCTCTCTGTCACCCCCCTCTCTCTCTCTCGGGCACCCCCTCGCTCTCTCTCTCTCTGTCACCCCTCCCTCTCTCACCCCCTCTCTCTCTGTCGCCCCCCCTCTCTCTCTCTCTGTCACCTCCCCTCTCTCTCTCTCTCTCTGTCACCTCCCCTCTCTCTCTCTTTCTCTGTCACCCTCCTCTCTCTCTCTGTCACCCCCCCCCTCTCTTTCTCTCTCTCTCTGTCACCCCTCTCTCTCTCTCTCTGTCACCCCCTCTCTCTCTCTGTCACCCCCCTTTCTCTTTCTGTCACCCCCCTTTCTCTTTCTGTCACCCCCCTCTCTCTCTTTCTGTCACCCCCTTCTCTCTTTCTGTCACCCCCCTTTCTCTTTCTGTCACCCCCCTCTCTCTCTTTCTGTCACCCCCCTTTCTCTCTCTCTGTCATCCCCCTTTCTCTCTCTCTCTCTGTCACCCCCCTCCCTCTCTCTCAGTCAAATCCCCCCTCTCTCTCTTTCGGGGGGCGCCAATGCAGCTCCTCGCCAAGGGCGCCGGAGACCCTAGGTATGCCTCTAGTCACAGGAGTGTAAAACGAATTGCACTCCTGTGATCCAGAGAAGTACAGCCAAATGAGCTTTGGCTGTACATCTCCTTTAAAACGTTCACATCACATCAAAATCCTGAATCTTAGGCCTTAGTATCCATTGAATTTAGAAACAACTACTCCAATCTCATTTCTCTCTTACTTGGGAATATTGAGCCTTAAAATATGTTGGGCTCTCTTTCGGCATTTAATGCTTAACTGATTTATAACTATTTTGTTGTTTATGTGCTCTGTACAGATGCCATTTCTTACTTTGTCATCCTTGTGAAACTGTAGGGTAACTATTGTAACATGTGAGGCAGGGGCGTAACTACAGGGGTTGCAATTACAACCTGCCCTATGCTCCAGGGGGTCTGTGTGGCTCCCCTGTACACCTGGATAGGCGGAGGCAGCATTTAGAGGAACTAATGTCCTCCATTTTCCTCTATTTTCCTGTAGCTGCAGGAGGAAAATGGAGGCAATTGGTTCTTCTATATGCCCCTCCTATTCAGATACATAAATGTATAACACTATTCTGCGTGATATATAAGGTGAAATGAATCAATAAATCACCCCAACATAGTGTCCATCAAAAAATTATAGTCATAAAAGTGCATAAAGGTGAGATAGCTCAATAAATCACCACAAAAAAGTGTCTATCAAAAAAATATTTATAATCATATAATAACTGATGTGAAAAAATATATTAAGTGTGGATAAAAAATATTCAACATGAATTGGTGCACAAAGAAAGTTCCAGTGACAACCAAGTACAAAAGATTAAGAAGACCCCTGCAGTCTCCAACACCTCCGTGACAATCAATAGAATCAGGTGCACCTAAATCCACCACCACTAAACAATCAAGTCTCTAACCTTCCTATCTGACCCAAGAGTCACCAATGGTTCAGATAAAGAAGTTCCCTTATGGGATAATGGATCGATTGATCAGTAGGGACTTGGAGCTGACAGGCTAATCTCAGAAACCACACTGAATCACTCGTAGTCCACACCAGGCATATTGACATGGGGGAAAGCAATAAAGATCTAATGCTCTCTGATATATGAAAATGGCATTCATTAGGCAGAAAGAAACTTACAAAAGTAGCACTTCAGCAGTGCCATCTCAAACGGCTGAGCTCGCACTGCTGAAGTGCTGCTTTTGTAAGTTAAGGCTATATATATATATATATATATATATATATATATATATATATATATATATATATATATAGCCTTAATCATCCCACATTGTATAGAGAGAAGCACAGAGACCCAACAATGACATCACAAGTCGAAAATAAGATATGTAATGAAAACAGAAAAGTTTATTTAAAAATGTCATTAGCATGTCTATGATGATGAAAAGAGGAACCAGGGAAAGCAAAATAAAAAAAACAAAACACACGACAAACTAAGAGTAAGACCCCTTTCACACATGTGCGACTTGTCCTGTAACTTGGGACTGCAAAGTCGCATGACGACAAGTCCTACCTTATGATTTCCAATGAGTACCGTTGATATTTGTGTGACTTCAAGTTGCAGCAACTTCAAAGTAGTCCGTGCACTACTTTGGCCTGACTTTGATGCGACTACAAAGGCATCGCTCCAAGTCACGTCAAAGTCACGTGGCAAAGTCGCATGACTTTCAGGTTGTAGAAGTGTGAAAGGGGGTCTTAGTGAATCAGCGCTTACTGGCAACAGATGAAATATACTGATAAATGTAAAGGACAAAGTCCACATAGTCCATGTGTGGCTGGGGACTAATGGAGAGAAGGGAGAAACGGGGGCCAAATTAATGATTCCACAGGTGGGTGATCAAAGGGACACACAAGCCAGCAGCTCCTGACAAGGTATTCCCTCAGAAACAAAAATGAAAGGAGAGAGGGCGCCAGATCAATATGAGTAAAGACAACACTTTATTCAATATCCACCTACATAGGGAAATCTGCCTGAAGGAAGCTGCCTGAAGAAGGTGGCGGGGCCTCAGAAATGTGTTGCGGCCCAACCCCTCCCCAACTTGTCTCTTGACTCTTGGCATCCTGACAGCGGCGTGTGAGAGCCTGCTGACACAGCCGCTCTCTTGTGTTTCCTTGCGGCGGGTGGCCATCCTCCAGTCCATCCTGACTGCTGTCTCCTGGAACAGCACACCACACTGCCTCTGTACACAGCATGCAATATTCCTTTATGTAAGTGGATAGCGAAAAAAGTGTTGTTATCTTTACTCACAATGATCTGGCGCCCTTTCTTCGTTTATTTTTAATAACAAAACAAAGACAGACTAAACTTCAGGTTTAAAAATAGATGATGAGATCCTCCACTCCAATATCCTTTTCTAAGGACCTTAGAACCAATGTTAGTTGAAAAGAGTAATCACATTATGAAGTAAAACATACTGTATAAGAAATCCCTTGCCTCCTGGAACACAAGGTTGCCTCATTGTACAGTACGGTAAAACTAAAGCCCTTCGAATTTAAAAGACTGGCAAAGTTATTGTTTTTTTTTTTTGTTTGTTGTTTTATTTTTCCAAGCTTCATTATCTCAAGACTGGTAGTACTGCTTCAATGCTAATTTATGGTGTAAAAAGAACATACTTAGCTTTTTGACCCAAATTTTCCCTTTAGCGAATGTGTGTACTTTCCTTACATATCTACAAAAATGACATTTTCCCTGCAAGCTTTCTATATTTTGTAAACAAAAGCCAGTCTGTATGATGAGGCCACAATGTAGTGCACTGGGAACAAAATTAGAGATTTTCTGCATAAATTCTGGTGTCTCTTCTGCAGACTTTGGATAGAAGTAACAGGTGTGGCAAAATTGGTCTTTGGATGTTTGTGGCGGACTCACACCGTAACCTTATAGAGGTACTCTTGATGAAAGCAAGAATTGGCCTTGCTGTCAAAAATGTAAATTATATGCACCTGTCAACAGGTGCGAAAAAATTGGTCTTTGGATGATAATTGTGCCCATAAAACCTACACCAAAAAAAATTCTTCCAGATGAAATCAACACCCACAACACTAGGCAGCCTAGAAGTCTTGCAGAGATTCCACATCCCAAAAAACACCTAATCAGTGACATCAACGTTAGGGGCTTCATAGCTGCTGGTAATCCAGGACTGATCCATTTTTATAAATGTCAGACGGTCCACGGAGTCCGTTATATTATCAATTAGAAAACCTCAAGCAGCACTGAATGCCCGTTCAGAAAGCACACTGGATGCAGGGTAGCCCATCAGCTTAATTGCATACTGGGCAAGTTCTGGCCAGTGGTCTATTATCATGACCCAGTGGATTGTCAACTGGAAAGCTCTCCATCTCTGTTTTCACCCTTAGATAGTCGTCCACCATATGATGCAGATGCTGCTGATGGGGTGTTGAAGCTGAGAGTCATGGGTGGCAAGGACTAAAAAAATTGTGAAATGCATCACGTAGACAGCCCCTTTCTCCACCGCTCTTCTCTTGACCAACAGAAGCCTCAAAACTATGTTTTACATGACACTGTATCCTACCGGAGTTGGGAAGAGCATTAGATAAACTACTCTTTAAAGTGTCATCAAGAGATTTTATCTTCTGTACCCTCTGTGGAAATGGGATGAGTTCATAGACTTTCCCCTTGTAATGGTGGTCAAGGAGGGTTGCCAACCAATAGTGACCCTTCTCCTAGATGCCACATATCCTTAAGTCCTTTTGCAGGCTTTGAAGCATGAGGGAGTCCATGCACCGCAAGTTTGCAGGGGCATGAGAAGCAGACTCTTCGGGGTCACTGAGGATTACAGTCTGGAACTGCCTGCTCTCAGCCACGTACTACTCCCAAGGGTTCTGGGGATGGAAAACCATCTTGTAAAGTTTGATGTTTGTCTTTCTTTGCTTCAATGCCTCCAAATCTGCCAGAATGCTCCTCCTTTTCCTCCCTCTCCTCTTGTGTGTTCTGTGGCGTTGGAAGAATGGTGTCTGCATAAAGCCTTGAGAGGAAAGGCAGTTCTCCTCTTCCTCTCGCTGCTTTGCCTTGAGTGCCCTGTCCATAATGTCATGCAGGGTCTGCTCCAGCAGGAACACAACAGGGATTGTGTCACTGGTGCTTGCATTGTCACAGCTTACCATCCTTGTGGCCTGCTCAAATGGTGACAGTACAGTGCATGCATCCTTTCTCAGCAGCCAGTGGCATGGAGAAAAAAGCCAAGCCTGTCATTGTGCCATACTAATGTCATTGTACCATGTGCAGCCGCTGAAGCATTGCCAAAGTTGAGTTCCACCTGGTGGGCATGTCATAAATCAGGCGGTTTACGGGCAGGTGGATTTTCCGCTGAATTTCAGCCAACCGAGCACTGGCTATGTATGACTGCTTGAAATGGCTACAGACTCTTCTGGTCTGATTTAGCAGATCTTCCAACCCTGGGTACCTATTTAGGAAACCCTGCACCACCAAATTGGACATGTGCCAGGCATGTCAACTTTCCCAGTCTGAGGGCAGACAGGAGGTTTGTGCCATTACTGCACACCACCATTCCTGGTTCAAGCTGGCGTGGCGTAAAGCACCTCTGGGCCTGACCCTGCAGAGCTGCAAGAATCTCTGCTCTGGTGTGGTTCCTGTCCCCTAGACACACTAACTGAAACACTGCATGGCACCTTTTAGCCTGTCACATTGAATAGCCCCTTGAACGCTTAGGTAGTCCTTGTGGTTCGTAGGACAATTCAGCAGAGGAGGACATGGAGGAGGGGGTAGAGCTGACAAATCTCCCTAATATCACCACTAGCTGTATGGAGATGTGGTGGCACAGCAAGCTACAGCACTGAGCCCTGTCCTGCATCCTTCCGAATTGCAAGCAGTAATCGAAATATACTGCTTTAAACGGCATGTAACACACTGAAATATACTGTTAGACGGCACATAGCGCACAGAAATATACTGCGTTAAACGTGCAGTAACGCACTGAAGTATACTGTGTTAAACGGACCGTAATGCACTGAAATATACTGCATTAAACATGCACTAATGCACAGAAGCAATATGTGTGCACTAACGCACAGAAGTATACTGCGTTAAACGTGCACTATCACACAGAAATATACTGCGATAAACGTGCACTAATGCACAGAAATATACTGTGGTAAACGTGCAGTAATGCACTAAAATATACTGTGTTGAATGTGCACTAACGCACTGAAATATACTGTGTTAAACGGCACTTAATGCACTGAAATATACTGCATTAAACGTGCAGTAATGCACAGAAATATACTTACGTTAAATGTACAGTAACGCCCTAAAATATACTGCCCTAAACATGCACTAATGCACAGAAATATACTGCTTTAAACGGCACCTAACACACTGAAACATACTGCGTTAAACATCACATGATGCACTGAAATATACTACGTTAAATGTGTGGTAATGCACAGAAATATACTGTGTTAAACATGCACTAACGCACTGAAATATACTGCGTTAAACATGCAGTTATGCACAGAAATATACTGCGTTAAACGTGCAGTAACACACTGAAATATACTGCAATAAACGTGCAGTAATGCACAGAAATATAGTGTGTTAAACGTGCACTAACGCACTGAAATGTACTGCATTAAACGGCATGTAATGTACTGCAATATACTGCGTTAAACGTGCACTAATGCACAGAAATATACTACATTAAACAGCACGTAACGCACTGAAATTTACTGCGTTAAATGCCACGTAATGCACAGAAATATACTGCGTTAAACTTGCAGTAACGCACAGAAATATACTTTGTTAAACGTGAACTAACACACTGAACTATAAAGCAGTAAACCTGCCCTGACAAAATAAACTGACACTAAAGTAAACATTAATGGTCACTACACTCACACTGACTGAACTATCACTAGATTCACACTAAAGCGACACTAAAGTAAAAATGAATGGTCACTACATTCACACTGAGTGAACTATCACTAAATTCACACTAAACTGATATCCTAAACTGACAATAGAATCAGAATCGCACACTAACTCTCTAGTAGCACTGAATGGAGCCCTGTTCTATCTCTCTCCACACCAATATCACACTACAAACGGCGCCTATTGAAAGAACACATTTATAGTGTGGGATGGGACTAAGAACAATGAGCCATGATTGGATAGAGTCATCATTACTTTCTCCAATCATAGCTCTGACAGTGCTTTGATTGGGCAAAACTTTCATTGCTTCAGCCAATCAGGGTTTCCAATGCACTGTGCGGTGGAGCAGTGCATTGTGGTCATTCAGCATGCCGTACAAACGGTCGAACGCCCTGATAATTTGGGTGTTCGTCGAACAGGCGAACAGTCAATGTTCAGCCCAAACTCATGCTCGACCAAACCGTTTACCCATCCCTAATTGTTCAAATACACAGTAGGTGGAAGCAACTACACAACAGCCAGAAGTTAGAAATCTGTACTTACTTAGGGTGGAGGTGTCCACCAAACCCCCAGATAAAAGCATAAAGGAAGTAGGTTTGTGAACAGTGGTGGCTACTGTCTATAATGTCCTGATGGGAAAAGCCTGATGAGTCGGTGAGATGCCCTCCAGCAGTGCCTGAGAAGAGAAAGAGTGAAAATCTATGACAATACACCAGGCCTCATCTTCTACCAGCTAAGTTGCTTACCAACTGGGGCTTCTGTGGTTAACCGGGACTCATCATTGACCTTTGCGACACATGGAGTTTCCTGAAGAAGCTCTGGAGTTTCAGATGTCTGAGCAGAGATCCTCAGGAGACGCTGATCCATAAGAGCTTGGAGAATTGCGCAGAAAGAGGAGACTTCCAGCACACCACGTGCTGTGTTCTTAGACTGCGCACTGTGAGGGTACAAAGCAGAGGTGCATTGCTGCTCCAGGAAGCAAAGGGTCCTGGGTATCAAACTATCACTTAGATTTTGGAGAAGGTGCTGTGTGCTCCATGAGATTCTATACTTTACATATAAACTGGATGTGAAGGCTCTGAGTATCACCTTCCATGTCTCCTGTCCACCACAGTGTATGACACTGCATGCTGTTGATACAGCAGGACTCAGTGCTGACAAGTCGGCCATTTCAAACAGCAGTTTAATACGATTGTTGATATAAAGCCTCTGTCCACTGGCCAAAGTCAGTGTTGGATGTGGGCCAAATAGACAGGAAATGGGCTCTATCCATCCCGGAGTTGCAGAACCATCAAGTATCACCCACTTCTGTGTTGAAGACTCTTGTACAGCCATGCGGAGAATGTTGGTGAAAATTCCAGTGGTGTGTTCCTCATCCCTTTCCCCACCAAGGAACTCCGTAGGGCTCAGACTGTTGGGGAAGAGATGGACAATGTGTACTGGTTGGTGTTTGTCATCATTGTGAACGTTCAGGGCTTTATCAGATTCCAGAGGATCCACATGTTCTGCCAAGAGATTCAAGGCTCGATGGAGAACTTTCCAGCATGTGGTTTTTCCTCCACCTGGTGGACCTGTCAGCAGAACTCCAGAGCTATGCTGAAATGCCTGGAAGAGTTGGCCAATATTATTACTGAGTTCTGCATGGACTTCAAGGCCAGATTCTTGCAAATTTCGAGCAATGGCACCCCACAGAGCAGTGTCCTTGCTTGCGTTAAATGGCAGCATGTACATTGGGAATATACCTTTGAGAATGTTTTGAAGATGACTGTGTTGAGATACTGAAAGACAAGACCAAAAGGACAATGTGGAGATTGCCATCATAATGCTCTTTTCTTCCTGTAGGTTAATGCGCACAGTATTATTTCTGGAGTTGATGAAATATGGATCTACAGGGTTGTAATCAGTTTCCTCAGTCGTTCCCTGAGATGCCCTATCTTCTCTGCAGTTCTCATTGCTACTATTAGAGACATTTATCTTTAATATAGAGATGGCTCTCTGTGTTACGGTTTTCATAAGGATGAAAGCTTTGCCTACAGAAACAGCCCCACACTCCTGGGCTAGCTGAAAAAATCTTGCAATCTTCTGGGCCAGATTGAAATGTCCCTGGAACCCCGCAGCGAGAAATGCAAGTTCTGCTGAGGAGCAGAGGTCAGGAGAGCGGAGGGACACCGGTCTGAGGAGGAGGCGAAGGTTCTGTGGGAGGGAACAGGAACTGTTCATGTCAGGAAGAGTCATAAAGCAACCATAACCCTGATTCACTGCTACGGTCAATCCATTTAACTGGATAGTGCCTTGCACTTTGGGTCGATCCATGAACTGTCCTTCCTCCATCAAACCCTGGCAGGAAGACTGTATTTCCTGAAGAAGCTGTCCTAGCGATGTCTGGATGCTGCTCTTTAATTTTTGTACCCCACCAAAAACAAGCCAGGCCCCACTTTGCAGCGCTCCCTGGAGGTGCTGAGTAAGTTGCTTCAGCGTTGGTCCAAACCAGCATTTCAGCACCTCAACATGGCGGCCAAGAGCATTGCCTAGAGCCATCAAAGTCTGGATTCTGCTACTCTCGTCTTGGCCAATAACAGCCACACACCGAGAATGGTGTAGTCCCATTATCAGGCCAAGAGCGGTTCTCTCAGAAAGTGGTATTTCTGCACTGCTCATGTCTAACCCAACATACTCATATCCATATGGCAAATGGTAATCACACACATCCACATAGCAGAGAAGGGGTGATGATACTGGGTGTGTTTGTGAGTCTGACATCTCTGAATCATCATCTTCATGCCTTAGATCTTCAGAGCACATTCTCTGTGAAACCCTGTACTTAAACTGCTTGGACCAGGAGAAAGAGTTCAAAGTCTGTATCTCAGTGTTCAGCAGATTTAGTGTTCGATCCCTCTGTCGTATGGCTAAAATTATCCAGGCTGAGAACAAAGCCTGTTCCCTGTAGAGGAATTCTTTAGAGACAACCTGGGTGTAGTTTGTCAATCTGTCAGTAAGGAGCTGTATCTTTAATCTGTGCTGGTTTCTAAGAGATGACTTCTGGTCAGTAAGGAGGACCTTCTCTATATCTTCACACCACAGCACTTCCTCAGTGACTTCCAAACACTGCCATGGATAGGATTTTGCTCTAGCTACCCATTGTCCTGTACCCTCGAGTCTTTCTTTCCTGAATTCAGACAGACAAAGCTCCAACTGATCTCTGACACTGTCCTTCAGCTGGCCCTCCATCTCTTTCAGCCATGAGACAGTCTTTGGATTCCACTGTATGGCAGATTTGAAAGTCAGCTTCTCTTGGAAGTTCCCGATCACCCCCACAGTTAATGCCTGGCTGCTATAGAGGGGAAATGCAGACAAGTTGGGGGACTGAGTCTGAAAAGTCACATCAGTAAGACGGGGAAAACATAGGAGGGCACAGGGCAGACGTTCCGAAGGTTCTGGAGAGGCTGCAAGAATTTCCACCAAATCCTGGTCACCCAAAAAGAAGAGACGTGGAAATGCACAGCGGTATGAATAAAGTACATCCGCCATGTTTATTATGATGTCTTCCATGACATTGATTCCTGTACGAAAAGCAGAATATAAAGCTTCACCATAAAAATGGTGCTCCCTCCTTCTTTTGGGATTTAGGATGGACAAAACCAGAGGATCTTGGCGTGTCACCTCCAGGAATGAGCGGCAAGTCTGGTCAATGGGCAGGAACTATGAGGAAAAAAAGGACATGATAAGTTGAACATTCAATATAGGAACACAGAAGACAGAAAAGAGGAGCAGCAAAACACAAAGGCTTACATATACTGGGGGACACAACATGATCTATTCAGGATAATATTGTTACGCTGTTACAATTAGGTTTCTATAGATGTGTAAACCAAAATATCGACCTCATCCCAATGTAGACAATAGTTACCAGAAGATAATCTCAGAATCTTTTCAGAATAACTGTGACAGGTCCTCGCTGAAATGGGCAGGAACATCCAAAACACCCAGAAGTTTGGGAAGACCCAATTTCAGGTGGGTGGAAACAGAGCCAGGAACTATGGTGGAAAGATGGTGTTGGAATATCCAAGACATATAAGAAGCTAATGTAGCTAACCCTACTAAACCTCGTCTATAACTGAAATATTACTTGAACAGACCAAACTGATGAATTTTTGTCAGATATGTAGTGTGTCTGATAAGTATATATTAGTTTTTGGTGAGTACACTCTTTGGGATTGTTCCCTCGAGATTACTTATCCAATATAAGCCCCCCCTTTAGGTCATCTGATAAACCTCTCTTCACAAATTGTCCATTTCTATGTTTATTTCTTTCTTTCCCCTCCCCTTCCTTTCCCTTCTCTCTCTTCTCTTTCTTTTTTCCCTCTTTTTTCCTAAAAGGGGCCTACAATTTGTTGAGATTACATAATAACAATAACCCTATATGGAGGTAAAGTTATTTGGTAAATTTAAGGACTCTAACCAACTCTTTCATATTTTTAGAACTAAAATTAAATGATTTGATAATCTACTGATATCGTATATAAACTATAGGTAAAGCTACTTGCACATAACTGTTGATTTGACTTATATGTAAGGTAAATAAAGATGTATCTGTTTCTAATTTTTAGGAGCTTTAATCTGAGAATATTGATATGAAAGTATAGACTTTGGATGTACTTCAACTAATATATGTATTCTATGTGTTAACATATAAATTGTTTGTTCTATAAATTTTCTATATATATTAAGAATACTTTGAAATAGCTGGAGCCTGAAGAAGCTTTTACAGCGAAACGCGTAGTTCCAGCAACTTTTCGCTCATTCTGTATAGTCCCATTCTTGGCTCTTTGTTATCTAAGCATTCTATTTTTGTGTACAATGTTTATGCATAAAATTGTAACAAATATGTATGTTTGTCTGTTTTTAATATATATGAAATAAAAACTTTTTTATCAATTTTTAAATACGGACTGAATCTGGAAAAAATTATTGCATTAGTGGCACATTTAAATCCCCTTTGGTTCCATCTCTGTTCAATGTGGACAGATTTGGAAACCCCCCCCCCCCCCCTTTCTGTATATATATTAGTAATGTTATCTGACAGGTTCTAGACTGGGCCTGTCTATTTAATGTAAAACTGATCTCCAGCTTTCATTTAGTCTTGCACAGTTGTACTGGCTCCTTTCCTGTACTGAAATGGCTTATCCTGATTTCACTGCACACTGTGAGCTTCTCAGCCTTTTAGAAGTTGCAATAAGTCAGATTGAGTCCTATTTTCTGTCTGGAGGATGTCCAGCAGCATGACGTCCAGGCAGCAGCGTCTAGCCCATTTCTCCCATGTCTTACTGTCCCTGGCCTGCCCCATTCATTCATTGGATTTCAGTTCTTTCAATCATGCATGCTTAGAATCTCATGCGGGCGTTACCTAGGGTGGTCTGCATGCAAATACAGTTTGCCTAGGAACAGCCACTCCTCCAGACTGACGTCCACCCATCAAGGTATTTTCATAATTAAATAACTCCTCTCAAGAGCCACCCTCTACATCAGGGTTGACGGCTTTTGAGAAGAGTACTAAGGCCGGGTGCTGTGATGTTTTTAGGAAACTATGCACAGTGCCCTGCTGACCCCTCCCACCAGCCATGATCTGCCGGTGTAACGTTAGGAAACCATACCCCGTGAGAAATCCATACCCACGTCACTTCCTGTCAGGAACAGCTGAGCAGCGTAGCAGTGCGCATGCTCACAGCCCCGGATACGTCATTGAACAGCTGAGGAGCTGACAAGTGCGCATGCTCGGAGGGTATGGATTTTTCACGGTAGTGTGTGTGTAACGTTACACTTGCGGCGGTTACATTAAAACAGCTGGGCTGCAACATGAGTCATCTCCGCTCCTATCCCTGTCACTTCCCTGATCTCGGCTAGTAAATGTAAAAGCGGCGGCGTGTGTATGAAATCTAAATGACGGAGATCTCGGCTCCGTGATGCGCTTTTATATTTATTAGCCGAGATCAGGGAAGTGACAGGGATAGGAGCGGAGATGACTCATGTTGCAGACGAGCTGTTTTAATGTAAGCGCCGCAAGTGTAACGTCACACACACTACCGTGATAAATCCATACCCTCCGAGCATGCGCACTTGTCAGGCCCTCAGCTGTTCAATGACGTAGGTGCTTATGTAGGTGCACCGGAAGTGACCCCACTTTGCAGAGCTCCCTGGAGGTGCTGAGTAAGTTGCTTCAGCGTTGGTCCAGACCAGCATTTCAGCACCTCAACATGGCGGCCAAGAGCATTGCCTAGAGCCATCAAAGTCTGGATTCTGCTACTCTCGTCTTGGCCAATAACAGCCACACACCGAGAATGGTGTAGTCCCATTATCAGGCCAAGAGCGGTTCTCTCAGAAAGTGGTATTTCTGCACTGCTCATGTCTAACCCAACATACTCATATCCATATGGCAAATGGTAATCACACACATCCACATAGCAGAGAAGGGGTGATGATACTGGGTGAGTTTGTGAGTCTGACATCTCTGAATTATCATCTTCATGCCTTACATCTTCAGGATCAGGGAAGTGACAGGGATAGGAGCGGAGATGACTCATGTTGCAGACGAGCTGTTTTAATGTAACCGCCGCAAGTGTAACGTTACATCACACTACCGTGATAAATCCATACCCTCCGAGCATGCGCACTTGTCAGGCCCTCAGCTGTTCAATGACGTAGGTGCTTACGTAGGTGCACCGGAAGTGACGAGGGTATGGATTTTTTACGGGTATGGTTTTTTCACGGAACACCGGCATTGCATAGTGAAGCACAAAAACCCAATGATAATGTCACAGAGTCTAAGATAATGTATGTATAAAAAAACAGAAAGATCTCGTTTAACAATTTCATTAGCATGTTGTTAGGGAAAGGGGGTGGGGGATTTGAATCAGGGAAGGCAAAATACAAGGAGAATAAACCTCATCTTTACACTCACCCTAACAACCCAGTGATGACATTTCTGGGTATAAAATAAGGCATGTAATGAAAACAGAAAGGTTTTATTTAATGATTTAGTTAGTATGTTGATGAATTTGGGAGGAAGCAACCAGGGAAGGCAATAAATCAGCAGATTGAACTTCAGCTTTAATTGCCAGGAAAAGTATACAACCTTCTGCAAGGGGGACACTGTAAGGAGATAAACATGAAGAGGCACGCACCTTCTCTAGACTGGGAAGCTTTGTCTCAAGCTCACACTGAACCTTCGTCAGGAAGACCCATCGCCGCTGGAAAGAGATCCAAAGATCCAGAGCAAGTGCTGAAAGAGACAGAGAGATGCAGTATGACGAGCAAAGAAACCATCAATACCTGGCCTGCCAATTACATCCTTATTTTTTTGTGAATCTCCTCAGTGGTGCAAAAACCTCAAAAAGAAAAAACCCATAAATTAACAAAAAAAAAAAAAAAAACGTGCATGTGAAACATGCACTAAAAACTGCACTTAAGTGTGTTCTATTCCTTCATACTGGCTTTGGTAATTCTCCCGGGAAAACTAGAAGAGCCCATTTCCTACTGATTTGAGTGGATCTACCTTGTCTGGCCATGGTCTGGGAAGGTAGAGAGTCTGCAGGCTCTGTGCCCCCTGGGAGTGGTCACCCTAGGGGTGCTCTTAGTAACACTTGGGTGTGGGACCCCACTGTGTGAACAGGCACATGGTCACAGTCACTAAAGCTTTTTTCAGTTTTTTTTGGCACTGAGCCGTTTAGAGTAGGGATGCACAGATTCGATATTCGGATCGGAAATCGGCCCCGATCCGGACAAAATAGCTGGATCGGAGATCGGTAAAGTTCAGCCGTCCCACGGGCCGATCCGGTTTTTGCTGAGTAACGGCTCAGCCATCCCTTACTAGGTGCAGTACTAGTATGGGATGGGAGCCGCTACTTCCTGTTTAGGTCCGGCTCACAGGCGGAGTGATAGCAGATGCACTCCGCCTATGAAAGGAGGAGCCACACACATGAAGCAGCGGCTTTGCAGCCACTTGCTTTGTGTGTAGCTCCGGATCGGTTCCGTATCGGTATCGGCGATTTCACCTCGCCAGATATCGGTATCGGCTCCAAAAAAGCCGGATCAGTGCATCCCTAGTTTAGAGCTGGTCCTTTTGGCTAAGTCCGGGGTAATTTTTGTCTTCCAGGCCTCAGGGCTCTGCCTATGCACTATTGCATGACCACTTACTTAGTTTAATTTATTTTTCTCCCACTGGTTGTCACTTTTATGTGTGTTTTCTCACTAAGATAAAGGGTGAGAGTCCTCGGACTTGCCCTGACGTCTAGGGGGAGGATTTGTGGCCCTCAGGTTTCTTCTTCCTCTGCCCCTGGTGGGGGTCCCTCTTTGGGAGAGCCCCTTGACCAAGTATTCTATGGTCAGCTTCAGGGGAAAAAATAAACTTCAGCTTTAGAAGAATACATAACTTCTTTAAATGGTGTTTTAAATGTTTTTCTATTGTATGTACTGTAAGTTCAGTTTCAAACATTTGCCTTTCATTAAGTGTAAAGGTCTCTGTCTGGAGATGGCAGGCTCACAAATGGGCCATTTCTATATAGTATCTCCTACAATAAGACACTGAGACCATCTACATACACTAACTATTTAAGAAAAATTATGCTGCCGAAGCCCCCCGGCTCCGGGAAAAAGGTATCCATAGATATTAGCACTACAACTTCACTGGTGTCTATGGCTGACTTATGGCAGACTTCAGTCTTATATGAAATTACCCAAATCCTGAAGCTTCTGAATCCACCCTGAAATGTCATCACGAATATTTGTGGAGAAAGGGGATCCTCTCATCGTCTGGAGAGACAACAGACTGTCATCAATGAGACCACAGAGGGAACGGGTATCTGAAAGAGATTGCATACAGGTACAGAGCCATCATGAACATGATGTACAGTATATATAACAGACATTAGACAACATCGGTATAAACAGAGATAACACTGGATGAGTCTGGTGTCATCTAACCACCACAGGGACAAATTTAGGATGAACTGGCGGGAGGTTTGGGGGTGTACAGCCTGAGGGGATATGATTTCTGGACATACGGAGGGACTTGTATCATTAAATCTGTGGTTGGTGAGTCAATAATACACTATATTATTTAGAACATGTACAAATGAGGGAGGGGGTATGTAACAAGGAGATCTTAGTATATAGAGAAATAGAAGGCTGTATTATCAGTGATAATAATAATCTGTATTGTCAAAAGTATTGGGACGCCTGCCTTTACACACACATGAACTTTAATGGCATCCCAGTTTTAGTCTGTATAGTTCAATATTGAGTTGGCCCACCCTTTGCAGCTATAACAGCTTCAACTCTCTTCTGGGAAGGCTGTCCACATGGTTTAGGAGTGTGTCTATGGGAATGTTTGACCATTCTTTCAGAAGCGCATTAGTGAGATCAGGCACTAATGCTGGACGAGAAGGCCTGACTCCCAGTCTTTGCTCTAATTCATCCCAAAGGTGTTCTATTGGGTTGAGGTCAGGACTCTGTGCAGGCCAGTCAAATTCCTCCACCTCAAACTCGCTCATCCATGTCTTTATGGACCTTGCTTTGTGCACTGGTGCGCAGTCATGTTGGAACAGGAAGGGGCCATCCCCAAACTGTTCTCACAAAGTTGGGAGCATGAAATTGTCCAAAATGTCTTGGTATGCTGACACCTTAAGAGCTCCCTTCACTGGAACTAAGAGGTGAAGCCCAACCCCTGAAAAACAACCCCCCACCATAATCCCCCCTCCACCAAATGATTTGGACCAGTCCACAAAGCAAGGTCCATAAAGACATGGTTGAGCGAGTTTGGGGTGGAGGAACTTGGCTGGCCTGTACAGAGTCCTGACCTCAACCTGATATAAGACCTTTGGGATGGATTAGAGTGGAGACTGGAGCCAGGCCTTCTCATCCAACATCAGTGACTGACCTCACAAATGTGTTACTGGAAGAATGGTCAAACATTCCCATAGACACACTCCTAAACCTTGTGGACGGCCTTCCCAGAAGAGTTGAAGCTGTTAAAGCTGCAAAGGGTGGGCAAACTCAATACTGAACCCTACGGTCTAAGACTGGAGTGCCATTAAAGTTCATGTGCATGTATAGGCAGGTGTCTCAATACTTTTGACAATATATTGTATATGTAATACACAGATGTTAGTACATAGAGATATAGAAGGGTGTGTTATCATTGATAATATACACCAATCAGCCATTACATTATGACCACCCACCATAACCCATCGAGACATGGACTCCACTAGACCTCTGAAGGTATGCTGTGGTATCGGCACCAAGCCATCAGTATCAGTTGCTCAAAGTCCTGTAAGTTGTGAGGTGGGGGCCTCCATTAATCAGATTTGTTATTCCAGCATATCCCACAGATACTCGATTGGATTGAGATCTGGAGAATTTGAAAGTCAAGTCAACACCTCAAGCTAGTTGATGTGTTCCTCAAACCATTCTTCAATTTATCCTTTATTGTTCAGTGGTCCAGTTCTAATGCTCACCTATTGTAGGCACTTGGGCACCCTGACTGGTCTGTGGCTACATAACCCCATATACCACAAACTGAGATGCACTGTGTGTTCTGACACCTTTTTATCAGAACCAGCATTACCCTTTTTTTTTTTAAGAATTTGAGCTCCAGTTGCTCTTATATTGGATTGGATTACATGAGCCAGCCTTCGTTCCCCACATGCATCCATCAGCCATGGCCGCCTATGACCCTGTCTTGATATACCAGTTTTACTTCCTTGGACCACTTTTGATGGGTCTTGACCACAGGGCCGACACTACTGCTAAGTGACCTATGCAGGCGCCTAGGGCGCAGCCACGGCTGCTGGTTCTTACTGTTTGATCTTTACCTTTGGATGCCTGGGTCTTTGGAGTCGTGCAGACAGGTTGTCCTGCTTTCTCTGTTGGCTCTGGTGCCTGGAGCTCGGTATGCCACTGCCTTGCCCTCTTTCAAGATGGCGGTGGTCATCGGTTCTGCTGCGCATGGGCGATCGCCCATCTTGTGCATGCATGGTTGAACTGTGGGTCCTGGACCAGGCAAGCGTAGCACACCGGATGGGGGACCGGTATGGGTGGTGCATTCTCTCCCATGGGGAGTCTATAGGGCAGCTTGGCAGGTCATTTGGCAACTTGTGGAGGCACTGGTGGTACTACACTTTGTTTCTTTCTCTGGATGGGGCAGTTTCAAGATTCCCTCTTTCAATATGGCGGTGGTCATCGGTTCTGCTGCGCATGGGCGATCGCCCATCTTGCGCATGCATGGTTGAACTGTGGGTCCTGGACCAGGCAAGCTTAGCACACCGGATGGGGGACCGGTATGGGTGGTGCATTCTCTCCCATGGGGAGTTTATAGGGCGGCTTGGCAGGTCATTTGGCAACTTGTGGAAGCACTGGTGGTACTACACTTTGTTTCTTTCTCTGCAGTTGGACTGGTAAGCCTGTCACAGCCTTGTGTTCATTTAGGGGCTTCATTTCGTAGCACACTATCTCTGTTACTCTGAGGTTTTTTCACCTCCAATTTTTCTTTACAGATAAAACTTTGCTGACTGGGGAGGTAAAGGAGGAGGGGTGGTGGTTGCAAGTAGCTGGTCTGGCCTACAGCACAAAATAGTCCAGCACCATAGGTGTGCGCAGCCTATTGCATTAGGGTGTGCACCCCCAAAGTTTAAATACACATGCATGTGTTTGCCTACATGTATATGGCCCCGGTACATTACTCTCCCTGCTGGCAAAGTGAAATAGAAGTGTGTGGCACTTCTCTTATGGCAGAGCAGGTCCGAGGGAGATCTTTCCCATCTCCTCACTGGCAAACAGAGCGATAATGCTAATGTGCCCTAGGTGATTAGGGTGTGCCCAGGCACACCCGGCACACCCTGTGCGCACGCCTATGTCCAGCACCAGCCCTGCCTGACCACTGCAGACCGGGAACATCCCTCAAGGGCTGCAGTTTTGGAGTTGCTCGGACCCAGGTCATTCATCCATTACAATTTTGCCCTTGTTAAAGTCCCTCAAACCCTTACATCTGCCCGTTTTTTCTGCATTCAACACATCAACTTCAGGGACAACTTGTTCACTTGCTGCCTAATATTCCCTACCCACTTTCAGATGCCATTGTAATGAGATAATCAATGTTATTCACTTTACCTGTCAGTGGTCATAATATTATGGCTTATCTGTGTATATAATATACAAATGATAATAAATATTATCATATATTATTAGTATAGGAAGATCTCACCGCTCAGGAGGTATGTGCCACTGTCCCGCGTACACAGTCCACTCTGTGGCTCACGGAATCGGCCGCTCGGTGGTCTCTTGGAGCGGTCGGGGGAGGGGTCTTGTGTAGGGACGCAGAGGAGAAATCGAACCAGTCGGAATTCTTTCTCCTTCCAGAACGTCTGAATGGTCTTCAGGTCCATGGCCAGAGAGAACTCAGCCTGAGCCTGAAGGACGACCTGCACCACAGAACATCAAACATGGCATCAATGGAAGGGACCAACCCACACACACAGCTGCACTAAAATCAGACTAATCCACAGATTACCTTCAGTACTAACTTTATAGAGTTGGCTGGAGTTTTTTTACATGTGCTCTTTGATGAGTCTGCAGCATCTTGTTACATGATTCTGTACAGTGTTGCTGTCTCTGAGTCAAATCTACAATGAGTACTTGATCAGCCCTAACAAACACTAAAATATGAGATCTGGTAAACTGGAGCGTATTTTGTGTTCCATTCTTTGTTGTTATTGTAACATTCTCCTTACAAGTATTTTCCGACTTTCTCTTTAGTCTTGCACAGTTGTACAGGCTCCTCTCCTGGATTGCAATTGCTTACTCTGATTTTACTGTACACTGTGAGCTTCCCATAATTGTGCATTAGAAGCTGCAGCAAGTTAGATAACCCCATTTTTTGGCTGAAAGATGTCCAGCATTATCTCGCCCTTATCGCTCTGTACCGCGGAGTTCCGAAAAAATAAAAAAATCCTCCCCAGGCTAACAGTCCTTGGTTCACCCCTTCATTCCTTAGTGGCCTACTATAAATCAATTTCCTCCTGGTCCAATACCTGCTGAGATTAATACAGAGATTACAGTGCATTAAACCTGTAACATGCAGCCACTGTGCAGCACTTCTAAGCAGGATCTGCATATGTACTGAGCACACGTCTTCCCCAGTGTCCAGATATAATCACACACTGCATACAGAAACACGTTTTATACAAGGTTATGATATTCTCAGGTTACACACTCTGCCATTCCCACCTTCTGAATCTCCTTCTGGCCGTGGGGTGTCAGATGGGACAGAAGGTCCTCCAATGTCAGGGCCTCCACACTGGGAAACATCGACCCCATCACTAGAAGACGACAAGATGGTCATGTGAATATTGGGCACCATGTGACAAAGGATTGGGAGATAAATTTTAAAAAAAGGTTACCAGTGAAGATGGCCGCCCAGTGGCTTGGTGTAAGTGCCGGGCTCAGCAAAGATTGGAGCAGTGGAAGGTGCTGGGAAATATCCTGCAGAATCAACTGCACGCTGCTTACAATGGGATCATCCGATGACAGCGGCACTGCCAGATCCTGGAGACTTCGCTCCCAGCGACACAACTTCTCTCTCATCTGCTCAGTGTTCACCTGGAGGAACACAGACAACCAGTTAGAGCACATCAAAACACAAGGACTCAAGGAATTGAGTGGACCCTGCACTCTGTGTATTAGAAGGATGGGCTCTAGGCTGCATCCTGTGTATTAGAAGGAGGAGGGGGCACTAAGCAGCGGGTCCTGCAACCTGTGAATTAAAAGGAGGAGGGTGCTCTAGGCAGCTGGCCCTGCACTCAGTGTATTAAAAGGATGGGGTAGTCATCTAGGCCAGTGGTCCTCAACTCCGGTCCTCAGGGCCCACTAACAGGCCAGATTTTAAGTATTACCTTGGGGAGATGCAGACTAGAGTACTGCAATCACTGAGCAGCAAATTATATCACCTGGGATGTATTTCAGTTATCTTGCAAACCTGGCCTGTTAGTGGACCCTGTAGGCCAGGGTTGAGGACCACTGATCTAGGCAATAAGTAGCATCTGTACTTTGAGTTTTAAAAAAAGAAGGGGGTTTTAGGCATTAAGTGGGCCCTATACTCTGTTTAGAATATTAGAAGGAAGAGGGGGTACTCTAGGATCTCCAGTATTTTAGGAGGATGTTGGCCTCACCTTGGTGAAGGGACGGAGCTTCCAGGCTCTTATCTGCTCTTGGCTTTTTGTCAGCAGCTTCCACGATTCCTGTCTCACCTGCATACACTGCTCACCATGACTGATGGCTGAGATGTCTAATGCTTTACCTACAGAGACAGAAACGGCCCTCAAAAAGTTACTACACAACCCAAATTAAATATGAAATTTCCTATGACCAAGTAAACATCTAATGATCCAAGAGATCATGTAGTGACCCAGTAGACCACCCAATGATCCAAGGGACCATGCATTGACCCAGTAGACCATCCAATGATCCAAGGGACCATGCATTGACCCTGAAGACCATTTAATTACCCAGAAGGCCATCCAGCAAACAAGGAGAATATCCAATGCCCCAGTAGACCACCCAATGGCCCAGGAGACTATCCAATAACCCAGCATGCTTTCCAGAGATCCAGGAGACCACACATTGACCCAGGAGACTTTCCAGTAGTATGTGTTATAAATGATCTGGCAGAGAAAAGAGTACACTGACAAATGTCTCCCTGTAGGCCACAGAGGTCTATAAGGAAGACTCACACATGCACAGCATGGAAGCTCCAATAAGAAATGTGCTTATAGGAAGACTAACCCAGAGTTAGTTTCACAAATATATGCTATATACGGTATTTCACAAAAGTGAGTACACCCCTCACATTTTTGTAAATATTTTATTATATCTTTTCATGTGACAACACTGAAGAAATTACACTTTGCTACAATGTAAAGTAGTAAGTGTACAATTTGTCTATCAGTGTAAATTTGCTGTCCCCTCAAAATAACTCAACACACAGCCATTAATGTATAAACCGCTGGCAACAAAAGTGAGTACACCCCTAAGTGGAAATTTCCAAATTGGGCCCAAAGTTTCAATATTATGTGTGGCCACCGTTATTTTCCAGCACTGCCTTAACACTCTTGGGCATGGAGTTCACCAGAGCTTCACAGGTTGAAACTGGAGTCCTCTTCTACTCCTCCATGACGTCCTGGTGGATGATAGAGACCTTGCGCTCCTCCAGCTTTCATTTGAGGATGCCCCACAGATGCTCAATAGGGTTTAGGTCTGGAGACATGCTTGGCCAGTTCATTACTTTACCCTCAGCTTCTTTAGCAAGGCAGTGGTCCTCTTGGAGGTGTGTTTGGGGTCGTTATCATGTTGGAATACTGCCCTGTCTCCGAAGGGAGGGGATCATGCACTGCTTCAGTATGCCACAGTATTTGTTGACAATTATTATTCCCTCAATGAACTGTAGCTCCCCAGTGCCAGGCAGCACTCATGCAGCCCCAGACCATGACACTCCCACCACCATGCTTGACTGTAAGCAAGGCACATTTGTCTTTGCACCCTTCACCCGGCTGCCGCCACACACGCTTGACACCATCTGAACCCAATACGTTTATCTTGGTCTCATCAGACCACAGGACATAATTCCAGTAATCCAGGTCCTTAGTCTGCTTGTCTTCAGCAAACTGCTTGTGGGCTTTATTGTGCATCATCTTTAGAAGAGGCTTCCTTATGGGACAACAGCCATGCAGACCAATTTGATGCAGTATGCGGCGTATGGTCTTAGCACTGATAGGCTTACCCCCCACCCCTTCAACCTCTGCAGCAATGCTGACTGCACTCATACATCTATTTCCCAAAGACAACCTCTGGATATGATGCTGAGCGCTAGAGATGGCCTTGCGGTTCACCCGGCAGTCGGTTCGCGGCAAATTTTGCTTGTTCGCTACCCGCCAATTTTGCAAACACATGCCGTTGTTCGCGGCGGCCATATTATTTTACATTGGGGAGAACTTTGACCCATGACACAGCCGTCAGGTGGAACGGGACAGCCAATTGAAACATTTCAGCACATGGACATGCCCCCTACCTTATAAATAGACCAGAGCAGGCGGCCATTTCAAATTCTGCTTTTTGTCAGCGTAGGGAAAGGTCTGCTGTGGTCATGAGGGAGAGATTGCCAGACACAAATAGCTCTGTTAAGATCCACAAAAGTCCTTTTCAGGGCTGGTATTTCGGTATAGGTCTACTACAGTCTCTTTTGAGTTTAGGGACAGGTATCCAGTCTGTGCTTTAGGGACAGTTAGAGATCGGCATTAGGGACAGTTAGAGATCGGCAGACAGTGACACAAATCGCTCTGTTAATGTCCACAAAAGTAATTTAAAGGGCTGGTATTTATTTGGTATAGGTGTACAGTCTCTGTTCAGTTTAGGGACAGGTATCCAGTTTGCTCTAGGGACAGATCTGCAGTGACACAAATCGCTCTGTTAATGTCCACAAAAGTCATTTAAAGGGCTGCAATTTTTTCGGTATTGGTGTGCAGTGCACTATATAGGGGTGTAATCCACGGTATAATATACTTTATAGAAAGCATATTATAGTGGATTTGTATTGTGACTGGTGTGGTGAGTGTTGCTGCAGCAATATTACAAACAGTGACAAAAGCACTTTTAACCACTTTACCACCGGAGGATTTTGCTGTCTTCCGTCCAGGCCACTTTTTGCGATTCGGCGCTGTGCGACTTCAACTGACAATTGCGCGGTCGTGCGACGCCGTACCCAAACTAAATTTACGTCCTTTTTTTCCCACAAACAGAGCTTTCTTTTGGTGGTATTTGATCACCTGTGCGATTTTTACTTTTTGCGCTATAAACAAAAAAAGAGCGTTTATTTTGAAAAAATAACAATATTTTTAACATTTTTTTATATGAAATTCCCCCCAAAAAAGATGTAAAAAACAATTTTTTTAAAAATTTTTGGCCAATTTGTTTTATGCTACATATGTTTGGTAAAAAAAATCGCAATAAGCGTATTTTGATTGGTTTGCGCAAAAGTTATTGCGTTTACTAACAAAGGGAAAGATTTCTGTCATTTTTGGTGTTTTTTTTTTAACGCGTAATGGCGGCGATCTGCGATTTTTTTTTGCGGGACTGCGACATTGTGGCGGACAGATCGGACCCTTGACTGACATTTTTGACACTTTTGGGGGTACCAGTGACATTACTGCAGTAATCAGTGCTATATATATGCACTGTTACTGTAAAAATGACACTGGCAGGGAAGGGGTTAATTTTATTGGAGAGGGAGGGGTTAATGTATGCCTGGTGCTTACTGACGTGTAGGGGGGGAGGTGACTGTGTGAGTCATGGACAGATCGGATGTCCAGCTATGCTGAACAGTCCGATCTGTCACTCCCTGTCACTATGGAGATCCGCCCGCTGTGTTTACACACAGCGGGCGGATCTCCAGACTCGATCCCCGACGATCGGGTAAGAGCAGCGGCGATCGCCGCTGCTCCTCCCCTGGCCCGACTCCCGCTGTGAATGAAAACAGCGGGAGCGAGCCTCCGGCGGCGCGCAAGCGCCGCCCAGAAGGGGGGAGTGTCCAACGACGTTAATACTACGTCGCTGGACGATAACGAACCACTCTGCCGCAGTAGTATTACTGTGAGCGGTTCTAAAGTGGTTAATGTATTATAACTGGTGTGATAGACAAGTGCCCCCCCCCCCCCAATACCACATATTGAAGTGGGGTGTTATTTAACAGTATACTTTTCTAAAAGTGTATTTTAGTCCTGCAAAACTGTTAACTCTGCTACACACAGTGACAACAGTTACTGGCCAATTATTTGTAGAACTGGTGTAATAAACCTGTGGCCCCCCCAATACCACAGATTGAAGTGGGGTGTTATCTGAATATACTTTTACAAGTGTATTTGTGTCCTGCAACAATATTGCCTCTTTTGCTGTGTCAAGTCTGATACACACAGTGCCAAACTCCCTGGCCAATTTTTTGAACAAGCAAAAAATTGGGGGAGCAAACCCTGAACATGTATATCTAAAGCCGGTGCAGCTATGGACCAAGCAACATGTATATTAAAAAAGAATAGCGCACACATGCAAAAGAAATGACTATCAAATATGGAGACAATCCATAAGTAAAAATGGGGATTTAGTCCCACCATATGGCCATATTGTGCTCAAGCCCACCACTGCGTCAAAGTACCCCATTATCAGTGGGTCCTACACTATCCATAAAAAAGGGATGAATCCAGCCTCTCTAACCCTTGGAGACAACACTCCTTGCTGGGAAAGATGTGCTAATGCACTACAAAGGACTCCTCCTATATCTACTTGATAGTGGACTCTGATAGAGTACAGGTGTGTGTGGGGGGTGGGATGCTCAACCTCAGAAGTCTGGTCAGACCGAATACATAATAAACAAGCAAAAAATTGGGGGAGCAAACCCTGAACATGTATATCTAAAGCCGGTGCAGCTATGGACCAAGCAACATGTATATTAAAAAAGAATAGCGCACACATGCAAAAGAAATGACTATCAAATATGGAGAACTGGTGTGATAGACCAGTGGCCCCCCAAAACCACATATTGAAGTAGGTGTTATTTAACATTATACTTTTCTAAGAGTGTATTTTAGTCCTGCAAAAATTTGGCCTCTTTTGCTGTGTTAACTGTGCTACACACAGTGACAACAGTTACTGGCCAATTATTTGTAGAACTGGTGTGCTGCAAATATGACCTAAAGGTTTTTAAAGTTCGCCTCCCATTAAAGTCAATGGGGCCCGCCGCGAACTCGCGGTTCGCGGACTTTTGATAAAATTTGCGGCTGACGTTCGCGAACCGCCGCGGCCGATGATCGTCCATCACTACTGAGCACGTGCACTCAACATCTTTGGTCGACCATGGCTAGGCCTGTTCTGAATAGAACTTGTCCTGTTAAACCGCTGTATGGTCTTGGCCACTGTGCTGCAGCTCAGTTTCAGGGTCTTGGCACTCTTCTTATAGCCTAGGCCATCTTTATTTAGAGCAACAATTCTTTTTTTCAGATCCTCAGAGAGTTCTTTGTCATGAGGTGCCATGTTGAACTTCCAGTGACCAGTATGAGAGAGTGAGAGCGATAACACCAAATTTAACACACCTGCTCCCCATTCACACCTGAGACCTTGTAACACTAACGAGTCACATGCCACTGGGGAGGGAAAATGGTTAATTGGGCCCAATTTGGACATGTGTCACTTAGGGGTGTACTCACTTTTGTTGTCAGCGGTTTAGACATTATTGGCTGTGTGTTGAATTATTTTGAGGGGACAGCAAATTTACACTGTTATACAAGCTGAACACTCACTACTTTACATTGTAGAAAAGTGTCATTTCTTCAGTGTTGTCACATGAAAAGATATAAAAAAATATTTTCAAAAATGTGAGGGGTGTACTCACTTTTGAGAGATACTACACACACACATATAGATATAAATATATATATATATATATATATATATATATATATACACACACACACACAGAGAAAGATCTGGTTAGTGATACGGGTTCTTCAGGCCATCATATTTACAGAGAGGCCCCTCAAAGCGATATACGCCTCACCTTGTAAAATGTGATGAGAGTGGCTGAAATCTCGCAGCTGAATAAGGACAGTCCGCAGATTATGATGGAGATCTCCCAGTTCGGTCAATATAAGTGCCGAGTTCTGCTTTGGATCCAGAAATCGAGGAGATGAGGCAGCTGCGATAATGCCCTCCGCCTCTTTGTAACATGCTAGGAAGGATTGCTCTAAGCTGTCAGACATGGAGGAGAGGTGACCACTCAGGTACTCTGCACTGGTTTTCAGGTGATGTTGGAAGGAATCCCAGGTGTCCACCAGCTGAGGGGGAGACATAATATCAAATTCGGTATAGAGGCATGCAGAAATCTGAGTACCCCCCCCCCAACATTGTTTTTTTTTTTTTTTCAGGATAAAGTTAAAGAACATGTAACCCCTAATTTCCCCATAATCTCTTATTTGTTACCTTTTGGTCTGTTAAATAAACAATTGAAAGCATTTTATTATATTTATTTGATAAGTGCAAAATGTAAAATTACATTTACTGAATATTATGTGCAGACCATTGGCAATGTCAGGGCCCTCACTTGAGGCCCCTTTATCAAGAAGGTTGACCACCACTGATCTACTTCCTTGCACGGTGCTGTCAATCAAACAGTAAGCTAGTCTGAAGGAGGAGACAGTGATAATGAGTATGGTCAAATCAGCAGGCTGGCCAAGCTGCACTGCTTTAACTACAGTAGAGAAAAATTAGGTCAGTGACCAGGCCTGTATCAGGTATTTTTGGCAGCTGCACATAAAGAGAAACCAAGCAGAAGCCTTTAGACAAGTGTCAGTTTGTCAGTCTAGAGAAGTGGGCATTCCTAGGCAAGCTGTATATCTGCATGCAGACCACCCTGGATAACCCCAAATGTGATGCTAAGGCTCAAATGCTCTATGTTTGAAAGAACCGAAATCCAATAAATGGCAGGGGCAGGTCATGGACATTTAGGCTGGGGAGGATTTTTTTTTGGCAAATACAAAACACCTAAGAGTATAAAAAAGTGCATGTGAAAACACACACAAAAAAGTGCACTTAAAGGTGTGTCTCTAGTCCACCTCCTGAAGGCAGGGCTCTACCCTTGCTCCTCAAGGTGCAAGGCTCCTGACAGGGGCAAGGCACAACTTGCTCCACTCCTCTCCTCGTGGTCAGCCAAAGTCAACCAACGAGTACTAGGTAAGGGGTATTAAAGAAATTGAACTGCCCAACTTGTGCCATCATCCAAAGTTAAATAGGAAAAAGGAACTATGAGGAATCATGGGTTGGAAAACCAAACCCCACCTTATTCTTCACAGGATCAAAAAGAATTTGTTTATTAATTTCAATTGATTGTAATTAATAAACAAATTCTTTTAATTTATGTGAGTCGTTATGATTCATTCTATGGTGTGCCTTAGAAAGTCCAGTCATTTGTTCTTGTGAAGAATCAGGTGGGGTTTGGTTTTCCAACCCACGATTCCTCATAGTTCCTTTTTCCTACTAGGTAAGGGGCTCTCCCGAGGTTGGAATTCAGCTTCAACATCATACCAACCAAAAGAAAACCAATTAGAATTGTCATGTGAACAGGGCATCAAACTTCCATATAAGTGTAGCACCCTTCCCTAGGCTGGAAAAAGATAGTTTTCAACTCAGTTGTATCCAGCTGAGCAGAAATGTATTATCCAGGTGTATCCCTAAACCCAGGGTTGGATTGCTCCTCTTTGCCTCTGGAGAAGATAAATGCTTGGGAGGGTCTGCTCAGAGCTCTCTATCTCTCTCTCCTGGGGCCTCTCCCCCTGGGAGGCAGCCTGTGTTACAGAAAAGGCTATGACTCCTGCTACAGAGTCTCAGGCCTGCTAGCTGTCCTCTCTATCTCCAGCAATACTTAAAGAGGTAGTAAATGGGAAAATAAAATAAAAAAATCCCTGAAAAAATCTCCCCTGAAAAATAATAGCATAACGAGCCGCAATGACGTCACTCCCACGTATGCGCGGGGAAGTCACGGGGTGACATGGCTCTCTCAATGGACACATATTGCCTAGTATAGTAAATATCTCCTAAAATGTTCACATTTAGGAGATATTTACTGTACCTACAGGTAAGCTTTTTTTTTAAGGCTTACCTGCAGGTACAGGTAAACAATGGGGCCTTACCACCAGTTTAAGGCTGCTACTGAAGGACTTTGCTTGAGAATCTATCCTCATATAACTTAGTGTGTTTTGGAGTAAGTTTCACCCTCATCCCTCTACCCACCTGTGTTCAAAAGTACTGCACTAGATCTTCAAAATGACAACCCTAGACTGAGCCTGAATTTTGTCGGTGTGCTCTCAAGCTGGTGCCTGGCCTGGCAGCCTCTGAACAGGTAAAGGAGACCTGGGGTATTTCCAGTGGCCCCTCTTCTGGTAAGCGCTACGCAAGTCTTCCCCAGGGACACCCCCATAATGTCTCTCCTGAGACCCCTCACCTTCCTGTTCTTGATCTGCTCCTCAGCAGTTGCCTGGCGAAAATTCATTTGGATGACCTCACGAAGAGATTGCACATATTCTACCCGTTCTTGCAATTCCTTCTTCTTCTGAGTGTACTCCGCTACCTACAAGAAGAAAATTCAGGGCTTCTTAGACTAATATGTGCTGTACACAAGGAGACCAGAGGTTAGATTTATACAGAAACTTTTGTATAGTTGAGAAATTTATTTTACAGATTTACATTAAATCATCTTGAACTGATCTTGTGATTGCAGACCCTAACCCGCTTTAGCTACTCGGGTGCAGGGAACAGACATACAGTACTGTTTGCTACATAGGTTAAAAAAAAAAGACACAAGTTTAACCAATAGAAACATTAATAAATACATCAAAAACCTGCCTCCTCAGCTAATCCAGGGAAAGGCAAAAAAAACCCTTATAAAGCATGAAGCATGGCCCAACAGGGAACAAAATCATTCATGTTCCTCTAAGGCAGGGTTTCTCAAATAGTGTGCCGCGGCACACAGGTGTGCCGTGAAGAGTCCCCAGGTGTGCCGCGGCAAAATGACCCCAATTTGCAGCAATCTTATAAAAAAAAGTTTTCCTTGGAGCAATCTTATAAAAAAAATAAAGATTTCCATCTGGTTATGCCAGAAGGGACGGCTAAATTCCCTTCCCGCTGTCACATGTGCTCGGGAAGCTGTGCGGGCCTCCCAACCGCGTTGTGCCAACCGATGACATCATCGGTTGCTATGGGAGGATCGGCATACAAAGTGCTTGCTGGGAGGTGAGAGCCGCGGGTCCCAGGAGCTGCTGCTGGCTGGCACGCTTTTCAAGTTACAGCAGAGTGTGTGAGAAGAGGAATAACAGGGAGAGGGCTCTTCAGTGACTCCTCTGGCTTCGTGAGTTACATGAAGTTACATGAATTACATGGATTCATATATGACTGTCATTAACTTTACCTGGTATTGCTTTCACCAATTTTTTTTTTAAGTAATATAAATATGCATAAGATATGTGGGTTTTAAATACTGTATTATTGATAATTGACACTGCACTTCTTTTTTTATGTTGTATTCCGCTTGCACATCTGCTTCAGTTTGGCTGCAGCGCAGGTGTAGTGCAGAATACCCGCGGTTTTCATGTGCATTACCTGTGGCTTCTCATAAACTTCTACTATGTCCTACATTTTGGTGCATTTTCTGAAAGCATACCAAAAATGAGGGACATAATAGAAGTCTATAGGAAACCACAGGAAACGCACATGAAAAACAGGAGATTTAGATTGAGATGGAGGGGGGATTTTTAAAATTAAATAACTATATAGAACTCTAGACAAACTTTTTTTTCTAGTTTTGGCTAGAGTGTAAACATTACCAAACCCTGTCAACATTGTATTGCTCTAAAAATTGGATTTTTCCTACAGCTTACCTGTAAAATCCTTTTCTTTGAGTACATCACAGGACACAGAGCAGCCATAATAATTACTATCTGGGTTATACGCCACCTATAGGTGAATGGACACCGGCAACCAAAAAGACAGGATGTCCTCCTCTATATAGCCCCTCCCTTACAGGAAGTACCTACGTTTTGTAGCAAGCTATAAACCTCCCAGACAAGAGGGGAGGGACCTCTGTGTCCCGTGATGTACTCCAAGAAAAGGATTTTACAGGTAAGCTGTAGGAAAAATTATATTTTCTTTATCGTACATTACGGGACACAGAGCAGCCATAATAATTACTATCTGGGATGTCCCAAAGCAATACACTTGAGGAGAAGGGGGTCATGAAAAAACCGCAATCAGACCAAAAAGATCTACATAGCTGCCTGCAGCACACTGCGGCCAAATGCAGAATCCTCCCGGGTCCTAACATCCACTCGATAGAATCTAGTGAACGTATGTACTGAAGACCAAGTAGCTGCCCTGCAAATCTCAGCCACAGAAGCTTGAAGGCGAACTGCCCAAGAAGCACCTACTCTTCTGGTAGAGTGTACCTTTACTGGAAAAGGTGGAACCTTCCCCTTTAAACCTGGATAATGACCTGGCGAATCTACTGAGAAATTGTAGACCAGGATTCTGCCTGCCCTTTCCTGGGCCCTTCTTGCAACACGAACAAAAGGTCGGTCTTCTGGATCTGAGCTGACATCTTCAAATAGACCCTAAATGCACATAATACATCGAGAGAATGTAACGTTTCCTCTGCTGTTTGAGGATTTGGAAAGAAGGAAGGCAGTATAATGTCCCGATTCAAATGAAAAGCGGACACCACCTTGGGTCAAAACCCTGGGTGTAGACATAGAATCACCCTATCTTGATGTAAGATCAAAAATGGCTCCTTACAAGAAAGAGCTGCTAACTCTGATACTCTTCTAGCTGAAGTTACTGCAATCAAAAAGACTAACTTTCTAGTCAAAAGAACCAAAGGAATAGGCCGAATTAGATCAAAAGGCTATTTCTGTAGAATCGCAAGGACCAAATTGAAATCCCGAGGACACAACGGTGGCCCAACTGGCAGAAGCATACGTAGCACTCCTTGTTTAAAGGCTCGGACCAAGGAATGCAAAGCAATCAGTCTTTGAAAAAAGACTGACAAAGCTGAAATTTGACCTTTAATAGTGCCTAAGGCTAGCTTCATATCTAGCCCTACTTGGAAGAAGGCTAGAACTCTCCCGATGATATATTTACAGGGATGCCACTTCCTGGCCTCACACCAAGAAATGTAAGACTTCAAAACTCTGTAATAAATGCCCCTAGGTTTCCTAGAGTTTATCATGGCGGGAGAGACTGCAGGGCCAGATATACCCCTCTCAGTCAAAATCCAGGCTTCGATAGCCAAACCGTCAAATTTACAGATTGTAAAGCAGGGTGGAATATCGGACCCTAATAGAGCAGTCAACCTTAGAATTTGCGCATACCAAATCCTCCTGGGTCAAGCTGGAGCCACCAGGGTTATTGGTTTCTATTCTTCCTGAATCCTGCGCAGAAATCGCCGCAGCAGCTGAACCGGGGGAAAGGCATAGATCAGGCATAACTGCTCCCAGGGAGTCACCAAGGCATCCACTCGACTGCGAGCAGATCCCTGGTCCTGGACACATACTTTTCAAACTTGTTGTTGAACCTGGATGCCGACAGATCTACAGCCGGGACCCCCCATCATTGACAAATGAATGCAAAGATTTCGGGATTTAAGGGCCATTCCCCTGTAAACATCTGCTGGGGATTTAGAAAGTCTGCCTGCCAGTTCTCTATTCCTGGAATGAAAACCGCCGACAGGCATGGAACAAATTTCTCCACCCAGGATAGGATGTGACCCACCTTCTTCTGGGCTGACTGACTCTTGGTGCCCCCTGATAGTTGATATAGGCCACAGCCGTGGCATTGTCAGATTGTACCCTGACGGGGCAACCCTGAAGTTTGGGAGTCTAGTACCTTAATGCCTGACAAACTGCTCGGACTTCCAGGATATTGATAGGGAAGCTCCTTTCTAACCAGGACCATTTCCCTTGGACAGTGGCTTCCTCCAGAACTGTTCCCCAGTTGGAGAGACTGGCAACTGTAGTCACCACCTTCCAGACTACTGGAAGAAAGGATTTCTCGCTCTCCAAATTCCTGGCTACCGACCACCAACCTAGACTCTGACGTACCCTCGGTACGACATGCAACAATCTAGGGCCTGTAAAGGTCTGGCATGGAATTAGGCATAAGGAACTCCTTCGAATGATGACACCATCTTCCCTAGCAACCTCATACAAAGACATACAGAAGGATACCCCTCTTATGATCTGAACTAGATCCTTCAGGGCTACGACCTTTCTTGGCGGCAAAAAACAGAATTTTTGTAAAATCTTACCTGTAAAATTCCTTTCTCTGAGTCCTCCGACAGTCGCCGCCTCTCCATATTCGTCACAATGGGGTAATTGACCTTTGCTCCGTAGGAGTAGCTAGGCAACAGAATATGTCAATATTAAAGCTTTTAGCATATCTCACCCCCAGGGGGTGGTCCCCTCAGTCAATACCCTCCTGCTTCCTGTATCCATACCTCAGTTTCAGTAGAATAGCAGTAGAGTACATAAACAAACCCCAAAAGAGGGGCAGGGGCGGCGACTGTCGGAGGACTCAGAGAAAGGAATTTTACAGGTAAGATTTTACAAAAATTCAGTTTTCTCTTACGTCCTCCGACAGTCGCCGCCTCTCCATATTCGTCACAATGGGGACGTCCCAAAGCAGTGCATACATGAGGGGTGGGAAACGCAGCCGCGCCTAAGGCAACGCTGGACCCACATCAGAGAAAGGAACCTTACCAAAGGAAGGAAACCAGCTGGGCAGCATGAAAAAAACTTTGCTCAACAGGAGCAACAACCCAGGAAGAACAAATAACCCAGGGATAAAAACATCCCAAACAGCCAAGGGCCCAAAAAACAAGGGACCCTAAGGTACTGCCGCACTAAGAACCTTGCGGCCAAAGGAAGCATCTGCCGATGCCTGAACATCCACTTTGTAGAACTTTGAGAAGGTGTGAACGGACGACCAAGTCGCCGCCTTACACACCTGGGCCACCGAGGCCCGATGATGACAGGCCCAAGACGCACTCAGCGATCTGGTAGAGTGCGCTTTCACAGGCATAGGGGGAACTTTTCCCCTCAAAGCATATGCCTGCTCAATAGTCTGTCTGATCCATTTGACGATGGTAGAAGCCGACGCCGCCATGCCCTTCCGAGGCCCCTCTGGAAGGACAAATAGAGAATCCGTCTTGCGAAAGGATTTTGTCGATGACAGGTAAACCCTGATCGCCCGAACAACATCCAAAGAGTGCAAATCCACCTCCTTCGGATGTTTAGTCTTTGCGCAAAGCGAAGGCAAGACAATGTCCTCATTGAGGTGAAATTCCGAGATCCTCTTCGGAAGAAAAGAAGGGTTAGGTCGCAAGACCACCTTATCCAAGTGAATCACCAAATACGGAGACCTGCAGGACAAGGCCGCCAGCTCCGACACTCTGCGAGCCGAAGTGATCGCCACCAAAAAAGCGACCTTCTTGGACAACATGGGCAACTAGATCTCCCTGATCTTTTCAAAAGGAGCATGTTGCAACAAGGACAGAACGAGGTTCAAGTCCCATGGAGGCAAAGGCTCCCTCCTAGGAGGGACCTGGTGTCGCACCCCTTGAACAAAGGTGCTAACCAAAGAGTTAGACGCCACGGGACGTTGAAAAAGAACGGCCAGCGCAGAAATCTGACCCTTAATCGTGGCCAACGCCAAACGCTGGTCCACACCCGTTTGAAGGAAAGACAACACTCTAGACACCGAGTATGAGCGAGGGGAACACCCCCTAGACTCACACCAGGCAAAATAGGCCTTCCAAGTACGGTAGTAAACCTTCCCCGAGGAGGTCTTTCTAGCGTTGATCAAAGTGTGAATGACCTCAGGGGAGAGACCCCTATCCCTCAGGACCTCGGTTTCAACAGCCAGGCCGTCAAAGCCAGCGACTGTAAAGCAGGATGGAATACCGGTCCTTGAGACAGAAGATCTTCTCGAAGAGGCAGATGCCATGGAGCGTCGACCGCCAGATTCAAGAGGTCTGCGTACCAAGACCGGCGAGGCCAGTCTGGCGCCACCAGAATCACCGTGATCGGTTCCGAGGACAACCTGCGAAGGAACCTGGATAGCAGCTGAATCGGTGGGAATGCATACATCAGGCGATATTGATGCCACGGAGCCACCAATGCGTCCGACGCGTCTGCCCGAGGATCGCGCGTCCTTGCCACGAACCTTCCCACCTTGTTGTTTAGACGAGACGCGAACAGGTCCACATCCGGAAGACCCCACTTCGCGCACAACATCTGGAAGACATCCGGGTGGAGTGACCATTCCCCCTGGTCCAGTGTCTGGCGACTCAGATAATCCGCCTGCCAGTTCTCCAACCCCGGGATGTGAACTGCCGATATCGCCGGGACGTGCGTCTCGGCCCAAGATAGAATGTCGGCCACCTCCCGAGCCGCTCGGGCACTCCTGGTGCCCCCTTGGTGGTTGATGTAGGCCACCGCTGTGGCATTGTCCGTCTGCACCCGAACCAGACGGCCCTGAAGCCTGTCCGTCCAACGCCGAAGGCAGAGATTTATCGCCCGCAATTCCAGAATGTTGATCGGAAGGGAGGATTCCCCCTCCGACCAAGTACCCTGGGCGGACAGAACGCCCAGAACACCACCCCAGCCCGACAGGCTGGCATCCTTGGTGATCACCGCCCACGGGCGAAAACACTTGCCCCCCGACAGCGCCGGGGATTGTAGCCACCACAGAAGATCCCTTCTGGTGCGAGGACTCAACGAGATCTGAAGATCCAGAGATTGAGGTCGCCCGTCCCACCTGGACAGGATCTCCGCTTGGAGACCCCTCGTGTGAAACTGTGCAAAGGGAATCGCCTCGAAGGCCGAGACCATCAATCCCAGACACCGCATGCTCGTCCGGAGGGACGAGCACGGAACGTCCCTGAGGGACCTGACTTCTTCCTGAAGTGTCCTGAGCTTGTCTTCCGGCAGGAAGACCTTCGCCTGAACAGAGTCCAGAATCATTCCCAGGTAGGGAAGACGAACCGACGGACACAGCGTCGATTTTGGAAAGTTTATCGTCCAACCAAACTCCTGTAGAGTTTGCATCGTGACGGACAGGTCTTTCACCAGACCCTGACTGGTCGCAGACCGAACCAGAATGTCGTCCAGATACCCCAGGACCGAGATGCCCTGGGCCCTCAATAAGGCCAGAACCGGTGCAAGCACCTTGGTGAACACCCGCGGAGCCGAAGCGAGACCAAAAGGAAGTGCCACGAATTGGAAATGATCCTCCGCAATGGCGAATCGAAGGTACCTCTGGTGACCCTCGAAAATGGGGATGTGAAGGTACGCATCCTTCAAATCGATGGAGGCCATGAATTCTCCTGGAACTAGAGCAGCCACCACCGAGCGCAGGGATTCCATGCGGAACTTGCGAACCCGCACAAAGCGGTTCAGAGCTTTTAAGTCCAGAATCGGACGTACTTTGCCCTCCTTTCTGGGCACAGTGAACAGATTGGAGTAAAACCCCCGAAATCTGTCCCGATGAGGCACCGGAACCACCACTCCCTGAGCCCGCAGGTCCCGCACCGCCAGGTGCAGATCCCGCAAACGCTCCGGAGACAGTTGAAGATTTGAGGGAAAAAATCTGCTCGCCGGCCGAGAGAGAAACTCGATCTTGTAACCGGACCGAACGATCTCCTGAACCCACCTGTCCCGAACGCGGGCCAGCCAGGGTTGAAGAAAACCGAGCAAACGTCCCCCCACCCCAGAACTGGGTGAGGGCGCCCCTTCAGGCCGCATTGTTATGGGCAGCGGATCCGGACTGGCCGGACTTTTGCTTACCTGTCCATGGCTTCTTTTGGGAGCCTTGGCCTTTGAAGGGTTTGCCCTTATAGTGCGACCGAAAGGCACGAAAGAACCCCTGAGCGGGTCTAAACGAAGCATGCTTCTTACCTTGAGCAACCTTAGCCTTGTGGGACTGGGGCAAGAGCGTGCTCTTACCCCCAGTGATCCCCTTTATCAGCGTATCCAAGGAGTCGCCAAAAAGGCGAGATCCTGTATAAGGCAGATTAGCCAGAGTTTTGCGAGAAGATTGGTCCACAGACCAACATTTCAGCCAAATCAAGCGGCGTGTCAACACCGCCACGCTGTGCACACGTGCAGCCAAAGGGACTAAATCTAAGTACGCATCACACAAATACATGACACCCTGATGAATTTGATCTACCATAGCCAACGTTGTCGGCGGGGCAGAATCAGCCACCAGGACGCGCCTGAGCACCTGCGTCCAATCCGCGACAGCCTGAGCTGCCATAAGGGAAGCAAAAATAGCTTTTAGCATGGAACCGGTAACCGAGTAAGTATGGCGGGCAAGAGACTCCAGTCTCCTGTCCGTGGGATCCCGGAACACCGGGGTATCCTCCGCCGGAATCGCAGTAGATTTATTCAAAACAGCCACTGCATGATCCACCGGAGGCGGCACACACCAACGTTCATCAGTGGCGGGTGTGAAGGGATAACGCAGCCTGAACCTACTTGGCAAAGCAAAAGGCTTCTTTATATTGCGCCATTGTTCACTAACAGCCAGGGGGAGAATCATCAACCCCTTCAACCTCTGCCTCCCCTTCCGACCCTACAAGGTCCAGGGATGAACGGGACCCCGATAAGGGGACCCCAGCCATAGCAGCCCCATCACCATCGCCCTCTGAATCAGAGGAAATTGAAACTCTGGGCCGTTTAGTGGATTGAGCAGCCACAAGCATCTGCACCTGAGCAGCTAGGTTAGCCACAATGGTAGCCAAATCGCCCCCTTCGGGGGAAGCAGCAGACCCTTGGCCCCCCCACTAAAGTGGGAGGAAATTTGCTTTCCTGAGAATCCATGCCCCAAAAGTTTGCAGGAAAAAAAAAGGGGTACTGTCCCTTTAAGAGCGCGGCAGCACAGCCCACCGCACACACACAGCACACACCGACCCCCACAGGGAGAAGTACAACAAACTTAGGCAATGAATACAGGAATAAGGAAGATAAACCTGGAGAGATCCCTCAGGCTGCTGCATCGATCGCTGGTCTCAGGGCAAAGGAAGTGATGTAATACAGACCGCTCCTATAAAGCCTATGGAAGGCTCCACAAACATGGCCGCCGGTGGGGGACTGTAAAGGCAGAGCATGCAGCGCTGACATGCGGTCCGAGCGACCGCCGCCAAAATGGCGGCACTTGGCTCCAGAAGCGCCGCTCTCCTCACACAGGAATGCCAGCATAAGCTACAAATAAAAAAATGGCGGACCGCAGCAGCGGCCGCCGCAAGTATGCCTAACATGTGTCACACCATGCCCCACAGCATACAGCCTGTCACACATAGTAAATACACCTCTTGCAACACAGCACAGTGTAGGATGGCCCCCCTCCTTGCAGTCCACAGAAGCAGCAAACCAGACAGGGAGCCCAATAGTGTGTACAGAATGCAGGGTTACACAGTCCCAGACTGACACCCACTAAACAGACAGGTCCCCACACAGAGTACACTTACCTTCTGAATGGCGCACAAGCGATCAAGCTGCTGCACAGAGGACAGGGAGAGTCGCAGCCAGGACGCAGCAGAACTGAGGTGCGAAACCGCATGGCGTCGAGTGAGGTAGCCACCTCACCGCAGCATCCCTGCAGCGAACAGGGATGGGTCGTTCACACATGCCAGGAAAAAACCTGACTGAACGCTCGATGGCAGACTGGGAAGCCACTGGCCCACAACCTGCGACCAGGGGGGCCAGCCCGAGACCCAGCCCGCACGATCCTCTTCATCAGAAGAACTAACTAATGCTGAAAAAATAAACAGCTAAGTAAAGATAGAGAAAAAAACTCAAATAAAATCAAAAAGAAGATAAAGGCTGAGACAAAAAGCCCCAGCACAGAAACAGCCTGCTACTCCTGATAGCTAGACAATGAAACTGAGGTATGGATACAGGAAGCAGGAGGGTATTGACTGAGGGGACCACCCCCTGGGGGTGGGATATGCTAAAAGCTTTAATATTGACATATTCTGTTGCCTAGCTACTCCTACGGAGCAAAGGTCAATTACCCCATTGTGACAAATATGGAGAGGCAGCGACTGTCGGAGGACATAAGAGAAACACCTTTGCCTGTACTGTGTTCACAAGGAAACCCAGATACTCTAGACTCTGAACCGGCTGCAACGCTGCCAAATTCAGAATCCAGACGTTCTAACTGAACTGCCCGGAACACATTCTGGCTTAGAGTAGAAGCCGACTGGTCTATAAGTAATAGATCATCCAAGTATTCTACCACTGCTATCCCTTGAGACCTTACAATAGCCAATCCTGGAGATAGGGTTTTTTTGAACACTCGTGGAGCCATGGCTAGCCTGAAGGGTAAGGCCACGAACTGAAAATGACAGTCTTCCACCGCTAAGCGCAAAAACCTTTGATGGGCCTGAAAAATTGACACGTAAAGGTATGCATCCTTGAAGTCTATGGATGCTAGAAATTCTCCTCCTTGCAGAGAGACCATAACTGAGCAAATTGACTCTATTCGGAATGTGCGAATGTTTAAGAATTGGTTCAGAGCTTTGAGATCCAGAATAGGTCTCACATCTCCATTTGGCTTGGGGACTACGAAAAGGTTTAAGTAAAAACCTCTGAATTTCTCGTCGTCTGGAACTTCTGTAATCACTGCTTGAGACCTCAGAAGGTCCAGAGCCAGAAAAAAGGATCTTCTTTTTAGAGGATCTGCACAGGGCCGGCCCTACCATGGGTCCGACTGGGTCCATTGGACCCAGGCAGCACTTAGAGAGGGGCAGCAAATGAACTTCCAATATTTTTTTTCCACCAGTCTTGTGTGTTATCAGTTTGCGGCGCATTACAGATGGCATTTCTCCATCTCATACTGCCACCCGTAGTGCAAACTGATGAGTATGAGGAGGCTGAGTGTCTCCTCCATCCTTCGCATGATCATGGCGTGCGCAATGACGTCACACATCAGCGCACTCCATCTCATTCAGCACAGGCTGGTGGGAGAATCAGACTCAGAAGTGACAGGAGGACTGAGGACAGACAGTGGGTGTTTGGTGGACCGCTCTGATGGTGAGTTATGGAAGAAGATAACAGTATATATAATATTTTCTACATTTTATATTTATATAAAAATAATGGATGGGGAGCCTTTTGGTCGGCGTGATTTTTTTTTTTTTTTTGGGTGGGGAGCATCTAATTCTTGGACCCAGGCAGCACAATGTCTTGGGCCAGCCCTGGATCTGCAGGTATGTTTGACCTTACAAACCGAGGATGAGGAAACACCCGAAATTCTAGTTTGTACCCCTGCGAGACTGTGGAAATAACCCAGTTGTCCTGAATCATTTACACCCAGGCCTCCGAGAACTGTAGCAGCCTTCCCCCCCACCCGACTGAGTGGGGTCGTTCCTTTACAAGGTAGATTTAGAGCTATGCTTGGTAGGGCTATGGGCCCACGATTTCTTCTGCCCTTCACCTGAATGCTTGGTTCTAGATCCAGACAGCTGAGGCCATCAAAACTGCCTGGGATTAGAACTACTGGGAACCTGAGTGTTAGACACCTTAAAAGATATATGGATATATTTGTCCAGATCATCACCAAATAGGAGCTCCTCGTGAAAGGGAAAGCCAGCTACTCACGCACCCAGCTGCAGCTGCCCTGTGTCCCATACAGCTTCTGTCAGAAACTTACGCCGCTGGGAACACTCCTCAGATGCCGAGCCGTATCCGCCCCTTACTGGGCATGTGCGGCGTGCTATGTGCATGTCAGCATGCCAATGTGCAACAGACATGCCCCCTCCCCAGGCCACAGCGGAATACACATACTGCCTCTAGTGGAAACATAAAACATGGCACCCGGTATCTGTTAAATTAGAAGGTAACAGTGCATCATAATTAAAGTGAACTTACCATTCCCGCCACAGGATTCTGCCTATAACTAGAATCCAATCTTCACCCATCACGGCAGGTTCTGTCACTTTTCGCCCTTCAAAGATCGGGTCCCCCTAATTTTTGGGGCCACTACCTTGGACCTGTAGGGCACCCTGCCGGCATGCCTTTGGAGAAAGTCTTACCAAGGGTCCGGATCCCAGGGTCCAGCGCCCAAGAGAGTTGCATTACAGGCGATACCTTATTCCCTTTACCGATGGTCAGTTACCATCCTTTTAGTCTTCCACTTTCAGATGGATCTGATTGCCAATCCCCTTGGATCCAGAGATCTTAACAGGGATTATAGCATAATCTTTTTTCTTCTTCTTTAAAAATACGGAGAGCTTCTCCAACCATGACCATCACCTCTGAGACACTGGCGAAAAAAACTGAGGTACTTCCTGTATGGGAGGGGTTATGCACTTCCTGTATGGGAGGGGTTATATACTTCCTGTATGGGAGGGGTTATATACTTCCTGTCTTTTTAGTTGCCAGTGTCCATTCACCTATAGGTGGCATATAACCCAGATTGTAATTATTAAGGCTGCTCTGTGTCCCGTGATGTACGATAAAGAAAATGCATATCTGCATATCTAAGATGGGACTTCAAAGCTTATTGTTTCATTAAAATGGAGAAAACCTATTTACTCAACAAATTCACTGGCTCTGGTGGGGCTGCTCATGTAAAACAAGGCTCTCCTTTGGCGGGTACCCAGAATGTGAACGTAAAAACTTGATAGGAGCACCAGACCAATGGTCAATAGTGGAAGAGTCCAAGTAGATTTATGAATTCATTATATGATCTCATAAAATATCCAATACATTTTTGGGGCATAGTACACCCCCTCATCAGGGCTTGAATGTTGCATGTGATTAAAGTGGACCTTCACACAAAATAAAGAAGATTACAGTATTTCAACCCTCAAAACAAAGTTGTTTTTTAAATGTATCTTTTGTTTTTACTTCACACTTTACCCCATCCCTTGCCTCTAATCTTGCATAGACAAGAATGAAGTATACTTTTCCCTGAAACCTTGTGAGATTTTTGCATTACATATTTCAGGAGCCATTGGCCTCCACACAGCGAATGGAGGAGGAAGTTGGCGGTGCGTCATCATGGGGCTGGCTGCAAGAATATGGAAGAGACAGCCAGCTTGACATAAAGAAGAAAGATGGTGGGGCAGGATCCCACGTGTGACAACAGATCGACAGATTACAGCAGGCCAATGCTGGATCCACTGGGCATGTGAGTGTGTTAATTGAGGATATCCCCATATAAAAGGTAAGAGGGAGTTAAAAAAAGAAAAAACACAGGGAGTTCGATTTCAAACACCCCCCCACCCCCATAAAAAAAAAAAAATGTGATATTGGATTGTGTAAGGGAAAGAGAGGGGGGAAGGGACAGGAGGGAGATCGAGTTGTAATGTGATAGATGGGGTGAAAGTCCATTTTAAGAGTTCTTGTGGTTCTTATCCTTGATTAAGACATACAGTAATTTACAAAGTCTGATGGAAGGACGAAACGCGTCAGGCACGCCAGCCCCCATGCAAATACGCTTGTAGCCGCGGCAAACCTTTATTACATGCCTGTATCACGCAGCTGACATGTGAGTGTTTTTACCTTTATTTTATTTAATAAACTGTACGTACTTCACCATGTGAGCCCCACTTTTTTTTTTTGGAGGAACATCAATGTCCAACATTTGGGGTTTATGAAGTTCATAAAGATATACTGTCCTCTATGAATGTTCCACCGTGGATTGGTTGCTGACTTGGAGTGGACCCTTCACTGGTGACCGTTTCTATACCTCATGCTTGGTGGACCTTCCTTAAGAGGGGGTCTAAAATTCTGGTAAGGAGATTACCTTATTTTATGCACGTGGTGATCATCAGGATTGTGTCTGCACGGTGTTGGAATTTATTTGCATTTATTTCTGCACCTCAGCATCATTTTTAGATGGACTTCATCTTTTAATCTTTTAGTTTTTATAATGTGGCGCTGTACTTGAACACAATACAGTACTTTATGTTAGGATCAAATACATTAGTGTCCCCATTGGAATTTCCAAATGTCACAGGGGTCACTGGGGGCCCCATTAAAATTTTGCTATGAGGCCCTATAAATTGTAATTCCACCCTTGCCTACACAGTCTCATTCTTTCTGCTGTAGAACGAGGTCTTGCAGGTGGGTGGGCCTAGGAAAAAAATGCAGAAGTCTCACCACGTGGACAATTCATCTTGCTTGCATGCACCTAAATACTAAAAATCAGATTTTCGTGGAGTGACTAACGAGTGCTAAAAGTCAAATGAAGGGTGAAAGCTGGTACAGGAGGCTGACACTGGACAGTGAGTTGTGGTGAGACATATCTGATGGGTTTCACTCTTCCTACTTCTTACCTTATGCGCGCATGCAGAGAAAGACTGGACATTCGTGGTGGCTCCTTGGAAAATCTCCAGAACATGGCTGAGCTCCTCAATGAGGACTTGTGAACGGCCGGAAACCTCAGAGGTCAGGAGGGAGAAAATATCCTGGATAATGGAGGTCAGACTGGGACCTAAGACAAGAAAATATATACATATCGTATTAATTCTTTTACTTATTAACAGTTTTAGATAACAACTAAGGTCATTATGATGGGTTCCATATATTCCTGAGATCCTCTTCCATCCACTTTTAGAGGCCAGCCACAGGAAGAGAAAAAAGACAGGGTGACATTATACAGCCATGTGAATATGGGTGTTTATACATAGCATCAGAATAAACTACAACGATTGTGAGGCTCATGTTATTAATCACTTGCGCATCAGCCTGTATCACCCCTTCCTGTCAAGGGCCATATTTCAGTGCTATGATAGTTTGATTGACAATTACTCAACCATGCAGCAATGTACTCAAATGAATTTGATATACACTTTTTTAAACAGCGCTTTCTTTTGATGGTTATTAAATGAGTTGTAAAGGCTGAAGGTTTTTTTTTTTTTTTTAATGCATTCTATGTGCAGCAGCCCCCCTCAGCACCCCTCAAAACTTACCTGAGCCCCATCTCTGCCCAGAGATGTTCACGAGTCACTTGGCCTTTCAGGACTCTTTCTCCTGATTGGCTCCTGCAGCACAGCAGACACAGCAGCGGCGCTGTCAAAGTCAGTTAGCCAATAAGAGAAAGGGGGTGCGAGGCCAAATTGCAGGGTGCTCTGGGCAAAAACCACTATACAGGGCAGGTACTGTAAGTATAACATGTTTGTTATTTAAAAAAAAAAAAGACTTTACAATCACTTTAATAACCACTGAATTTCTATTTTATTTACTATACAAAGAATGGTCAGATACTTTGAAAAAAAAAAAAAAAATAAAACTTAATCCAGGACAGTATAAAACACTCCCACAATTAACCCTTTTTGAAAAGTAGACAACCCCAAAATTATCAAATTTTTTACCACATTTTTTTTGTACATGAAGGAAGATGCTGATATTGAAGGATTTAAAACATGGAGCTTGGTAATGGTGAAAGAACCATGGAAAGCCGCTTCATGTGGGGGCACTCGATAGAGGAGGGGCTAGGTGCACCTGCGGGGGACCCAAAAAGGAAGTTTGAAGATGCTCTGTGCAATTCCATTGCACAGATCCGAAGCTTTGACACCATATCCTACAAGCTTTTTGGTTACTATGCAGAGCTGCACCAGATTCTGCATGCACCAGTTTTAGTAAATATGCCCCTATATGACAAAAGGTTACTTAAAACCAAGTGCTTAGTGTATTGCTGGAAAAACCAAAGCTGGCACTGATTCTTCCATTGCTCTTGGGAGCGCTCTCCTGAATGCTGAAACATTATTGGCCGGTTGGCCACCATTATGGATCCACTATTGATGTTAGAAGGCCGGGTCTAGGTCACAGTTGGCTCTTATTCATTCTTTGAGGTTTATTCATGATGAGAGTGGACCTGTCACGTTTTTCCACGTCAGTCTCAGCACAGTTGTCAGACCTCACAGGAGGAGAAGGAGTTTGCAACTGAGACCTCTGTTTTTAACTGCAACTAAATCTTCTATTATGATTCAAATGTTTGATGCAGGTTGTAATGAGGCTCCTTCGCTGGCTAGCAGGGCTGGGTGCGGGACAATTCAGTTATTTTGCCATTTTTTTTAACACAGCCATTTTGGTTCCACATTGTTTTGTCACTCAGTTGTGGTCAGGAAGATTGTCCTAAATATATGACAAGAGTGACATGTGTAATACTTTTCAAAGGGAACTCAAAACAAGCTTTGTAATAAGAAACAAACTTTAGTGAGGAAAACTCTTTGTAGGCCTACATATGAAACCGTTGCGCTGGTTGTAAATATTCCTGTTAATATTAAAGCTGAACTCCAGGCAGATATAAAAGGCACAAATAATGTGTAGCCAGCTTAACCCCTGATTTCTGGGAAAGGGAGGTTGGATGAAGAAGGTGCATCTAAATAAAACAAGTAACCAATTAACAGCCGGAGGCTTAAGTTGATCTTACATTAGTAGGCCTTAGTTTTGAAAGACATTAGTTGAGTCCCTGAATGAAGGCATTATCAAATGTACTGCTTTTTGTATTAATATTGATTAAAAAATGTACCAGGATATGGCCAACTTAAAGCAGAGCACCCCTAATCCTTAAGCCTCATACACACGAGTAGAAATTCGGCCGGGAAATTTCATCCGACGACCGATCTGCCGATTTTCGGCTTGTTAGTATGGTGCTTCCGACAACCGACTCCGACTTTTCGGCCGAAAAATTCCTGGTGTGCAGGCTATATAATTTTTGTCGACCGTCAAAACACGTCCGATTTTCGTCTCATTAGTACAGATTTCGGTGGGGAAAAAATCTTATGAGCAAGACTGGGCATGCTCAGAGATGAAAGAACACATAGAAAGCAATCCAACACATGACATCACTTCTAAAGTAGAATTCTGTCGTACGGGAAAATTTGTGTGCAGTCTAGAGCACATTCCAACCAACAGACACCACTCTGGACAAAAGACGGACGACCGGTCGGCGGAAATTCGTTGCGTGTGTACGAGGCTTTAGGTTCAAGGAGAGGGGGATCCATAATATGCAAGATGTACCTATCAAATAGGAAATCTCTCGAGATAAGAATTGGTAAGGTAACTCTCTAAATGCGAAATCTACTTGGAGAAAGGGAGAGAATCATAAACAAGAATTAAAGACAGGTAGTAATCCCGAAACATTTCAAAGGATAGGAGGAGGAGATCTGTAGACTCCAAGGGTAGGCAGGAAGAAGGATAATTTGGCTCCAATTATCTAAGGACCAGAAAGGTGAGGGGAACTTTCAACTCATGTCCAAAGGTCAGGGTTGGGGTAGCATAGTTTGGATTTCTGACTATTTATTAAATGTATGATTCTAGGAATCATGAAATAGAGCTTTATAATGGGCAGGGCTGCCGCTAGAAATCCCAGGGCCCCATACAGCCTACCTGACAGCCCCCCCCCCCCCCCCACTTCCAGCGAAAATATCAAAATTATATTATCAACCCCCCCCCCCCCACCCCCAATCTATCTTCCTAGCACAAATCCCTTCCAATCTACCCTCCCAGCACAACCCCCAAATCCCTCCACAAATTCACAACCCCGTCACCCCAGCACAAATTCCCCCCTCCTAGCACAAATCCCCCAGCCCCACTCCTAGCACAAACTTTCCCCCCAATCCCCCCTTCTGTCTTAAATCCCCCAAACCCTCCTACAAGCACATACCCCCCCCCCCATTCCTCCTTCTAAGAAACCCCCCCCCCCAAATCCCCATTACACTTTCTAGCAAAGAGAGCTGCCAATCCCTCAAACATCCCAAGCATAAATTATTTTCCCATTATTATTTCTGTAAGCCCCCCCAAACCGACAGAGAGAAACCACTACTAAGCCAGGAGGGCAGGGCCGCCATCAGGGGGGTACAGCCAGTTCTCCTGTATGGGGCCCGGGCGCATAGGGGGGCCCGGGCGCATAGGGGGGCCCGGGCAGCAGGAGGATTGGTGGGGAGAGGGATCAGTGACAGAGCGATTCACTGTCTGCCTCTTCAGAGGCAGTCTGGAGAAGTGTTGGAGTCGTGGAGAGGTAAGACCTGGGAGGAGGTGCGTTGTGTGCTGCTCTGTGGGCTCTACCCTCCTGTCTGAACAACACTCATCCATGCAGCATAAGAGACAGGACACACACACACACACAGTTTGATTACCACCCCCTACCTCCTCCATGGGCTGCTCATCTTCCGACAGCAGGACATGTGGGTAGGGGGTGGTAATCAAACTGTGTGTGTGAGTGTACAGTCCGATGCAATGTAAGAGCGATCCTGTCTCTTATGCTGTGTGTTGTTCAGACAGAAGGGGAAAGCACAACACCGTGCACCCCCTTCTCATGGGTAAAACATTTTTCCTAGTAGGAGTTATGGAGTCTAATAAAAAGTCTAGCAAAACTATAGTTCCCATTTTTCTCAGCATCACTGGACAAAAGGCATCCAATCTTCTAGGACACTAGCATTAGCCTGAGGCTTGATGGTTGGAGGCCGGGTTATACCGCTGGCTTAACAATATTTCATTTGCTTGTGTTCAAACCTCGTGAAGATGGCATCATAACATGCATGGTTAAGAATTACTATCTTCCTGTGGCCCCCAAAAGATGATAAAGAAAACCACCTCCCAAATATGCATTTTATCAGTGTATTTAGCTAGAGTTTGGGTTTAAAGGGCAGGTTCACTTTCAAAATTCACCAACCATCATATAACCCATGGTGATGCATGTTGAACCTTGGTTAAGCATAGGAGTGTCCAAAGCCAGGCCGTGTTTTCTTTCTCTACTACATCAAAGTGCATTCATCGGCCACAGACAGTGATAGTTGTCTTGCGTCATATACTGAATAAGAGATGGAGATGGCTGTTGCAAGTTCAATGGAAAGGTAAACACTGCCCAGCCATGGACATATTGTAAGACCATGAAACACCTTGTATATAACACCATATATAAGACCCTGAAACACCTTGTATATAACACCATACAGTGGGGATCGAAAGTTTGGGCAACCCAGGTAAAAATTTGTATTAATGTGCATAAAGAAGCCAAGGAAAGATGGAAAAATCTCCAAAAGGCATTAAATTACAGATTAGACATTCTTATAATATGTCAACAAAGGTTAGATTTTATTTCCATCATTTACACTTTTAAAATAACAGAAAACAAAAAAATTGCGTCTGCAAAAGTTTGGGCACCCTGCAGAGTTAATATCTTGTACTGCCCCCTTTGGCAAGTATCACGGCTTGTAAACGCTTTTTGTAGCCAGCCAAGAGTCTTTCAATTCTTGTTTGAGGTATCTTTGCCCATTCTTCCTTACAAAAGTCTTCCAGTTCTTTGAGATTTCTAGGCTGTCTGTCACGCACTGCTCTTTTAAGGTCTATCCATAGATTTTCAATTATGCTGAGGTCAGAAGATTGCGAAGGCCATGGCAAAACCTTCACTTTACGCCTCTTGATGTAATCCCCCGTGGATTTCGAGGTGTGTTTAGGATAATTATCCATTTGTAGAAGCCATTCTCTCTTTAACTTCAGCTTTTTCACAGATGGCATCAAGTTACCATCCAAAATTTGCTGAAATTTTATTGAATCCATTTTTCCTTGTACTCGTGAGATGTTCCCTGTGCCACTGGCTGCAATACAACCCCAAAGCATGATTGATCCACCCCCATGCTTAACAGTTGGACAGAGGTTCTTTTCATTAAATTCTGTGCCCCTTCTTCTCCAAACGTACCTTTGCTCATTACAGCCAAAAAGTTAAATTTTAACCTCATTGGTCCACAGAACTTGTTTCCAAAATGCATCAGGCTTGTCTATATGTTCATTTGCAAAGTTCAAACGCTGATTTTTGTGGTGAGGACGTAGAAGAGGTTTTCTTCTCATGACTCTTGCATGAAGACCATATTTGTACAAGTATCTCTTTATATTGGAATAGTGTACCACAACTCCAGTGTCTGCCAGATCTTTCTGGAGGGATCGTGCAGTCAAACGTGGGTTTTGAATTGTTTTTCTCACAATCCTGCGAGCTGTTCTGTCTGATATTTTTCTTGGTCTTCCAGATCTTGCTTTAACTTCCACTGTTCCTGATGACTGCCATTTCTTAATTACATTCTGAACAGAGGATATTGACATCTGAAAACGCTTTGCTATCTTCTTATAGCTTTCTCCAGCTTTGTGAGTGTCAACTAATTTCAGTTTTAGTTATCTAAACAACTGCTTAGAAGATCCCATGGTGCTGATTGTTGGGGCAAGGTCAGATGAGTCTGGGCATTTAAAACCTTTGAGATTGACATCACCTGGTCTTCCCAGACGATGATTGAGAACAATCCATGACACTGGCAGGTCTCAGCCTTGCAAAGGGGGCAGTGCATGCTATAAATTCTGCAGGGTGCCCAAACTTTTGCAGACGCCATTTTTTTGTTTTCTGTAATTTTGAAAGTGTCAATGATTGAAATAAAATCTAACTTTTGTTGACATATTATAAGAATGTCTAATCTGTAATTTGATGCCTTCTGGAGATTTTTCCATCTTTCCTTGGCTTCTTTATGCACATTAATACAAATTTTTACCTGGGGTGCCCAAACTTTCGATCCCCACTGTATACAAGACCCTGGAACACCTTGTACAAACATTATAAATCAGTACAAACTGCTGCCTGTCATTTATGCTTTTTGTGGCACCAACACAAGGATACAGGTTCATATCTCCCATGGATTTCTCACCTGTCTGTACCTGGATGGCAGAGCAGCTGACAGACAGGACAGGTGTGGTGATGGAGTCTCGCACTCCGTGCACTCTCTCCTCCCAGCGCTGCAGTCTCAGGATAAGATCTTCGTACGCTCTGGCTGTTCCACCCCGAAGCTGCTCCAGAATTTCGGGAGACCAAGACTGGACATACTGGTGGATCTCCGACACCCACTCGTGTTCCTGACAAAACATCCTCACCTCTGCCAGGCTTTCCTGACATTACAAAATGTTAGTAAAACAGTTACTGCCTTTACTCTCTACCCATAGCAGTCTCTCATTCACTTCAATCAGTCTCTGCAGTCCACCAATCTAGCAGTCAGTGTAATCTTCCATTCACCCCCACTAGTTTCCCACAAACCTATAGCAGCCTGTGTCTTTCCCCCCAACAGTCCTTGTAGTCTTTCACTCACCTTCTGCAGTCTCTCACTGACTCTAAAAGTCTCTGCTATTCTCTATTCACTTCCAGCAGCCTCTCATTCACCTCCAGCACCACTCTACTGCTTCCCACCAACCTTGTGCAGTCTCTCACTAGACTCAAGCACTCTTTGCCTTTTTTTTACACTTAATCTCGGTAGTTTCTCACTCACCTATGGTAGCACTTCATATGATTCCAGCTGTCTCTGTTATTCACTCTCCTATTCCCTTCCAGCAGTCTCTGCAGTCTCTTGTTCATTTCCAGCAGTCTCTCATTCACTTCCAGCAGTCTCTACAGTCCCTCATTCACTTCCAGCGGTCTCCACAGTCCCTTATTCATTTCCAGCAATCTCTCACTCACTTCCAACAATCTCTGCAGTCTCTTATTTACTTCCAACAGTCTATGCAGTCTCCTATTGACTTCTAACAGTCTCTGCAATCTCTCGTTCACTTCCAGCAGTCTCTGTAGTCCCTCATTCACTTCTAGCAGTCTCTACAGTCCCTCATTAATTTCCAGCAGTCTCTCAATCACTTCCAGAAGTCTATGCAGTCCCTTATTCACTTCCAGCAGTTCATACAGACACCTATTGACTTCTAACAGTCTCTGCAATCTCTCATTCATTTCCAGCAGTCTCTGCAGTTTCTCATTCACTTCCAGCAGTCTCTGCAGTCCCTCATTCACTTCCAGAAGTCTCACATTAACTGCCAACAGTCTCCTATTCACTTCCAACAGTCTCCTATTCACTTCCAACAGTCTCTGCAGTCTCCCATTCACTTCCAGCGACCTCTACAGACTACCATTCACTTCCAGCAATCTTTGCAGACTACCAGTCACTTCCAACAGTCCGTGCAGATTCCCTTTAACTTCTAACAGTCTTGACAGTTTCCTATTCATTTCCAGCAGTCTCTGAAGACTACCATTCACTTAAGTAAATTCCCATTTCCTTTATGCAGGCTCTGAAAACTCCCTTTCACCTACAGCAGTCTCTGCAGTCCCTCACTAACCCCTAGAAGTTTCTCTCTCAACTCCAGTAGTCTCTTATACAGTTCCTAGCAGTCTCTCGCTCACACCCAGCAGTCTCTATAGTCCCTCACTAACCCCTAGCAGTTTCTCGTCCAACTCCAGCAGTCTCTTATACAGTTCCTAGCAGTCTCTATTTCACACCCAGCAGTCTCTGCAGTCTCTTACTAACCCCTAGCAGTTTCTCACTCACTCCTAGCAGCAGTCTCTGTAGTCTCTTACTCACCTCCAGCAGTCTCTGCAGCATCTCTCTGGCCTGGCAGATGGAAGGGTCACTGCTGATGAGGTATGAAAGTGATGTAAGATTCAGGGGCAGATAATGAGATCTATAAAGGTGTCCCTTAACATTCAGCTCTCCATATTTGGGCAGTTCTCTGCATGTACCAGGTGGGGATGCCGGAGAATGAATAACCGTCCGTATTTGCTCCTCACTTAAGGCTAGGAGTGGGGGGCAATCTGAAAAACAACTCATTATTATTTCCGTTATTACTATTATCGATGCTATATTTTGGCCTAGGCCAACAAGGCTCAGGCCTAGGGCGGCACTTTGCAGGGGGGCAGCAAAAAAATTGCCCCCCCCCTTCCACCTGAGACTATATTGGCCACTGGTTGCTAGAGCCGCCTCTCTCACCCCCCCCTCTCTCTCTCACTCACTCACCCCCCTCTCACCCACCCCCCTCTCTCTCCCCCCTCCCTCTCTCTCTCTCACCCCTCCTTCTCTCCCTCTCTCTCTTTCTCTCTCATCCCCTCTCTCTCTCTCATCCCCCCCTCTCTCTCATCCCCCTCTCTCATCCCCCCTCTCTCTCTCTCATCCCCCTTTCTCATCCCCTCTCTTTCTCTATCCCGTTCCCTCTCTCTCTTTCTCTCTCATCCCTCTCTCTCTCTCTCTCTCTCACCCCCCCTCTCTCTCTCTATTCCAGCCTTTCTCTCGCTCTCTCTCTCACCCCCCCTCTTTCTCACCCCCCACTCTCTCCTCCCCTCTCTCTTAGCCCCCCTCTCTCTTTCACCCCCCCTCTCTCTCTCTCTCTCATCCCTCTCTCTCATCCCCCCCTCTCTCTCTCACCCCCCTCTCTCTGTCATCCCCCCTCTCTCTCTCCCTCACCCCCTCTCACCCCCCCCCTCTTGTGAGATCTCAGGGGTTCATGCTGGGACTTGTAGTCCTTCAATTTTGGAGGGAGTCACATCTGTTAAAAAAGTAGTGGGGCAAATTTACATAGGGGGGGCGCCCAATTTTTGTCTTGCCTAGGGCAGCACAAAACTAAAATACACCACTGACTATTAGAACAATTATTAGAAACCCAATCACTGGATGTCAGCACACAGGATTAATCTGGTTTTGATAGAAGTGACCTGTGTCACTCAAACACACAGAGAAATGGCTCTATTACCGGGCTCTTTGGGATCCGAGAAGATGGCTGCTGAAGACTGATTCACCCTATTCTGGAGAAAAAGCTCTGTCACCTGTGGGGGAAGAGATTGGTAGTTTATAATTCACAATTTACTGGAACAAGGAACAGGGGGAGCTCCGAGGAGGGTTATAATATGTGGGTCAGTTTTTAGGGAACTCAATAAGCCTGAAATATCTAGTAGTAGTAGTTACATTCTACTGGGTGTGTTCTGTAATGTTTAAGACGTTTCATAGATTCTTCAAGCCACTTCTTCAGCTCCAATGAGTATCAGGAACATACCTCCGGCATTTATATCTACACAGGTGGCACTGACGCCTTCATTCAATCACTAGGTGCATGTGTAAATGTTAATTGTCCAAAAACAGGATGAGAGGTGTGAAAGTTATTAAATCTCCCAGTTTTATGTATGGCATAATAATTCCATCTTCTGTGTCAGGAAGTTTACATAGGTGTCAGTTTCCTTTAAAACTGCTTTATTTGTGCTGCTTTCTGTGCATGCACAGATGTGCCCACAGGTCTCAGGTATTGAGAGAGCCCTGCAGCACATCTGTGCATGCGCCAGGCCCCAGGGCATCTGCACAGGTTTCCTTGTGTACACGCAAAAACTGTGGCCAAAGAATTCTGCAGACTGCACAACCTTTCTGCATGCGCAGATATGTCAAAAGGGCTCTGCCAGGGCCCAAAGACCAGGCAGAGACTGTGGGACACATCTGCACATGCACCATTATGGTGCAGCCTGAGGAGGGGGCAGGGCCACCATACTAGGCGGACTGACGTTCCGCTTTAGGGTGTAGTAAAACCTTGACCTGTAGAATTTATCCTATGTTGGGGCATTTAGTACCTGCTTAGCTCCATCCTTAGCTCCTTACCAAGATGGTTAAACAGATGAGATTTCTTGCTCAGGCACCAAAACAAATAATATCCTGAAAATGATATTTCTCCTGCATGCCACAAGAAGGGATGCAAAGTCTTAGAATTTAAATGCTGAAACCAATAATAATCGGTTGCTACACCACACAATGGGGTAAAGTAGCTGCCCTCATAAACGCAGAAATATTAAAAATATCTTGTTACACTTTAATAATTTTTTTAAATTATTTCTATAATGTTTGAAGTTTGAGTGATACTCTTTATTAGCTAACTGAAAGAAGAAATTTCAGTCCCATTCTCCTGCTCCAGGGTTGTCCTCAAATAAGATATGTCATGGACTTGCAATAGTTTGGCAAGCTTACCTGTCCCATCATGTCTGTATTAGAGGTCAGACTGCACTTCTGGTTCCTTGTTTATCACCTCTCCTTCCTGTTCCTGCCCCACCCAGGTCATCACAGGAAGTCTATATTAACCAGTGCACTGCAGGTCTGCTTTGCTGTTCGACAGTGTTTGTTCTTGTTTGCCGTGTGCTTGATCTACTTTTCTGTGTACCGACTTTGGCTTGTCTCTGACTATTCCTGTTTGCCTGTTACCCTGACCTTTGGCCTGTCCCTTGGTTACCCTTGTCTGCCTGTTACCCGACCTCGGCTTACCCTTCACCATTCCGTGTGTCCTGAGTGGCTGCTTCCCTTATCTCCCTACAGAGCGTGACCTGGGGGACCCCAAGGGCCGCGACCTGGGCCCAGCCACAGCCAAGTCCATCCTCACCACTAGAGGCTCTGGTGAACACCTGCTGGGTCTTAGACTCCACGCCCTGGGGAATCTTGGGTTCACGTTCCGGTCCATTCGCAGCAGTCTGCTATCGGGTTCACTACCTTGTGCTGCGCCCCTGCCTCCAACAGGGTGCAGTTGTCACCTGGCCACAGGTGACCTGACAGATACTCACCTGTCCAGTGAATCCAGCGTTGTCCTGCCTGGATCCCCATATCAGCTGCAGGTGCAGGTATACTATACACCATTCTTGTCTAGGCGAGAAGGGCAAATGGGGCATGCCGCAGTAAAGAAAATTAAAACAATGTGGAACAAGAAGCGGCTATTTCATAAACCTTGTAAAAATTTGATTTTTCCTACAGCTTACCTGTGAAATCCTTTTCTTGGAGTACATCATGAGACACAGAGCAGCCATAAAATTAATTACTATCTGGGTTATATGCCACCTATAGGTGAATGGACACTGGCAACCAAAAAGACAGGAAGTCCCCCTCTATATAGCCCTTCCCATACAGGAAGTACCTCAGTTTTGTAGCAAGCAATAAATATTCCAAAAAAAAAAGGGGAGGGACCTCTGTGTCCCGTGATGTACTCCAAGAAAAGGATTTTACAGGTAAGCTGTAGAAAAAATCCAATTTTCTTTATCGTACATCACGGGACACAAAGCAGCCATAATAAATACTATCCATCTGGGACATCCCAAAGCAATGCACTTGAGGGGAGGGGGACACTAAATAAAAAAAAAAAACGCCATCAGACCAAAAAGATCTAAATAGCTGTCTGCAGCACACTGCGGCCAAATGCAGAATCCTCCCGGGTCCTAACATCCACCTGATAGAATCTAGTGAATGTATGTACTGAAGACCAAGTAGCGGCCCTGCAAATCTGAGCCATAGAAGCTTGATAGCGAACTGCTCAAGAAGCACCTACTCTTACGGGAGAGTGTGCCTTTACCGGAAAAGGTGGAACCTTCCCCTTTAAACCATATGCCTGGATAATGACCCGGCAAATTTTAGACCTAGAGCCTGCCCTTTCCTGGGCCCTACTAACAGCACAAACAAAAGGTCGGCCTTCTGAATCTGAGCTGACATCTTCAAATAGACCTTGAATGCATGTACTACATCCAAAGAATGTAACAACTTTCCCTCTGCTGTTTGAGGATTTGGAAAGAAGGAAGGCAGTATAATGTCCCGATTCAAATGAAAAGCGGACACCACCTGGGGCAAAAACCCTGGGTGTTGACGTAGAATGACCCCATCTTGATGTAAGATTGGCTCCTTACAAGAAAGAGCCGCTAACTCTGATACTCTTCTAGCTGAAGTCACTGCAACCAAAAAGATGAAATTCCTGGTCAAAAGAACCAGAGGAATATGCTGAATGTGTTCAAAAGGTTGTTTCTGCAGAACTGCCAGGACCAAATTTAAACCTCAAGGACACAATGGTGGCCTAACTGGTGGAAGCATACGTAGGACCCCTTGTATAAAGGCTCGGACCAAGGAATGAAAAGCAATTGGTCTTTGAAAAAAGACTGGCAAGGCTGAAATTTGACCAAGGCTAGCTTCATATCTACCCCTACTTGCACAAGGCGGCTAGAATTCTTCCGATAATATATTTACAGGGATGCCACTTCCTGGCCTCACACCAAGAAATGTAAGACTTCCAGACTCTTTAACCACTTCCCGCCCGCCCTATTACAGAATGACGGCGGGAATGTGGTTGTGTTATCCTGACCAGACGTCATATGACGGCGGCAGGATAACACAGCTCTGGGCGCCCCCCGGTGATGCGAGGTGTTAGTCTGACACCCTGCATCTCCGATCTCGGTAAAGAGCCTCTGACGGAGGCTCTTTACCATGTGATCAGCCGTGTCCAATCACGGCTGGTCACATAGTAAATAGGAACAGCCGTTGATCGGCTTTCCTTAGTTCGTGCCTGACAGGCACGAGTAAAGGAGCGCCGATCGGCGGCTCCCCTGACAGGGGGGGGGTCGGCACTGGTAATCAGATCATTGATTACCAGTGCAGACCCTCGGGGGGGGATGCCACTAGATCCACCAGGGATGCCCACTATGACCCCAGGGATGCCCACTATGACCCCAGGGATGCCCACTATGGCTACCAGGGATGGCAATCAGGGCTCAGGGAGCCCCCCATTGCCCTCCCCATCAGTGCTGCCCACCAGTGCCCTCCCTATCAGTGCTGCCCACAAGTGCCCATCATTGCCATCCTTTAGTGTCGCCCACCAGTGCCCATTATTGCCCACCGGTGCCGCCTATCAGTGCCCATTAGTGCCCATCAGTGCCGCCCGTCAGTGCCCATCAGTGCCGCCCATCAGTGCCCACCAGTGCCGCCTATCAGTGCCCATTAGTGCCCGTCAGTGCCACCTATCAGTGCCCGTCAGTGCCACCTATCAATGTCCATCAATGCCGCCTATCAGTGCCCAGCAGTGCCGCCTATCAGTGCCCACCAATGCTGAATATCAGTGCTACCTATCAGTGCCACATATCAGTGTCTATCAGTGCCGCATATCAGTGCCGCATATCAGTGCCGCCTATCAGTGCCGCCTATCAGTGCCACCCCATCAGTGCCACCCCATAAGTGCTGGTCAGTGCAGTCTCATCAGTGCTCATCAGTGCAGGAAAAAACTTATTTATTTACAAAATTGTATAACATAAACAAAAAAACTTTTTTTTTTTTCAAACTTTTCGGTCTTTTTTTATTTGTTTAGCAAAAAGGAAAAAACCCAGAGGTGATCAAATACCACCAAAAGAAAGCTCTATTTGTGGGGGGAAATGACATAAATTTGGTGTAGGTACAGTGTTGCATGACCGCGCAATTGTCATTCAAAATGCAACAGCGCTAAAAGGGGAAAATTGGCCTGGGCGGGAAGGGAGGGAAGTGCCCTGTATTAAAGTGGTTAATAAATGCCCCTATATACTGGTTTCCTAGCGTTTATCACGGTAGAGACTGCAGGACCAGATATACCCCCGCCCCCCTTAAAATCCAGGCTTCAATAGCCAAACTGTCAAATTTAGAGATTGTAAAGCAGGGTGGAATATCGGATCCTGAGAGAGCAGATCCGGACGCAATGTGAGAACCCATGACCTTCCCACCACCAACCTTCTAATTTGCACGTACCAAATCCTCCTGGGGCGAGCTGGAGCCACCAGGACTACTGATTTCCCTTCTTCCTGAATCCTGCGCAGAAGTTATCACAGCAGCTGAACCGGGGGAAAGGCATAGATCAGGCAGAACTGCTCCCAGGGAGTCACCAAGGCATCCACTCGACTGCGAGCGGATCCCTGGTCCTGGACACTATTTTGTCCAACTTGTTGTTGAACCTGGATACCAACAGATCTATGTCTGGGACCCCCCCATCATTGACCAATTAATGCAAAGATCTCGGGATGTAAGGACCATTCCCCTGGAAACATCTGCTGGCGACTCAGAAAGTCTGCCTGCCAGTTCTCTATTCCTGGAATGAAAACCGCCGACAGGCATGGAACAAATTTCTCCACACAGGATAGGATGTGACCCACCTCCTTCTGGGCTGACTGACTCTTGGTGCCCCCCTGATGGCTGATATAGGCCACAGCCGTGGCATTGTTGGATTGTACCCTGACAAGGCAACCCCGAAGTCTGGGAGTCCAGTACCTTAATGCTCGACAAACTGCTCGGATTTCCAGGATATTGATGCGGAAGCTCCTTTCTAACCAGGACCATTTCCCTTGGACAATGGCATCCTCCAGAACTGCTCTCCAGCCAGAGAGATGGCATCTGTAGTCACCACCTTCCAGACTACTGGAAGAAAGGATTTCCCACTCTCCAAATTCCTGGCTACCAACCTCCAACCTAGACTCTGACGTACCCTCGGCACTAGAGACATGTGACAATCTAGGGCCTGGATCTTTTGCTCCAGGCTCACAGAATGTTGTTCTGTAAAAATCTGGCATGAAATCGGGCATAAGGAACGGTTTTCGAATGAGGACACCATCTTCCCTAGCAACCTCAAACAAAGACGTGCAGAAGGATACTTTTTCCATCTTATGATCCAAACTAGATCCTTCAGGGCTACGACCTTTCTTTGAGGCAAAACACCTTTGTCTGTACTGTGTCCACGAGGAAACCCAGATACTCTAGACTCTGAAATGGCTGCAATGCTGACTTTGCCAAGTTCAGAATCCAACCCAGACGTTCTGAGAACTGTACTGCCTGAAATACATTCTGGCTTAGATTAGAAGCCGATTGGTCTATAAGTAATAGATCCTAGAACTGCTATCCCTTGAAATCTTAGCATAGCCAATACTAGAGCTAGGGTTTTTGTGAACACTCTTGGAGCCATTGTTAGCCCAAAGGGCAAGGCCACAAACTGAAAATGACGGTCTGCCACCACAAAGCGCAAAAACCTTTGATGGACCTGAAAAATTGTCACATAAAGGTATGCATTCTTGATGTCTATGGATGCTTGAAATTCTCCTTGCAGGGAGGCCATGAGTGAGCGAATTGACTCTATTCGGAATGTGCAAATGTTTAAGAATTGGTTCAGAACTTTCAGATCCAGAATAGGTCTCACATCTCCATTTGGCTTGGTTACTACGAAAAGGTTTGAGTAAACCCCTGGATTTCTCATCGTCTGGAACTTCTGTAATCACTGCTTGAAACCTCCGATGATCCAGAGTCAGAAAGAAAGATCTTTTTTTAGAGGATCTGCAGGTATGTTTGACCTTACAAACTGAGGATGAGGAAACATCTAAAATTCTAGTTTTTACCCCTGCAAGACTGTGGAAAAAACCCAGTTGTCCTGAATCATTTCCACCCAGGCCTCCGAGAACTGTAGCAGCCTTCCCCCCCACCCCACTGAGTGGGGGCGTTCCTTCACAAAGTAGATTTAGAGCTAGTCTTGGTAGGCCTCTGGGCCCAGGGTTTCTTCTGCGCTCGACCTGAAGGCTTGGCTCTAGATCCAGACGGATGAGGCCGTTGAAACTGCCTGGAATTAAAATTACTAGACACCCTAAAAGAAGGACGTTTACTTCTCCTCTTAACTGGTAGAAGCGCACTCTTCCCCCCAAAATCTTTTGGATATATTTGTCCAGATCGTCACCAAATAGGCGCTCCCCATGATAGGGAAAGCTAGCTAGCAATTTCCACTTTCGGATGGATCTGATTGCCAATCCCCCTGGATCCAGAGATCTTAACCGGGATTGTAGCATAATCTCTTTCTTCTTCTTTAAAAATATTGAAAGCTTCTCTTCTCTAACCATGACCATCACCTCTAAGACACTGGCGAAAAAACGGAGGACTTCATGTATGAGAGGGGTTATATAGTGGAGGACTTCTTGTATTTTTGGTTGCCAGTGTCCATTCACCTATAGGTGGCGTATATCCCAGATAGTAATTATTATGGCTGCGCTGTGTCCCGTGATATACAATAAAGAAAGAAAGTACCGCTCAGAGGTCCCCATGTATACCTCTGGCCAGTTAAAATTCTTGCTGCCAGGTGCTGGTCTGCTGATGAAAGCTAATCTCCATAATAAGTCAACAAAAAAATTGCACAGATTTGTTGATGTACACTACAGTTATTAAGATCTACCAAATGGCTTTGGCTAGGTTTCCACCTATAGTAGAACATTCCTGTAATGCATTTCACCCATCTAAAGGTTAGTTAACTAAGCCCTTACATGATTGAGATGCTTTAGTAGGGCATTCTCCTATGAGTGAAGACCTAGCTGAAGCCATGTAGTATATCCTAATAACCATAGCGTACCTAATGTCAGGTTTCATTGATAGTAAGTCCTTGTAGAACGCCAGCTCAGGGTTCCCCAGAGCATAGAGTCTAAGCCCCAGCATGCTTGTTCATCCAGGGCACCTGATGGTGGGGATGGACTTGCAGCAAGCTAGAGCCAGGTGGCGGCCTCCAGGTACACCCTACTGAAATTAGGGAAAAATGTGCATGTGCAAAGTATAAACAGTAGGAGACAGAAAAAGATCCAGGAAACAAGCCGAGGTCAGGATGGGTGGCAGGAAAGCACAAACAGTAGTTAGTAATGCTAGGCAAACAGGAGCTCAGAGAACTAAGAAGTTGGTCAGGCAACACGGGCTGCGCTGAGCATGTCTTGAATACGGAAGCAAACTTGGAGGCAGGGCAAGGAAGTGATAGAAAGCAAAAGAAAATAATACAACATAATAGCAAATGATAACCATAGGTGAGCACAAAAGCCAAACATATGTGAATAGAATCACAGGTCTAGCAGAACCACTGCAGCAAGGATGTAAGAATTTCAAAGGCAGAAAACTGCAGGCTAAGCTGTGACATATCATTAGTGAGTAGACTTGTGCCATTTCTTGTGAATGGCAATTTCATATTATGGAGGATAGGTGGTTACAGGAAAACTTCCTTTTTAGGACTGACGGCCCGCTTTAAGTTATTATCATATATATATATATATATATATATATATATATATATATATATATATATATATAAAAACACTGCAGCTGTTAAATAGAACATTGAAGAAATAAAGGTGAGGGTGGATGGCTCAGTACCTGTAGGACAGAATTCAGTACAGAGTCCAGCGCCTGACTGAAACTTTTTTGTATTTGATCATCAGAAGGGCAGAGGGTCAGCTCCGCTGCCTCCCCGAACTCCAGGCTGACTTGCAAGAAAGACAATTCATGTTCCGTCGGAGTCTGTGAGCAGAAAGAAGTTTTATTAGTGAATGAATATAATGGTCCACATCTTCCTCTTGCCCATATTGAACTTTTCTAGTAAGAATATGTTTTTCAGGGAAGAACGGCACAGTCTCAACAAACAGCACTTTGTGCTCACCCCAAACCAAGACAAATTATCCAAAAAAATCGCAACATTATTCCAAAAATGTGGATTTTTTAAAGCCCAACTCCAAACACTCTAGTTTTGGATAGAGCAAGGAAGGGAAGGAACTTTAGAAGTTGAAATTTGTCATTCCTGGTCCCCATCAACATGCTAATGAAATGTTTTATGGATAAACTTAACTCCAGGAACATATATATGTTACACTCGTATTTAGGGTGTAACATGTATTATGTTCCAGCTCCTGCCTCCCTCTCCCCTTGATCCCCTTCCCTTTGACAGCAGGCAAGGAATCCTGCCCCCTCCTGTCAGCCGCTGTCACATTTAAAATCAACACGACCCGCACAGCCGGATACAGCTATGTCATGCATTCACGGGGTATGAGTAAACTACAAGTTCTGTCTGCCACAGTGGCAGACAGACTCGTATTTTTTTAATTAACGACAAATGCATTGATCAGCTCATAGTCCATTCACTCTTCCTTCCGGTTTCTAACTGAAAGCCCATATGGAGATACTGTCAAAAAGCTGGAGTGAGAATGTGTAGGAGCCTGACATTGCATCAGCAATAAACTGATTGCAGGTGCAATGCTTTGCAAGCTCCTGTAGGAAAAAATAACAAATGTACATCATTTTTCACCTGCAAAAATATGCGCATTTATTATTTTTCCTAAAAGCTGAACTTAGCTTTAACAGAACAAAAAAATCTGTTTCTGTTATATACCTCTTTTAGACTCAGGGATAGTATCACTGGTTCTATGTGCTTTCTTATGCAACGCAAGCAGATCATGGCTGGTGGAAAGGTCTGGCAGGGTTATATACATAGCTTCCTGAAAACATTACAGCACCCTGCCTCAGTACTCCTCTCAAGGGCACTCAGTCAAAAAATGAGGCAGGCTCTATCTAATTAGCTGCAGCTTCCAATGCACATTGTGAGCTCACAGTGTGTCGTGAAATCAGAGTAAAGCCTCGTACACACGCACCGATTGTTGGCCGACCGATCGGCCGTCTTTTGTCCAGTGTTGTTGTGTTGGTTGAAATGTGCTCTAGACTGCACACGAATTTTGTCGGCCAACAACAACCAACTTCAGAAGTGATGTCATGTGATGGTTTACTTTCCGTGTGTTTTTTCTTCTCTGAGCATGCCCAGTCTTGCTCATCTGATTTTTGTCTGCCGAAATCTGTACTGACTGACGAACAATCGGCCGTTCTGTTGATGGCCAACAAAAATTTTATAGCATGCACACCGGATTTTGTTCGGCCGAAAAGTCGCAGTCAGTTGTCGGAAGCATCATACTAACAAGCCGATAATCGGCCGATCGGACGGCGGCCGAAAATTCACGGCCAACAATCAGTGCGTGTGTACGGGGCTTAAGCCATTTCAGTGCAGGAGAGGAGACTGTACAACTGTGTAAGACTGAAGATACAAAATACATGCCACCCCTTGGTGGAAGCCTACACAGATACAAGGAGAACATACTCAATGCAGGCAGTAGTAGGTTTTAAACTAAAAAGCCGGAGCTACAAAATAAGAGTATACTTGGATAGGGCCTCTTTTTGCCTTCTACACATCCACCCATATTATCTTGCCACTGCTTCCAAGGGCGCATAGCCCTGGCTGTGAAAGATGACAATATGTCTCACCTGGATGACATCATTAACAAAGACCCGGATATTTTGCTGGATGACAGTGGACAGGTTCTGGCAAATCATATGACCAACAAGAGAAGCAAAACTGCCCAGTCGGTGCAGCCAGGACTCCACTTGTTGATGTCGCCCCCTGGAGCTCTTTACTGGGCTGTGCTTGGACTGGGCTAGTTGGGCATCCCTCTGTGTGGTCTTCAGCAAGGTGTATGTGTCCTCTCTCACCTTCACAGGAAATAAGAGATAAAGATATTAATAATGCCATTTAGTAAAGTCACCCAATACAGTCTGACCAGTGCTATCAACCTACGTTAGTCCAGTCATTTGCAGGTCTGTGTCCTATTTATTCAAAGTTTGCTCCATCGCATGGTCTCTTTGTTCTTGCACCAAATTCTTTTGTGCTCCATGACTCACATCTTCAAACGCTGTTTGAAATTTTTGGTCTCAGATAACCTAGTCCTACTTAGTCTCCACATCTTACACCCTGATACCAAGTCTGTTGTCCCCTTCAATGTCATTGTTTAGTAGTAACTGGACATGGAAATGTCCAACTGCCTGAGGACTAGGTTGGAAAAGAAGACTATGTGGGTTGAAGGACAAACCAAGTTTCCTCTTCGAAGTGCTAGTATTGTATGTGTTTCAGTGTTTTGGTCCTGGAGCTTCTGGTATTACAGAACTTCATGATTGGTCTTTTGGTTTAGTCTTGGCTGGTTATTATTATTATACACAGGGCCGGCCCTACCATGGGTCCTGCTGGGTCCATTGGACCCAGGCGGTACTTGAAGAGGGGCAGCAAATTGACTCCCAAGATTTTTTGTCCAGCAGTTTTGTGGGTCATCAGTTTGTGGCGCGTTAAGGGCATCATTTTCCCCATCTCATACTGCCGCCCGTAGTACAAACTGATGAGTATGAGGAGGCGGAGTGTCTCCTCCGGGGAACGTCCCTCATGTGATTGTGGTGTGCGCAATGACGTCACACACCAGCGCAATCCATCTCACGCAGGGCAGGCTGGATCTTCTAGGGCGGTGGCAGACACAGTAGTGACAGGAGGACTGAGGACAGACAGCAGGTGTTTGGTGGACCGGTCCGGTGGTGAGTTATGGAAGAAGATAACAGTATATATATTTTCTACATTTTATATTTTTATATATTAATTAATTATATTACCGTAATTTATTACTGTTTTTTTTTTTCCTTTTTTGATTTTTGTCCCTATACACCAGAAAGCAGCCCCTTAACCCCCCCCCCCCCCCACACACACAACAACCACTTAACCCCCCACAGTGCAGTCCCTTACAAATTCTCCATAAAGACAAATTGCTGTTGCATGTAAATGTGACTTCCTGATAAATTAAATTTTAGTTTTAATTATCATGATATAAAATAATTGATGGGGATGCCCTTTGGTGGGCGTAATTTGTTTTGCGGGGGTGGGGGGGGCAGCATTTTATTCTTGGACCCAGGCATCACAATGTCTTGGGCCAGCCCTGATTATACAGGATTTATAAAGCACCAACAGTTTGCACAGAGCAATGGTTTCTATAGGCTGAACAGTCAGGAACGCTTCCCACAGATAAGTGAAATTCTTTTGATATATTACTATGTTTCTGGTATATAAACAGAAAAGTTATAGGTTTCCCTACTCATGAAATGCCTTACCAGCTCCAGGATCTTGTCCGCCAGGGTCAGCAGGTGATATAGACGGTTCCCAGCCTCATATCTAATTTCTGATAGGGTTAATTCCATTTGCTGAATAGACTGAGTACAGGATCGGCTGAAAGGAAGCCAGGGGATATCTGCCAACTCCTGGAGAAGCCTGAGGACAGCAGAAAACATTACAGGGTCTTAACGAACATAGAGCTACACCAACATATGTGGACTTCTTACATGGGGAATATAGAAATAGCAAAGTCTGGGCGACTAAAATATCGCACTAAAAAATACACCAAAAAGTATTGGGTCCCCATCTGTCCAATATCTTATTTTGGAATCCAAGAGTAAAGACATTTAGTGCTACACTGGAAGGAGCTGTTGGCAATTGGGCCTATTTCCCTCTTTAGAGCACCCACAGCCAGGCATTTTCAGCATTCTTCTACAGGCTCAATAATCAGTCTAGGGGTTTCATTTTTGGTGTTTTCATTGAGGAACGAAAAACTTGAAAATGGATGGGAGCATAGGATACCCCAAACTGTAAAACATGAACAACTTGAGAACGGCTAAACTTCTGGCTGTCTTTATAGAATGCAAGTTTAGGCTGCAATGTACTTTCTCTCCACTGTAAGTCTCTGAAAAGTAGTGTGCCACTGGCTGTCTTGCATTGCTCCTGACTACACCCATCCTGACTTGTAGGGTATTGCACTCCTCAGTCATTTCTCCTTCAAATGGCTGGAATAAGTAGTCGCTCAGTCCTACAACATGGAGCCTCCTTAGTCCAGAACTCCTGCCTCTTTACTCCCTGCTAACCCGTTTGTCTCTCTCTCTCTATCTAATAGGGTCCTCAGCGAGTCTTAGATGAGACCAACAGCTGCACCAAACTCCTGAGGCCTTCTCCTTCCCCTCTCTGCCCCAGGGGCAGAACCCCCAGCACAGAGGTCTCTTGCAAACTGCTGAACCCCGGATTCTGCTGCCAAACTGCCAGACCTCTGAGTATTTTTGGGTTTTCCCTCCACCTTCTGGGCACACTTCCCCAGGCATTGGCTGGAGATCCGTAAATATTCAGGCTGCTTGTTCTGCCTTTATTCCCACTATGCTTTTAGAGCACTCCAGAAGAAGGGCAAAGCAGCAGACCAGCAACCAGAGGGGAACATATCAAGGTCTTACCTTGCCTTCCTGTTGGCAGCCATCTTGGACATGTGCAGACTGCTGACTTTTATAAATTCTGTTTGCATTATCACTTGCCTGCTGCCTGGACGTCGCTCAGTGATGATGTTGCATACCTGACTATATATATCACCTGTTGGCTTGCAGTCCTTTGCCCTTGTGTTTGTGCTCCAAGGCGCATCACTGCTAGCAGTCTTCTGTTCTCCGCGTTCCTCCGTGGATGACCTGTCTTGGCTGACAACTCTCCTGGCTCTCGATTCTGCATTAGCAGACAACCCGGCATCAGCTGACTACCTGTCTCTGGACCTGACCCCGGCTTGGATGACTATCCGCTTCTAGACTCGATGTCGGCTTGGATGACTACCCGCTCTGGACTTGAGCCCGGCTGTTCCTGATTTCGCTCCTTACTCTTTCTGTGCGTTTTTATGTTGTTGCCCTAATAAACTTCTTTATTTTACTTGCATCTTTGTGTGGTCTGGTTTCCTGGCACCCTGAAAGAACTTCAAAGCTCCTAACATGATTAAGCCCTGCTCCTCTGCCTACAGAAGCCGACTAGATTTATCAGCCTGCCAAACTGGGAGGGTGCTACAGATATATAGATATATAGCTGCTTTGCCTTTTTAGCCTTTACTATTATGGGAAATATACACTGGATGCTGGATCACTGTCAGTGGAACTGTCCATGTTTACAGTGTACACCTCCTCTGCACAATGTGTTCAATTTTTTTTTTTTTTTTTTATTGGTATGGTTTTATTTTAGCTTACAGTTCTTAACTAGTACGATAGTTCGAGACTTTGGACATGCTATACATGCCCAAAAAATTTCAGGATGTGTGCAGCATGCCCAGTATCTGTGCCCTCCTGCCTTAACTTGTAAATCCTGCCTCTATGTCGCTGTTACATGCATATTTCTGTGGTACTACTGTTCTGTATGATGTGATTATTTGTTCCATGCAACAGTGAACCTGGATTTAAAAGTAAAAAAAAAAAAAGAGGATCTGCTTTAGGGATGCTGTATAATCGAGGTTATTTGGTTATTTGGACACTCCTTTGTGGATGTGCTGCAGAAAAGTTGTATAATGGCGGTGAATCGGACATTCAACTGCAGACCTGCTGCAGGGAAGCCGTATAAAAGGGTGTGCTTTTAACACTAACCTGCGGATGTGCTGCAAGAGAAGTAGTATAAAAGGGGGGGCTTTGGACACTCACCTCTGGACATGCAACAGGGAAGCTATATAAAAGGGTGTGCTTTGGACACTCACCTGTGGACATGCTGCATGGAATCTGTATAAAAGGGGGTGCTTTGGACACTCACCAGTGGACATGCTGCATGGAATCTGTATAAAAGGGGGTGCTTTGAACACTTACCTGTGGATATACTGTAGGCAAGTCATATAAAAGGAGGTGGTTTGGACACTCACCTGTGGGCATACTGTAGGCAAGTCATATAAAAGGAGGTGGTTTGAACACTTACACGTGGACATGCTGTAGACAAGTCATAAAAGGAGGTGGTTTGGACACTCACCTGTGGACATGCTGCAGGGATGCTGCATAATGGGGGACAGCCTGGACAAGGTTTCTGCTTATGAATTCCTGTTTTCTGAGAAAATTGATCCGGCAGACATTCATTCTCCATCTGTAAGAAGGAAAGGAATGAAGAATGATAATAAAGTATCAGGCAAGGTACTTGGCAAATAGAAAAAAAGATCAAGGCAGGTGGTAAAAGGAACCCAGGAACATTTCTCTTGAATGTAACCCTTTCATTGTACCAGGTATTGAAGTTGCCCCCTGGATGCTCTACACTCAAAAAAAAAAACCTCCAACTCATGGTCAACATCAGCATCTACCGAGATGAGGAACCCAGACACAAGTGTTTCATTGGTCAGTACCCTGATATTTGCTGCACTCTGTCTGAAAGTAAGGTGTCAGAAGCCAGCAGGACACAGAAGGATCAGCTGATGATGCCGTAAGGCAGGAATTAGGTAGAGATTTAGGTAACAAATTGTACCCTTTTGTAGGATGAGGGTAATACTATGCTATAATATTACCCTGTAGGATGAGGGTAATACCCAGCTATATTAATACTTTGTAGTATGAGGGTAATACACTGTAGTACTTATAGTACCCTGTAGGATGAGGGTAATACTCTACTATAATAATACTCCGTAGCATGAGGGTAATACTCTTCTATAATAATACTCCGTAGCATGAGGGTAATACTCTTCTATAATAATACTCTGTAGCATGAGGGTATTACTCAGCCTCAATAATACTCTGTAGGATGAGGGTAATACACTGCTATATTAAAACTTTGTAGGATAAAGGTAATACACTGCTATAATAATACTCTGTAGGATGAGGGTAATACTCTACCATAATAATACTCTGTAGGATGAGGGTAATACTCTACTATAATAATACCCTGTGGGATGAGGGTAATACTCTACTATAATGATGCTCGGTAGGGTGAGGGTAATATACTGCCATAATAATACTCTGTAGGATGAGGATAATACACTGTCTTTATAATACTCTCTAGTAAGAGGGTAATACACCGCTATATTAATACTCTGTAGGATGAGGGTAATACACTGCCATAATAATACGATGCAGGATGAGGGTAATGCTCTACTATATTAATACTCTGTAGGATGAGGGTAATACAAAGCTATAATAATACTCTGCAGGATGAGGGTAATACTCTACCATAATAATACTCTGTAGGATGAGGGTAATATTCTACTATAATAATACCCTGTAGGATGAGGGTAATACTCTACTATAATGATGCTCTGTAGGGTGAGGGTAATATACTGCCATAATAATACTCTGTAGGATGAGGATAATACACTGCCTTTATAATACTCTCTAGTAAGAGGGTAATACACTGCTATATTAATACTCTGTAGGATGAGGGTAATACACTGCTATAACAATTCTCCGTTGGATGAGGGTAATACATTGCAATAATTATACTCTAATTATTGCAATTATATCTAATTATAGGAAGAGGGTAATACTCTACTTTAATCTACTATAATCTGTAGGATGAAGGTAATACACTGCCATATAAGTAATCTCTAGTAAGAGGGTAAAACACTGCTATAATAATACTCTCTAGGATGAGGGTAAAACACTGAAATAATAATACTCTGTAGCATGAGGGTAATACATTGCAATAATTATACTCTGTAGGAAGAGGGTAATACTCTACTTTAATCTACTATAATCTGTATATAAGTAATCTCTAGTAAGAGGGTAAAACACTGCAATAATAATACTCTCTAGAATGAAGGTAATACACTGCAATAATGATACTCTGTAGGATGAAGGTAAAACTCTACTATAAAATACTCTGTAGGATGAAGGTAATGCACTGATATAATAATACTCTGTATTAGGAGGGTAATACACTGCTATAATAATAATCTGTATGAGGAGGGTAATACACTGCTATAATAATACCCTGTAGGATGGGGGTAATACACTGCCTTTATAATACTCTCTAGGAAGAGGGTAATATAGTGTCATAATAACGCTCTTGAAATCTGAATTTTAAATATGATTTTTATAGCATAGTTACATTGATACAACTTGGACCAAAGTAAGTATATGCATATCTCATACCTGACTGATCCCTGTGCCTCTACTACAGTGATAGCAGAAGTCTCCTGGGTCCAGTAGTGACCAGCTGCAATTCCGGTCATAGTAACCACAGCAGGGTCTTGTATTTTTTATTTTTCTTCAATAAAAACAAGGCATTCTATGATTGGACGAAGTGGAGATTGTGACATCATCAGCCTTCCCTTTGAGTCTCCATGAGATTGTTTTTCCTTATTAAGGCACTGGCACTTGCCATGATAGTAAGGGTTCACAAGTTCACTTTTTTTTCCATAATCCAGTTTAATAATATGGAAGAACCTGCCAGAAATACCACAACATCCACTGCAAGGCTGTGATGCTATAATGAAAGGCCCATTAGTGACTGGTATTCTACTTGCCGACTGCCGCACGACTATTTATGTCGGCAGTCAGCCCCTCACAGGCAAAGAGACGTAGGGCTACGTCGCTAGCCTGTAAGGGTTTTGGGAGCGAGCGCGCGCCGCCGGATGCGCGCTCCCGCACCCGCACAGACCCCCCCGTGCGTGTGCCCGGCGGACCCGATGTCCGCCGGGCACTCGCGATCGTCCGTGACAGCGGGAGAAAGGCAGGCGGCTGATGTAAACAAAGCTGCCTGTCAATCTCCCCTGTGTAAGAATGGAGATCATACGGTTCTACTATGTAGGACCGTTGATCACTGTTCTTACACATCAAGCCACAGCCAATCACAGTTAGAAACACGCCCCTAGGGACACACTTAACCCCTCCCTCTAAAAAAAAGTTAACCCCTTCACTGCCAGTGTCATTTTTACAGTGACAGTGCATATTTATAGCACTGATTACTGTAGTAATGTCACTGGTAACCCCAAAAGTGTCAAAAATGTCAGTCAAGGGTCCGATCTGTCTGCCCCAATGTCGCAGTCCCGCAAATAAAATCGCAGATCGCCGCCATTACGCGTTAAAAAAAACAACAAAAATGACAAAAATCTTTCCCATAGTTAGTAAACGTAATAACTTTTGCGCAAACCAATCAAAATACGCTTATTGCAATTTTTTTTACCAAACATATGGTAAAAAAAAAAAAAAAAAAAAAATTGGCCTAAAATGTTAAAAAATTTTGATTTTTACATTTTTTTGGGGGGAATTTCATATAAAAAAATGTGAAAAATATTGTTATTTTTGCAAAATTGTCGCTCTTTTTTTGTTTATAGCGCATGATCAAAAAATCGCACAGGTGATCAAATACCACCAAAAGAAAGCTCTGTTTGTGGGAAAGAAAGGATGCCAAATTTGTTTAGGTACAGCGTCGCACGACCGCGCAATTGTCTGTTAAAGTCACGCAGTGCCGAATCGCAAAATAGGCCCTGGTCAGGAAGGGGGTAAAATCTTCCGGGGCTTAAGTGGTTAAGGACATTGCTGAGTTTTATCTTTGAGCTGGATAATTCTTGACATTTGTCTGCAGCTGTAAAGGCATAGAAGGTATTCCAATACACACCACACTGAGTCATGTATGCAGCAGATAATGGCAGCCTCAGCTCACTCCGTCTAGGCCATGCCTCCAACGCGTTTCGCCTCACCCCCAGGGCTTAATCATGGCTTCCAGGTGCACTTTGCTGTAACTGCAATATATTTGTAGCAGCACTCTGCAAGCTTCACCAAATGTCCCTTTACTCAGTATTAAACTGTCTCTAATGGCTGATTCCACTACCCAACCCCTTATTACGCAGAACATGTCTAAGCTCTGATAGGCCACAGTCACACAGAGGTATGGTAGGTGGAGAAGTCTTACCGCTTTATCGCTCTTCTCTTCAGGAAATCTCTAAAGAATGGGATAGTCCTCACAGCTCGGCACACCACGGCCTCCCGGTGCCACACACCAAGCTCCAACGTCTCAGAACTATTCAGCGGGTCTACATGAAGAATCCCAAACGGTGAGAAGACAAAGTGTTCTGGGTGAAGGTGAGATGGAGGAACGATATGTAGGTCATAGTGGCTGCAAAGACATGAGAGTCCTCTGTTAGACAGGGCCTCTTTGTGATGGCAATACTTAGTGGATCCTGATACTTACCAATCCCTGATCCCGTTCATCTTGTTAAGATAGAGGAAGACAACTTTTCCCAGATGTCTATACTGGACCAGAAGCTCCGCAGCCGTGTACCCGCTGATGTCAGCAGACACGCTTTCTGTACTCCTCCTGTCTCGGTACAACCGCTGGCGAGGAGAAGAAGGAGGAGGAGATGGACGGGTGGGGATCTGCCTGAGAAGAGGAAAATGGACAGTGTATAAGAAAGGTGAGCTATCAATGGTACATGAGAGCAGGGCTTTTTTTCAGTGGGAACGCGGGGGAGTGCAGTTCCGGCACCTCTTGCACTGAATGTATGTAATGGATGGGAGGTGCTGGAGGGTCTGTTGCTGGCTGCTGGGGGATCTGTTATCTCTAGAGGGGATCTATTGTTGCTGGTGGGGATCTATTGTTGCTGGGAGGGACCTACTCTTGAGGGAGAAGTCTATTTACGCACCTATCTAGGAGGGTGCTACACTTAAAGTGGTATTCAATCCAAAACCAAAAATGTAATATATTGCAGCTTACCAATCATTAGATGTTATAATTATTCTACCCACTGACACCAACGATGGGCCACTGATCCTGCCACTGACACCAATGATGTGGCAATATTCCTCCCACTGATACCAATGATGGGGAACTATTCCTCCCACTGACACCAATGATGGGGCACTATTCCTCCCACTGACACCAATGATGGGACACTATTCCTCCCACTGACACCAATGATGAGGCACTATTCCTCCCACTGACACCAATGATGAGGCACTATTCCTCCCACTGATACCAATAACGGGGCACTATTCCTCCCACTGATACCAATGATGGGGCACTATTCCTCCCACTGATACCAATAATGGGGCACTATTCCTCCCACTGATACCAATAATGGGGCACTATTCCTCCCACTGACACCAATAATGGTGCACTATTCCACCTAGTGATACCAATAATGGTGCACTATTCCTCCCACTGATACCAATGATGGGGCACTATTCCTCCCACTGATACCAATGATGGGGCGCTATTCCTCCCACTGATACCAATAATGGGGCACTATTCCACCTAGTGATACCAATGATGGGGCACTATTCCACCTAGTGATACCAATGATGGGGCACTAATCCTCCCACTGATACCAATGATAGGGCACTGTTCCTCCCCTTTACACCAATGAGGGGCCACTGATCCTCCCACTGATACCAATGATAGGGCACTATTCCTCCCATTGACACCAATGTGGGGCCACTGATCCTCAAACTTACACCCACGATGGGCCACTATTGCACCCACTAATACCAATGATGGGGCACTATTCCTCCCACTGAAACCAATGATGGGGCATCATTCTTCCCACTGACACCAATGATGGGGCTCTATTCCTCCCACTGATACCAATAATGGGGCACTATTCCACCTAGTGATACCAATAATGATGCATTATTCCTCCCACTGATACCAATGATGGGGCACTATTCCTCCCACTGATACCAATGATGGGGCACTATTCCTCCCACTGATACCAATGATGGGGCACTATTCCTCCCACTGATACCAATGATGGGGCACTATTCCACCTAGTGATACCAATGATAGGGCACTGTTCCTCCCCTTTACACCAATGAGGGGCCACTGATCCTCCCACTGATACCAATGATAGGGCACTATTTCTCCCATTGACACCAATGTGGGGCCACTGATCCTCCTACTTACACCCACGATGGGCCACTATTGCACCCACTAACACCAATGATGGGCCACTATTGCACCCACTAATACCAATGATGGGGCACTATTGCTCCTACTAATATCAATGATCGAGCACTATTCCTCACACTGACACCAATGATGGGGCATCATTCTTCCCACTGACACCAATGATGGGGCACTATTCCTCCCACTGATACCAATGATGGGGAACTATTCCTTGAATTGACACCAATGAGGGGTCACTGATCCCCCTACTGACACTAATGATGGGACACTAGTTCTCCCACTGATACCAATGATGGGACACTATTCCTCCCACTGACACCAATGATGTGTTGACATCACATGACATCAATTCTGCAGTTGAATTCTGTCGTATGAGAATTTTCGTATTTGTTGAGTAACCTCTTCACTTTCAATATGAGACCAGCATGCAACAAAAATGGACACATTTTTTTTAGCACTGATCACTGTATTAGTGTCACTGGTCACTAAAGTGTCACGGGGTGTCAGATTTGTCCGCTGCAATGTCGCAGTCCCGCTAAAAATCGCTGATTGCTGCCATTACTAGTAAAAAAAGAAATGAAAAATTCCATTAATCTATGCTATAGTTTGTAGATGCGATAACTTTTGCGCAAATCAATCAATATACACTTATTGGGATTTTTTTTTTTTTTTTACCATAAACATGTAGCACAATACATATTGGCCTAAAATGATGAATAAACTTGTTTTTTTACATTTATTTATTGGATGTGTTTCATAGCAAAAAGTAAAAAAATATTGTTTTTTTTTTTTCTTCAAAATGGTTGGTTTTTTCTTGTTTATAGCGCAAAAAAATAAAAATACCAACAAAATCTCTATTTGAGGGGAAAAAAGTTAAATTTTATTTGGGTACAGCATCGCTCAATCACGCAATTGTCAGTTAAAGTAACGTAGTGCCGAATCACAAAAAATTGCCTGGTCATGAAGGGGGGTAAATCCTTCCCGGAGCTGAAGTGGTTAAGGGACTATATCAGCAGGCTTTCGCTTGTGTCAACAGCATCAGTATGTGACACTTCTGAGATCATTCAGAATTCATTGACAGCTATATCTGACCTGCATTTGTCCTCCTTCCGACCTGCTTCAAACAGCCCGATTGAGTAGATTTGTATGGAAATGCAAACCATTTGAAACGGACAAAAGCTCATTGATGTCTGCCCCCCCCCCCCCCCCCCGCCCTACGCTTAAACCTAAAGAAAGGCCAAAGTCGAGGGCATTGCAACCGCTGAAGGCTACCCATTTAGGCTGCATTCAAACCTAAGCGTCGCGTTTTTGAGAAGTTTTTTTGTCTACAGCGTTTTTTTAAGCATTTTTGAGCTTTGGTGTTGTTTAATTAATTTAAATAGAGGAAAATATCATCTGTTTCATCATTTCTTGCTATGTTTTTTAGGTTTTTCATCCGCTTTTATTTATTTTTTTGTAAGGGGTTAAGGGTTAGGGGTTAATCAATTTAGTTGTTATTCATTTATTCATTTTGTTAGGTTAGGGGTTAAGGTTGGGATTTAGGATTAGGACTAGCGCAGGGATCCTCAAACTACGGCCCTCCAGCTGTTGCGGAACTACACATCCCATGAGGCATTGTAAAACTCTGAGATTCACAGACATGACTAGGCATGATGGGAATTGTAGTTCCTGAACAACTGGAGGGCCATAGTTTGAAGATCCCTGGGCCGCTAGGGGGTTAATATTAGGGTTAGGGGTTAGGAGACGTTGCTGTCTTTTAGCACAATAAATTATTTGGACTCTTTTATCTTTTGGTCGGTCGCTCCTTCCATATACGCACGTCTTTTTTGCGGAAACCTGCTGGAGTAGCCACTGGAGGGTAGCCTTGTCTGTTTTGAGCAGCCTAACCTGAGCCAGTCGGCTCTTCAAATTATTTTTGCCCTCTCATCACCTTGTATAACCACTTAAGCCCCGGAGGATTTGGCTGCTAAAAGACCAGGGGGTATTTTGCAATTCGGCACTGCGTGACTTTAACGGACAATTGCGCGGTCATGCGACGCTGTACCTAAACGAATTTGACGTCCTTTTTTTCCCACAAACAGAGCTTTCTTTTGGTGGTATTTGATCACCTGTGCGATTTTTACTTTTTGCGCTATAAACAAAAAAAGAGCGTAAATTTTGCAAAAATAACAATATTTTTCACATTTTTTTATATGAAATTCCCCCCAAAAAAAATGTAAAAATCAAAATGTTTTAACATTTTCGGCCAATTTGTTTTATGCTACATATGTTTGGTAAAAAAAAAATCGCAAAAAGCGTATTTTGATTGGTTTGCGCAAAAGTTATTGCGTTTACTAACAAAGGAAAAGATTTTTGTCATTTTTGGTGTTGTTTTTTTTTTTAACGAGTAATGGCGGCGATCTGCGATTTTTTTTGTGGTACTGCGACATTGCGGCGGACAGATCGGACCCTTGACTGACATTTTTGACACTTTTGGGGTTACCAGTGACATTTCTACAGTAATCAGTGCTATAAATATGCACTGTTACTGCAAAAATGACACTGGCAGGGAAGGGGTTAACTGTATTGGAGAGGGAGGGGTTAAGTGTGTCCTAGGGGCGTGATTCTAACTGTAAAGGGACATGGCTATTGGTGTAAAAACAAAGATCAACGGTCCTACATAGTAGAACCGTCTGATCTTCATTTTTACACAGGGGAGAATGATAGGCGGCTTGTTTACATTAGCCGCCTGACTTTCTCCCTTCACCGGAGCGATCATGAGTGACCGGCGGACGATCGGGTCCGCCGGTCACACGCACTGACTTGTCAGTGAACGAGCCGAGGGTGGGCGCGCGCCTCGGCGGGTGCGCGCCCGCCCGCAATTGGCTCACAAGTCAGTGACAGGCGAGTACCCCTACGTCACTCTGCCTGGCCGGGGCTGACCCTTTTTTCATTGGTGTTGCTCCCAATTTGACAGCCATGTGGGAGCGTGGCCCCGAACGAACACTGTCTGCATTCGGGGGCCTCTCCCCGGCACATCTGTCAGATTGGGAGCAGTGGCTGCAGCTGTTGAGTCCCAACTGACATGAATGGGACTGGCTGCACAGGGATGTATGGAACACCAGGCAAACATGAAGCAAAAAAACTGTTTTAGGACTTTAAATGAGGTTATTAGACTATCACATTTGAAACGCGTCAAGCCTACAAGAAATTTAGATGTTTAACTGTATTGGATATATTTAGAGACTGTGAGCCTAAAGATATCAAGATGCATTATTGAATTATATATACTTTTTAGAGATCTATTCACAGTTTCTTAAAATATTGTATCAATTATTATTCAATATAAAGTGTATAATTTGTCATAAGTCAGTTCTCTGTACAAATGTATGTATTATAACTGTATTCTTTAAATATATAGTTATCATTTTTTTTTTAACCACTTGCCGATGGCACACAGTATATTTACTGCGGCAGTCAGCCCCTCCTGGGCAAAGTGACGTAGTACTACGACGCTTGCCCAGGAGCCTGCAGGGGGCGAGTGCGTGCCGCCGGTTCCGCCCCCACTTGTTCAGGGAAATCCCCGCGCAAGTGACCGGCGGCTCCGATGTCCGCCGGTCACTCCCGATCGCCCGCTGGAGAGGGAGAAAGGCAGGCGGGTGATGTAAACAAAGCCGCCTGTCATTCTCCCTGATGTAACTGCAGAGATCATATGATCCTGCTATGTAGGATCATATGTCTCTGTGGTTACATCACAAGCCACGCCCCTTTACAGTTAGAATCACGCCCCTAGGGACGCACTTAACCCCTTGATCACTAATAAAGTTAACCTCTTCCCTGCCAGTGTCATTTTTACAGTAACAGTGCATATGTATAGCACTGATTACTGTAGTAATGTCACTGGTCCCCCCAAAAGTGTCAAAAATGTTAGTCAGGGGTCCGATCTGTCCGCCGCAATGTCGCAGTCCCCCAAAAAAATCGCAGATCGCCACCATTACTAGTTAAAAATAAAAAAAAAACAACAAAAATGACATAAATCTTTCCCGTAGTTAGTAAACGCAACTTTTGCGCAAACCAATCAAAATACATTTTTTTTTACCAAAAATATGTAGCAGCAAGCAAATTGGCCTAAAATGTTAAAAAATTTTGATTTTTACATTTTTTTGGGGGGAATTTCATATAAAAAAATGTGAAAAATATCGTTATTTTTTAAAACTGTGGCTCTTTTTTTGTTTATAGCGCAAAAAATAAAAATTGCACGGGTTATCAAATACCACCAAAAGAAAGCTCTATTTGTGGAAAAAAAAGGACGTCAATTTCATTTGGGTACAGCGTCGCACGACCGCACAATTGTCAGTTAAAGTCACGCAGTGCCGAATCGCAAATTAGGCCCTGGTCTTTGAGCAGGAAAATCCTCCGGGGCTTAAAGCGGTTGTAAACCCGAAAATGAAAAAAAAAAAAAAAACCTGCAAGACAAAGCCATAATGAGCTAGTATGCATCGCATACTAGCTCATTATGCATTACTTACCTTAGAACGAAGCCCCGACGCGGACCCCCGGACATCGCTGCGGGCGCGCCATGATCCCTCGTTGTCTCTTCCGGGTTTGGCGGCTCCGGCGCTGTGATTGGCCGGAGCCGCGATGACGTCACTCCCACGCATGCGCGCGGGAGTGATTTTCCGGCAAGCTGCCGGCTAGGAAAACTGAAGGTCCCCCCGGACCTTCAGAGCGCATGCGCCGCTCGCGTGAGCTGCTGCATGCACTGCAAATATCTCCTAAACCGTGCCGGTTTAGGAGATATTAATTGTACCTAAAGGTAAGCCTTATTATAGGCTTACCTGTAGGTAAAAGTGTCAAAAAGCGGGATACTACCGCTTTAAGTGGTTAAATGTTAAAAACGTTTACAATTATTTTATTTTACAATTCAGGGCCGGTTCACATTACTGCGAGTGCGGCAATCGCATGTAATTCGGAGAGCACTGCTCCTTCATTACATGCGATCGGATGTGCGGATGCGAATTCAGCCATACACTTTGTATGGCTGAATTCGCATTGTATCTGCACCAAACACGCACAGGACCCTTTTTTCCAGGCCGCATCAGGATCGGATCGCACAGTGGTTCACACTTGTGCGATCCGATCCTGTGCGAACTGTCAGATACTGCGATATGCGATCAAACTGGGGGTGTCGTTAACATTTCATTGACACCCCCTGCGTATCGCATATGGCAGTGTGAACTGCCAGATGTGCGTTTGCGATGCGGGAACAGGCCATTTTTTCACAATTTTTTTTTTTTTACAGGACAGGGAAGCCTGCGGGAGGGAGGGAGGGGGGGATGGCACAGTGAAAGGGGGGCACACGGGGGGGGGGGGGGGGAGGTGGATCAGAAACAGGCAGAACGGGGAGGGGGATTGGTGTCAGAGAAGCAATTACAAGAATCAGAGGCGTAACTAGAACCTTCAGGGCCCTGATGCAAGAAACCATGAAGGGCCCCCCAGACCCCTGGCCGGGGCCCTTACCTTCAAGCCCAGGGCTCTTCCCACTAATCCTGGGGCTCTTTACACTCGTTGCATGGCCTTTTATTACGGCTCCCGCAGCAGGATTCTTTCACAGGTTCTGCAGTGGGCCCCCTTCCTGCAATCTTGTGGGCCCCCTTCCTGCAATCTTGGGGCCTCCCCAGAGTGGTGCAATGCCAGGGTCCGGTCGCAAGTGTGACCTTTGCGATCCTGGAAGTTCACCCACTGGTTTGCTACCGGGCCCCCTGGAGCATGGGGCCCGGTAGCGATTGCAACCCCTGCAACCCCTGTAGTTACGCCCCTGACAAGAATGATGCCCTGTGCCTCTCCCTGCAGCAGGTGAAAGCTGGCAGAAGGGGGAAAAACTGGCTTTCAGCTGCTGCAGAGAGCCACACAGGGCTTTCTTCTGTAACTGCCTGACCACACCGATTCCCCATGCTAGTGGGGCCCCTCTGTGTGCCCGGGCCCCCTACAGGAGGACTTGTTGTCCCCCCCTATCAGCGGCCCTGAGTAAGCCCATGTGATGAGGACTGACACATCACTGCAAGGCATGATAGTGATGAATGTAGACAGTGTGTGTAACAGATCACATGGTCACTTACCAGAACGACCTCAGTGCTGGATCTTGAAATACCTCTACAGGTAGGTTGGTTCGCAGCGCCATGGAAGTGCTTCCCGGGTTGTGGCGCCATACAGACTCAGACGTGGCAAGCTCCGTCCCCACACTGGCCAGGTAGCGTGGCAGGTCTCGAAGCAGGACAGCGGGGGGTTGCGGTTGGTAGAGCTTCTCCAGGTCTTTGGGAAGTTTGAACAATGTGGAGCGGTCCAGGGGGAAGGCAGCAGCCAGAGCGCCGGGTATGTCCAGGTCACTCAGTGAGCTCCGGTGTTCTTCATACAATCGATGGACTCTCTCCAGGGCAGGCAGGAGGATTCCGCGATCATCAGACAAACATTCCCGCAACGGCCGGAGGAGCTTGAGGATGTCCACCAGTTGCAGCCACCATCTGCGATCAAACTCCAGAGGGGAGCCACTGATGAAGCGGACCACTTCGCCAGCCACCTGGGACGCATCGCCAGATGACATATGACTGGACGATGAGCGCAGTTCTGACAGATGAACGCACAAATGTTCAGCGGGACTCAATGCTGTACGACGACTGTGACCTGAAGAAGATTGGACACCACTATCGCCAACACCTACTAAAAAACACAAAGACATAAGGGTATGGTCAAAGAGAAAACTCAAGTGATGGGGCCATCCACTACTTTTCTACATGTCCTAAGGACTCCTACCACTCTTGGATCAGATCCTGTCCTATCTTGAAGCGTAAAAAATCAGCAGGGATGGTAGGAACCCCCACTATTGGGCACAACAGGTGAACAGACCTGGGAACTCCGCACAGGGATCGTGGGAACCCCTCATAATGGGCACAGCAGGGGTATAGACCTGGGAACTCAGCACAGGGATGGTGGGAACTCATCATAATGAGCACAGCAGGTGTATAGACCTGGGAACTCAGCACAGGGATGGTGGGAACCCCACATAATGGGCACAGCAGGTGTACAGACCCAGGAATTCAGCACAGGGATGGTGGGAACCCCTCATAATGGGCACAGCAGGCGTACAGACCCGGGAACTCAGCAAAGGGATGGTGGGAACCCCCCATAATGGGCACAGCGGGTGTACAGACCATGGAACTCAGCACAGGGATGGTGGGAACCCCTCATAATGGGCACAGCAGGCGTACAGACCCGGGAACTCAGCACAGAGATGGTGGGAACCCCTCACAATGGGCACAGCAGGCGTACAGACCCGGGAACTCAGCACAGGGATGGTGGGAACCCCTTATAATGGGCACAGCAGGTGTACAGACCCAGGAACTCAGCACAGGGATGGTGGGAACTCCTCATAATGGGCACAGTAGGTGTACAGACCCAGGAACTCAGCACAGGGATGGTGGGAACTCCTCATAATGGGCATAGCAGGTGTACAGACCCGGGAACTCAGCACAGAGATGGTGGGAACTCCTCATAATGGGCACAGCAGGTGTACAGACCCGGGAACTCAGCACAGAGATGGTGGGAACTCCTCATAATGGGCACAGCAAGCGTACAGACCCAAGAACTCAGCACAGGGATGGTGGGAGCACTTCATAATGGGCACAGCAGGTGTATAGACCAGGGAACTCAGCACAGAGATGGTGGGAACTCCTCATAATGGGCACAGCAGGTGTACAGACCCGGGAACTCAGCACAAAGATGGTGGGAACCCCTCATAATGGGCACAGCAGGTGTACAGACCCGGGAACTCAGCACAGGGATGGTGGGAACCCCTCATAATGGGCATAGCAGGTGTACAGACCCGGGAACTCAGCACAGAGATGGTGGGAACTCCTCATAATGGGCATAGCAGGTGTACAGACCCGGGAACTCAGCACAGAGATGGTGGGAACTCCTCATAATGGGCACAGCAGGTGTACAGACCCGGGAACTCAGCACAGAGATGGTGGGAACTCCTCATAATGGGCACAGCAAGCGTACAGACCCAGGAACTCAGCACAGGGATGGAGGGAACCCCTCATAATGGGCACAGCAGGTGTACAGACCCGGGAACTCAGCACAGAGATGGTGGGAACTCCTCATAATGGGCACAGCAAGCGTACAGACCCAAGAACTCAGCACAGGGATGGTGGGAGCACTTCATAATGGGCACAGCAAGCGTACAGACCCAGGAACTCAGCACAGGGATGGAGGGAACCCCTCATAATGGGCACAGCAGGTGTATAGACCTGGGAACTCAGCACAGGGATGGTGGGGACCCCTCATAATGGGCACAGCAGGTGTACAGACCTGGGAGCTCAGCACAGGGATGGTGGGAACCTCTCATAATGGGTACAGCAGGTGTATATACCTGGGAACTCAGCACAGGTATGGTGAGAGCCCTTCATAATGGGCACAGCAGGTGTACAGACCCGGGAACTCTGCACAGGGATGGTGGGAGCCCTTCATAATGGGCACAGCAGATATGCTGTGCCAGGAACCCAATGCAGGGGAACATATGGCTGCATGTCTAATGGAGGTCAAATCGAAATAAAGAAACTGTGGAGCTGAGAACTCTGATGCCAAAATCTTACTGCTGGCTTCCTTGAGTGATAAAACCCAGCCATGGGCTACTCAAGCTACCAGCTAAACTATCAGATCTAGGGTGGACAGACCTTTAAAATTACAAGCAGTGTTGGGGGTAACGAGTTACAAAGTAACGGATTACAGTAACTACATTACTTTTTTTGGTAACAAAGTAATGTAACTAGTTACAATACTAATATTGGTAACTACACTACTTTACTAGGCTATAGAAAGAAACTACACTACTTTACTAGGCTATAGGAGGTAACTACTCTACTTTACTAGGCTATAGGAACGCGCTTTCCTGCGTTACCCAAGCCGTGCGATACAATCGTTATTTCGCAGAATAGAGAGGGATGAAGTTTATGACTTTTTGTTGCACTTTATGTTTTATTCTGTTTTTTCAGGTTTTGTTCTCATGTTTCCCAAAGCCTGTGTTTATATAATAAACTCTATGCAGAAAGAGTGTCATGTATCTTCTTCTACACGGTCAATTAACCACTTGCCGACCAGTCACTGGGACCGTACTGCAGCAAAGTGGCTCGATTCCATCCAGCGATGTAGACCTACGTAGCTGGACTCCTCCCCTTGTGGGTGGCGCTCGCGCGCCGCCGGAGGCTCGCTCCCACTGTTTTCAGTCACAGCGGTAGTCGGGCCAGGGGAGGAGCGGCGGCGATCGCCGCTACTCTTCCCCGATCGTCGGGGAATCGAGTGTGGAGATCCGCCCGCTTATGTAAACAAAGCGGGTGGATCTCCTAAGTGACAAACAGTGACAGATTGCAGGGTTCAGCATAGCTGAACCTGCGATCTGTCTCTGTGTCACTCAGTCACCTCCCCCCACACATGTTAGTAAGCACCAGGCATACATTAACCCCTCCCTCTCCAATAAAATTAACCCCTTCCCTGCTAGTGTCATTTTTACAGTAACAGTGCATATGTATAGCACTGATTACTATAGAAATGTCACTGGTACCCCCAAAAGTGTCAAAAATGTCAGTCAAGGGTCCGATCTGTCCGCCACAATGTCGCAGTCCCGCAAAAAAAAATCGCAGATTGCCGCCATTACTCGTTAAAAAAAAAAAACACCAAAAATGACAGAAATCTTTCCCTTAGTTAGTAAACGCAATAACTTTTGCGAAACCAATCAAAATACGCTTATTGTGATTTTTTTTTACCAAACATAGGTAGCAGAAAACAAATTGGCCAAAAATTTAAAAAATTTTAGATTTTTACATTTTTTTGGGGGGGAATTTCATATAAAAAAATGTGAAAAATATTGTTATTTTTTCAAAATTTACGCTATTTTTTTGTTTATAGCGCAAAAAGTAAAAATCGCACAGGTGATCAAATACCACCAAAAGAAAGCTCTGTTTGTGGTAAAAAAAGGACGTAAAAATGGATTTTTGTAAAATCTTACCGTAAAATCCTTTTCTCTTAGCTCATCGACAGACGTAGTCCTCGGTGATACACCACCTTCGGGTTATGTTACCTCCGCAGGAGCAGGACTAGACAGGAAATTAAAAAGCTCTGGCCACACCCTAGGGGCAGTCCCAGAGGGTATATCCTCTCTCTCTCTGCCTCAGCAAATCAGTTATGTGAAAAAGCAGTGCTTAGAGAATTTAACCCAACCCAACTCCAAAACAGAGGGGCGGGGACTACGTCTGTCGATGAGCTAAGAGAAAAGGATTTTACGGTAAGATTTTACAAAAATCCATTTTTCTCTAGCGCTCATCGACAGACGTAGTCCTCGGTGATACACCACCTTCGGGACGTCCCAGAGCAGTATCACAACTGAGGGGTGGGAAAATGGAAATCAAATCCCAATCTAGAAGGCCCAACCGGTGCCAACTAGAAGTTTACAATGCTCATCCTTAATGATGAGACTGAACAAAAAAATTTTCAAACAGAAAAAAACCCTCGAGGTAGACCACCGGTCTCCTCAAATTGCGGCCTGCAAAACCTTGCGGCCAAATGAGGCATCCGCCGATGCCGTCACATCAATTTTATAGAATTTTGTAAAGGTATGTACCGACGACCAGGTGGCCGCCTTACATACCTGGACCACTGACGCCTGATGGCGAAAGGCCCAGGAAGTACTGAGCGCTCGAGTGGAGTGCGCCCTAACAGGGAACGGAGGACTCTGACCCTTAATAGAATAAGCCTGTACCACCGTTTGTCTAATCCATTTGGCAATGGTCGCGGCAGATGCAGGCAAACCCTTTCTGGGGCCATCCGTGATCACAAAAAGTGAATCCGTCTTACGGAATGATTCCGTAGCTTTCAGGTATACCCTGATTGCCCGAACCACATCCAAGGAATGCAACGCATGTTCCCGATGATGCTTGGGCTGAGGACACAAGGAAGGTAGTACAATATCTTCATTCAGATGAAAATCTGAAACCACCTTAGGAAGAAAAGATGGCTTAGGATGAAGTACTACCTTATCCCTATGAATCACTAGGTATGGTGACTGGCATGATAAAGCAGCCAGTTCTGACACCTTGCGAGCAGAAGTAATAGCCACCAAGAAGGCCACCTTCTGGGATAAAGTAAGCAAGGGAATCTCCCTGATGTTTTCAAAGGGAGGTTTCTGTAGAACCGACAAAACCAAATTAAGATCCCAGGGCGGTAAGGGCGCGCGGACTGGAGGAGCCAGGTGCCGCACCCCCTGGATGAAATTCCGCACCAAGGATCTGGTAGCTAAAGGTTTCTGAAAGAAGATTGCTAATGCTGAAACTTGACCCTTGATGGTGCTCAAGGCTAGCTTCTGCTCAACCCCTTGTTGCAAAAAGGCCAATATTCGAGACACCGAATAGGTACGTGGAGGAAATCCTAAAGATTCGCACCACGCAATGTAAGTCTTCCATGTGTGATAATAGACTTTGCTGGAAGTCGCTTTCCTTGCTTAATAAGGGTAGGAATGACTGAAGTAGACAAACCTCTGTCCTTCAGTACTTGGGTCTCAATGGCCAGGCCATTAAAACCAGCGACTGTAAAGCACGAAGGTAAATAGGTCCTAGAGACTACAGACACTCCCTGAGACGAAGTTCCCACGGAACGTCTGCGACTAACATGTCCAAGTCGGCCAGGCCGGCTTGAAGAGGCCAGCCTAGAATTTCTAGGACCACTGGCGCTGATAGGATCTGAACCAGGCGTCCCTAGAGCTATCTGGCCCCGACCATCCGAGAAAGTCTGGTCGTTTTCTGTTCCCACACATTTATCAGATACCTGATAGTTATCAGGAAGGGTGATCTTTTCTGGTTGAACCTCAGGGACCGAAGTCACCCGACTAGAGGCTACTTGGCCTATCTGGTCAATCAGATCCGATTCCTGTGAGGTATCGGGACTAATCTTAGGAAAAGGTAAAGGAAAAGATCTATTCAGGGAACGGTAACTACCGCTTCCTGTACTTAAATGTTGGAAGGGAAGAATCGCACCGGTAGTAGTGGTAGATGCTCGATCTAATGTCCTGAATACCGGTGAAAACGTCCCCCCACCCTGAAATCGGGTGGGGGCGCACCTTCAGGCTGTGTACTCCTTTACTTCGGGTTTGGCTGGGTTGGTCCTCTGCTTGTCCGACCATCCCTTCTTGAACCCTCCTGGAGGAGTCTTGCCTTTCCCGGGAGTACCAGCCGGGCGCCCTTTATGGGCGGTAAAGAAAGGTCCTCGCTTGTTGCGAGGTCCCTTAACTTTTGCAGCCTGTGGCAAAAAAGTACTCTTGCCCCCGGTGGCATCCTTAATGATTTCATCTAGGTTGGCTCCAAATAGACGATTCCCCTGAAAAGGGAGATTGGTCAAAGTCTTTTTGGAACCTAGGTCAGCTGACCAGCATTTTAACCACAGCACACGTCTGAGGATCACTGCTAACTTAGATGCATGCCCTAACAAGGGAGTAGTGTCCAAGGCTGCGTCACAGATAAACCGTAGCCCTTGTATGATCTGTTCTATCAAATCAGATGTCTCCTGGGGAATATCTATTCCCCTAAGATCTTGGCGTACCATTTTCGCCCATTCCGTAAGTGTCTGGGAAACTAGACCAATAACAATTACTGGTCTAAATGCTGACCCTATCAGAGAAAAGATAGTGCGGGACTCCGCTTCTATCTTTCGATCCACCGGATCCTTAAAGGACGAAGGGTCCTCCACTGGAATAACCGTGGCTTTATTCAGCCTGGAAATAGGCGGATCCACGACTGGTGGTACCGTCCATTTCTTAATGATGGATTCCTCAAACGGATAGCGTCTAGCAATACGCTTGGAAATAGTAAAGGTACGTTTAGAATGCTCCCATTCTCCTTTAATCTGATTACCAAAACATTTAGGTACAGGAAAAGCCTTCGCCGTCTTGATGGGTTTATTAGTCCCAAAAGGCCTTTCTGTTTCAGTTGCCTCTGCCGGTAAAGCCTCAAGTTTTAAGGTTTCTTGCACTGCCACAACTAGTGCGTCCACCAATGCTTCTTCCTGAATTATAGCAGGAGAAGAAGCGTCCTCCTCACTGTCTGAGGGGGCTTTACCTGGGATAACAGCCCTTGCAGAGGAACCTGCAACTGCAGTGACCATCTCTGAATCAGAGTCAGAGGTGTCAGATAGTATAGGGGTAGGCGGGGGTCGCTTCCTTGACCCCCGTCCCTGACAGGCCGCCTCCACCCGAGCCACCATAGACTCCAAAATTGCTGTAAATGACTCTATACTCTGTGCACCGGCGGGTCCCGAGGCCCCCTCGAGGGAAACAGGTGGGGGAATATGTGTGGCAGGGTCCATAATAACTCCAGTTACTTCCTGGATGATATAATTCAAAAGTAAAGAAAAAACTTTTTTTTTTTTTTTTTTGACCCTCAGCGCCACAAAAAAAACCCCTTAGTGTTACCTGCTAGGGATCCCTATCGATCGAGAGAGAGAGAGATAGACCCCCAGGCTCACCACTTGATGTTCAGAGTTAAACTGCAACAGCTTACAGCGCTGTCTTGACAAACAGGAAGTCTTTTGGCTGGCTGCCCAGGAAGAAGGGAGGCGGCTCCGCCCCTCTGCACGCCTTCCGGCGCCTCCCCCAAGCTCCACGAGGTGTAGAATCACCTCAAACATGGCCGCCCCCATGCTGGAGACACGAGGCTACGCCAAAATGGCGGCTCGTGCGATCCAGCAAAAAAAATGGCGGCGGCCTGTGCTGACTAGCGGTGTGCTGCAGGCACACAACACTCTCTCTGCATGGGGATATGGCGTGGTTGGCGGTACCGGCCCTGGCGGACCGCATGGCCGTTCGGGAGGCCTGCTAATAGCTGGAGATCTGATTTGGAAGGCAGTCTACATGTCCATGGCTTCTGACTGGTAGGTAGCTTATACTTAACCCATAAGATTCCCAGAATGCCACAGATTACATCTTTAAAACATGTATACAATAGATTGTTAGCTCCCAAACCAAGCCTCCTGGCTTTTTGCACACATAAAATCACACTCAAAGTAGGAGGATTTGTGACATGTTATAGGATAGAAAGAACTCTTTCTTACCATACAGAGAGGGGCCCGCGTTCACCACAAAACCCGTCAGGGAAAAAGGGGGAACATACTACTCACCATACCGGAACCAGGCGGGCACCAACTCCTGACAGTACCCCTCTCCACCGGGGCGGGAGGGCTGTCGACCGATACGGACGCCGTGACTCATGGTCTTTGGCGTTTCAGCGAGACGTTTAACTCGCGGGTTCAGTCCTTTTAATGGGACTTTGTCGCGGCCGACCCAGCGCGGAGCTATGGCCTGCACGCGCTCGTAGGCTGAACTGGGGTGACCACCGGATCTCGACATCCAGCCCGTCGCCCAGTTCAGCTTTCTTGCTTGAAGATCTCACAGGAACACTGGAGAAAAAAAGCTGTCTAAAAATCCTTTAAGAAAAAAATTCTTGCCAGGACCTAAGATCCCAGCAAGGTATCTAGGTCCTTACTCCTAACTAGACAGAAAATAACTGATTTGCTGAGGCAGAGAGAGAGAGGATATACCCTCTGGGACTGCCCCTAGGGTGTGGCCAGAGCTTTTTAATTTCCTGTCTAGTCCTGCTCCTGCGGAGGTAACATAACCCGAAGGTGGTGTATCACCGAGGACTACGTCTGTCGATGAGCGCTAGAGAAATTTAGTTTGGGTACAGCGTCGCACGACCGCGCAATTGTCAGTCGCACAGTGCCGAATCGCAAAAAATGACCCAGACGTAAGACAGCAAAATCCTCCGGTGGTAAAGTGGTTAAGAAAGAGGAGAGTAAAGTAATAAGTAGTGAAGTTACTTTTCAAATGCAGTAACTAGTAAAGTAATCTCATTACAATTTACAGAAGTAACTAATAACTAGTTACATTTTTTGAGTAACTACCCCAACACTGATTACAAGCAATGGCATTGGGCAGGATGGAGCAGTGGCAGAGTAAGTCCAGCATGCTGGAACTTTTCCAGACTGATCTTTGGTGAGAAGTCAGACTATGCTGTGTGCCGAACAGCATAAATCCATTGCAGAAGGGACCATGCCAGCAATTTCATGGGGTCTCTGCATCTGACCTCACAGACCACCGACAATGTAAACAGACAGTGATAAGGGTGATTGGAGGGTTGGTTACCTGGCTGAGGCTGGGTGATGTAGCGAGGAAGTGGGGGGAATCGGGTTCCGGGGGATCTGGTTGGATCTTCCATGACATCAGTGTAAAGTGGAGAAGCCTGGAAGGAGAAACATCTGAAACCAACCAACATCCAAACACACCAATATTATGACTGCAACCAGAGGGAGGAAACTAGATAGGGGCCCCCCAAGATTCACTACTGTTCTTCCTCGTTCATGTGTGGGGTGTCCCCTCTCCTTTTCCAGGTGTCCCCTACAAAACTTTCACTCTTACTTCTTGCTGTGCCACCAAAAGTACCCCTGCCCTCACCTTCCTGTGTTATATCTACAGTACAATACCATGTGTCACACATAATAATGTCCCCTCACCTCCCGACATGTCACATATAATAAAGTCCCCTCACATCCTCATGTGTCCCACATAAAAATGTCCCCTCATCTCCCCACGTCACATATAATATTGTCCTCTCACCTCCCCGTGTGTCACACAGAATAATGTCCTATCACCTCCTCACATGTCACATATAATATTTTCCTATCAACTCCCCATGTAATAAAGTCCCCTCGAAAAACAACAAGCAAACACAGGGGCGCACCGGCCTAGTGCATTATCCTTTAGAAGGTTTATTAAAAAGAAACTTTAAAATACTCACAAGCGAGTTCTTGATAAAAGCATATCACACAAGGAACGCAGTCCTCAGCATGGAGATCCAAGGGTGAGCCGTCCCCTGAAGTCGTGAAGGTTTACGCGTTTCGAGGCTTAGCCTCTTCCTCAGAGCCTCTGATTATGAGCCTCAGAGCCTCTGAGGAAGAGGCTAAGCCTCAAAACGCGTAAGCCTTCCCGATTTAAGGGGACGGCTCACCCTTGGATCTCTATGCTGAGGACTGCGTTCCTTGTGTGATATGCTTTTATCAAGAACTCGCTTGTGAGTATTTTAAAGTTTCTTTTTAATAAACCTTCTAAAGGATAATGCACTAGGCCGGTGCGCCCCTGTGTTTGCTTGTTGTTTTCAGTGATTCCAGACTACCCTGGTCGTTCAAGGGGCAGCAAGGCCGAAGCGTTTTCCTGGGTTGCCGTGTCGATAGCTCCAAAAACAGCCACAATATCGTAGCAGAGGTGGAAAAAAAGATGACACTACTCAGAGCGCAGGGAACTGGTGCTTTGCACCAAATATTCATGTGCTGTTAATAAAGTCCCCTCACATCCTCATGTGTCACACATGATAATGTCCCCTCACATCCTCATGTGTCCCCTCACATCCTCATGTGTCACACATGATAATGTCCCCTCACCTCCCCATGTAATAACATCCCCTCACATCCTCATGTGTCACACATAATAATGTCCCCTCACGTGTCCACGTGTCACACATAATAATGTCTCCTCACCTCCCCATGTGTCACACATAATAATGTCCCCCTAATGTCTCCACATGTCACACATAATAACATTCCTCCCATTATGTGCGGCATGCGCCCCTCCCTCACGCGGCGCCTGGGCGCAGTGCACCCCCGCACCCGCCCAGGATCGGCTCTGCTCCCATCCTCAGTGTGTCACACATATTAATGTCCCATCACCCACCCATGTGTCACGCATACAGTCCCCTCACTTCCCCCTTGTCACACATTATACAATCCCCTCACCTCCCTATGTGTCACACATAACGCACCTTACCCACGCCTTGCGTCCCCTCTCCCCCCCCATATGTTCCCAATCAGAATTTCAGCAGAAATAAATATTGTCGCTCACCTATGCAGGATTGTCACACCACATCCAGATGTATCATTCCTATTATGGGACAGTATAAAATGAAGATGGGGGCCAATACTTACCATTCCACTGTTGTGCAGAATTATGGGAAGAATCTTTTCTTGGTGCACACATCACATCCTGGAGCCAGACCTGCCATCTAGAGAGCACAGGGAACACATATACATAGATAACATATCCTGCACATAGGGGTTTCCTATATATAATACAACCATTAGAGAGGTCTCTGAACTGTATATGGTGTATATTGTGTTATCTCTATAGGCCCCCCATAGGAGTCTCTCTATAATCTGTATACTGTATACCCCGTTATACAATGCCCTGTATACAGTATAAGATCTATGCTTCCCTCCTAGGCCATTATATGTTATTGTATACAATATAATCTTCATACTCTTGAAGTGCCCTCCTAGGTAGGTGTTAGAGTCAGCGTTTATCGTTTTTGGTTTCTCTGCTTAACAGGGAGACAGCCAAGCAAATTTATACCCTGTCTGCTTAACTACTTCAGCTCCGGAGGGTTTACCCCCCTTAACCACTTCTGTACCGGAAGATTTTCCCCCTTAATGACCAGGCCATATTTTGCGATTCGGCACTGCGTTCCTGTAATGGAAAATTGCGCAGTCGTGCAACGCTGTACCCAAATAAAATTAATTTCCTTTTTTTCCCACAAACAGAGCTTTCTTTTGGTGGTATTTGATCACCTCTGCGATTTTTTTTTTTTTTTGCGCTATAAACAAAAATAGAGCGACAATTCTGAGAAAAAAGAACAATATTTTTCACTTTCTGCTATATAACATTCCCAAATAAAATGTATAAATCAAAATTTTTTAACATTTGTAGGCCAATTTGTTTTCTGTTACATATTTTTGGTAATAGAAATCACAATAAGTGTATTTTGATTGGTTTGCACAAAACCTATCGCGTCTACTAACTACGGGAAAGATTTATGTCATTTTTGAGTTGTATAAAGTACTCGAAACCCATACTTGAGTAAAAGTACAAGTGCTCGATCAAAAAGTGACTTGAGTAGAAGTGGAAGTGCTCGATCAAAAAGTGACTTGAGTAGAAGTACTAAAGTATTCAACATTTTTTGTACTTAAGTATTGCAAGTAGTTTTTTTAAAAATGTTGCTACTCAAGTACTGAAAGTAAAAGTACAAGTACTGTGTTATGTAGTTATTAAAGAAAGAAGTCCAAAGTTTGAACATTATATTGTTTTTTATTATTTCAAATGCAGCTTTTATTTATACATACAGTAGCATTTATTTTCGTATGCGCTGATAATACACATGTTTTGAGCTTCATGAAACCTGCCATCTACTGTTCTGGCAGTGGTAACTATGCAGCACAAAAAAAATATCGGAGTAGAAGTATTGAAATCATTGAAAAAATGTAGTGAAGTAAAAGTGGAAGTAGGAGAAAAAAATTCTACTCTAGGAAAGTACAGATACCGCCTTTCGGTACTTAAGTACAGTAGTGAAGTAGTTCTACTTAGTTACTATACATCTCTGGTAATCAGTGCTAACAATATGGATTGTTACTGTAATAATGACACTGGAAGGGAAGGGGTTAATACTGTGGGTGATCAATGGGTTAAATGTGAGCCTAGGGGAGTGATTCTAACCGTATGGGGGCAGGGCTTATGGAAGGACCATAGAGACATGTGATCCTATATAGAAGGATCACAGGCGCTCTGATCATTCCAGAGAGAAGAACAGTCAGCTCTCCCAGCGGGCAGCGATCGCGGGTGTCAGGCCAGAGTCCACGCTGCCGAGTGGGGGCAGGAACACACGGCCGACAGCACTCGCTCGCCCCCTAGCCGATGCGCGACCGACGTAGCCTTACTTTGGTTCGCACAGGAGGGCCAGCCTGCCGCAGTATATATGCGGTGGGCGGTCCGGAACCGGTTAATCACCAGGCCATTTTTTTGCGATACAGCACTGCGTTACTTTAAATGACAATTGCACGGGCGTGCGACGTTGTACGCGATGTCCTTTTTTTTCTCACAAATAGAGCTTTCTTTTGGAGGGATTGGATCACCTGTTAGGTTTTTATTTTTTGCACTATAAACAAAAAAAGACAGACAATTTAAAAAAAAAAAAAAACAATATATTTTACTTTCTGCAATAAAACATTCCCAATAAAAAAATTTTAAAAATCAAATTTCTTCATCAAATTAGGCTAATATGTACTCTGCGACATATATTTGGTAAACAAAATCCCAATACATGTATATTAATTGGTTTGCGAAAAAGTTATAGCTGCTACAAACTATGGTATATTTTTATTTATTTCTATTTTTTTAACTAGTAATAGCGGCAATCAGCGACTTATATCGGGACTGCTATATTGCGGCGGACAAATTGGACACCTAAGTGACTCTTTTTGGGGACCAGTGACACTAATACAGTGATCAGTGCTAAAAATATGCACTGTTACTGTATTAATGAAACTGGCTGGGAAGGGGTTAACATCAGGGGCAATCAAAGGGTTAAATGCGTTCCCTGAGAGTGCTTACTAACTGTGGGGGAGGTGTTTTGACTAGGGGAATGTAAAGATCCGTGTCCCTGCCTAGCAGGATCATAGGATCAGCACATCCCCCTCTCACAGAACAGCGGTCTGCCTTGTTTACATAGGCAGACCACCGTTCTTAATTTCTCCTGAACGATTGGCAGGTCTGGCGGACATTGCGTCCACTGGACCTGCTAAATGGCTCCCGTTGTGTCCAATCACAGCGGTAGTGGTTCGCAGGCGACACGCGTGCGCACCCCAGACCCGGAGGTGTCAGATAATTTACTAGGTACCTGGAAAAGAGAAAATGAATGGTACAACAAAACGTTGTCCAAGCATCTATTGGCGGACTTTATGGGCACATACTGAGTGAACACACTTATTGATTTAAAAGAATTACTTTAATAATTAAGAAAATTTTAAAAGAAAACAAAGAGCACTATGCAAATGTTGACATATATATAGTTTCTTATACATTCAAAGTTGATATGCAAGCATTCTTGGCAATGGGTGAGGATTGTGGTTGTTATACCAATCTGATATAGTCAACGCGTTTCGCATTTGCGCTTCATCAGGACCTCAGATGATGAGATAACCTCTTAATAAAACAGAAGCATATCATACATTATTAATTTATACATATATATATATATATACAAAAATGCATACATTTACAATCGTATTAACATACATAGATGTTTATTACATATGCATGTATGTCGCCATGTGGCTATGAGGGCAATAGAAAAGCGGATAAACCCACCTCCTCAAGTTGCAGTGCACGATACCGTACGACCGGGGGCTGAGCTCAATGGCAGAGCACCTCAGACCACGACCACCTGAATTGGTAGATTATCAAGTAACATTTATATTGTTTTCTTTATTGTTTTTTAATTGTTTTTAGAATATTTTTAGAAAAATTAATTTTGACATCTATTATAGAATATTCTATAACACAATGATAATTACCTTGAACTATATTTGATGGATATGGGAACAGGTAGGACGGCTGGATAGAGAATGATATGTGGACGCTCTCTATCCAGCCGTCCTACCTGTTCCCATATCCATCAAATATAGTTCAAGGTAATTATCATTGTGTTATAGAATATTCTATAATAGATGTCAAAATTAATTTTTCTAAAAATATTCTAAAAACAATTAAAAAACAATAAAGAAAACAATATAAATGTTACTTGATAATCTACCAATTCAGGTGGTCGTGGTCTGAGGTGCTCTGCCATTGAGCTCAGCCCCCGGTCGTACGGTATCGTGCACTGCAACTTGAGGAGGTGGGTTTATCCGCTTTTCTATTGCCCTCATAGCCACATGGCGACATACATGCATATGTAATAAACATCTATGTATGTTAATACAATTGTAAATGTATGCATTTTTGTATATATATATATATATGTATAAATTAATAATGTATGATATGCTTCTGTTTTATTAAGAGGTTATCTCATCATCTGAGGTCCTGATGAAGCGCAAATGCGAAACGCGTTGACTATATCAGATTGGTATAACAACCACAATCCTCACCCATTGCCAAGAATGCTTGCATATCAACTTTGAATGTATAAGAAACTATATATATGTCAACATTTGCATAGTGCTCTTTGTTTTCTTTTAAAATTTTCTTAATTATTAAAGTAATTCTTTTAAATCAATAAGTGTGTTCACTCAGTATGTGCCCATAAAGTCCGCCAATAGATGCTTGGACAACGTTTTGTTGTACCATTCATTTTCTCTTTTCTTTGTATATTACTAGGATTATGGCACCTAAGGGGTAGCTCCTAATTCATATCTATTACTAGGTACCTGATCTGGCACAGAGTGGCCGCCCTGCCGCAGTAAATGTAGGTGGGGCGGTTAACAGAAGATGTGATTGTTTAGCAGAGTCTGGTCAGTGTGCTCTGCAGCTGCTCATGCTGTCTTGATGTTTCACACTGGTCTAGTAGCTATGGAAGGTTCTGGACAGTGGGAGGAAACCATGCAGATGAATGCATGAATATCTATACAGCCCTAGCCAATTAGAAGGGGAGGTGCCCCTAAACATGCTGGGTGACTGTATTTATATCTGAGGAGCACATGGGCTCTGGGTCTTCCTCCACAGAGAGAGGTCCATGAGGGGAAGAGGGCTGCTGCCTCTCCCCAGCACAGGCTGCCATGCGACCTTAGGTGGGTGACCTGAAGTCCTGAAATTTTGAAGCTGAAACCCATGGTTTTCTTATAAGCTGACTGAGGGAGGATGTCCATGGATCCTGTCTGGTATCATAGAGGAAGGTGACCTGTGGCCAGGGCCTTGTGAGTACAGACCCCTAAAGGGATCCTAGAGAGTTGCTAAAATCCCATTTCCTCTACAGAGAGAGGTCCAGAAGGGGAAGAGGGCTGCTGCCTCTCCCCAGCAAAGGCTGCCATGTCGCCTTAGATGGGTGACCTGAGGTCCTTAAATTTTGAAGCTGAAACCCATGGTTCTCTTATAAGCTGACTGAGGGAGGATGTCCATGGATCCTGTCTGGTATCATAGAGTAGGGTAATCTGCGGCCAGGGCCTTGTGAGTACAGACCCCTAAATGGATCCTAGAGAGTTGCTAAAATCCCCCTCTTGGTAATAGAAGTCAGCATACTCGGTGTAAGTTAAAGAGGACACTTTCTAGTGTCTTAAAGAACCAAGATCCACTAGATTCCTTCTGCTACAAAGGGACTTGCTCTATTGTGTACAGCCTGCTGCATAGTGCTACTGAAAGTCTGCTACACAGTCCTATTAAGAAGTTGTCCTCACTTGTAAATAGTTAATTTGGACTATCCTGCTAAATCCCTTCTCCTATCCAAGTTGTCCAAATAAAATACGAAAAAACACATCCCCTAGCCTGGTCATTGGAGACGAGCGGAAGAGTGTGTGCACCTGGCTGTGTGAGGAAATACCCTGTAACTGGCTGTGGATTATTCAATGGGAAACTTGGGTACAAAAATTCAAGTGGCTCCTGCGGAGGTAGTGCTAAACTTTGTATACACCACAATATCTATATACCGCCCTAGCCCATACAATGCCTGGAATACAATATATCCTCTATAGATCCCCCATACGATACATTATGATCTATATATATCCCCCCATATAATGCCTGGAATACAATATAATCTCTATAGATCCCCCATACAATATCCTGTATATAGCATGATCTCTATAAATCCCCCAATACAATGCTCAGTATACAATATGATCTATGTAGATCCCCCATAAAATGTCCTGTGTATACTATATTTTCTATAGATCCCCTATATAATGCCCGATATATAGTATAATCTCTATAGATTCCCCCATACAATGCCCAATATATAGTATAATCTCTAAAGACCCCCCCCCCCATGCAATGCCCAATATAGAGTATAATCTCTAAAGTTCCCCTATATAAAATGGCCAGTATATAGTATAAATATCTATAGATTCCCCATACAATGCCCAGTATGTAGTATATTCTCTATAAATCCCCATACTATGCCTGGTATACAATATGATTTCTATAGATCCCTCATATAATGGTCAGTATACATTATGATCTCTTCAGATCCTCTATACAATGTCCTGTATATAGTATGATCTCTAAAAAAAAAACACATACAATGCCCGGTATACAATATGATCTCTATAGCTCCTCCCATACAATTTTCTGTATATAGTAAAATCTCTAAAAATCCCCATACAATGCCCAGTATTATATTATATTATAGTAAATTATGATCTCTATAGATCCCCCATACCACGCCCGGTATACAATATGATCTCTATAGATCCCCCATGCAATGTCCAATATACATTATGATCTCTATAGATCCCCCCCATACAATGCCCATTGTATAGTATAATCTCTAAAGATCCCCCTTATAATGTCCTGTATACATCATGATCTCTACAGATCCCCCATATAATGTCCTGTATGCTGTAAAATCTCTATAGATCCCCCATACAATGTCCTGTATATAATATAATTTCAATAGATCCCCATACAATGCCCAGTATACAATATGATCTCTATAGATCCCCCATACAATGTCCTGTATGCAGTATAATCTCTATACAATCCTCTGTATACACAACAATATCTACATATCCCCCTAGCCTATACAATATCCTGTATACATTATGATCTCTATAGATCCCCTATACAATGTCCTGTATATAGTATAATCTCTATACATCCCCATACAATGTCCTGTATATAGTATAATCTCTATACATCCCCATATAATATCCTGTATATAGTATAATCTCTATAGATCCCCCATACAATGTCCTGTATATAGTATAATCTCTATACATCCCCATACAATATCCTGTATATAGTATAATCTCTATACATCCCCATACAATATCCTGTATATAGTATAATTCCTTTACATCCCTATACAAGGTCCTGTATATAGTATAATCTCTATAGATCCCCATACAATATCCTGTATATAGTATAATCTCTATAGATCCCCATACAATGTCCTGTATATAGTATAATCTCTATAGATCCCCATATAATATCCTGTATATAGTATAATCTCTATAGATCCCCATAAAATATCCTGTATATAGTATAATCTCTATAGATCCCCATACAATGTCCTGTATATAGTATAATCTCTATAGATCCCCATATAATATCCTGTATATAGTATAATCTCTATAGATCCCCATATAATATCCTGTATATAGTATAATCTCTATAGATCCCCATATAATATCCTGTATATAGTATAATCTCTATAGATCCCCATAAAATATCCTGTATATAGTATAATCTCTATAGATCCCCATACAAGGTCCTGTATATAGTATAATCTCTATAGATCCCCATATAATATCCTGTATATAGTATAATCTCTATAGATCCCCATATAATATCCTGTATATAGTATAATCTCTATAGATCCCCATATAATATCCTGTATATAGTATAATCTCTATAGATCCCCATACAATGTCCTGTATATAGTATAATCTCTATAGATCCCCATACAATGTCTTGTATATAGTATAATCTCTATAGATCCCCATACAATGTCTTGTATATAGTATAATCTCTATAGATCCCCATACAATATCCTGTATATAGTATAATCTCTATAGATCCCCATATAATATCCTGTATATAGTATAATCTCTATAGATCCCCATACAATGTCCTGTATATAGTATAATCTGTATAGATCCCCATATAATATCCTGTATATAGTATAATCTCTATAGATCCCCATGCAATGTCCTGTATATAGTATAATCTCTATAGATCCCCATATAATATCCTGTATATAGTATAATCTCTATAGATCTCCATACAATGTCCTGTATATAGTATAATCTCTATAGATCCCCATATAATATCCTGTATATAGTATAATCTCTATAGATCCCCATATAATATCCTGTATATAGTATAATCTCTACAGATCCCCATATAATATCCTGTATATAGTATAATCTCTATAGATCCCCATATAATATCCTGTATATAGTATAATCTCTATAGATCCCCATATAATATCCTGTATATAGTATGATCTCTATAGATCCCTATACAATGTCCTGTATATAGTATAATCTCTATAGATCCCCATATAATATCCTGTATATAGTATAATTCCTTTACATCCCTATACAATGTCCTGTATATAGTATGATCTCTATAGATCCCTATACAATGTCCTGTATATAGTATAATCTCTATAGATCCCCATATAATATCCTGTATATAGCATGATCTCTATAGATCCCCATACAATGTCCTGTATATAGTATGATCTCTATACAATCATCTATATACACAACAATATCTACACATCCCCCTAGTGCATACAATGTCCAGTATGCATTATAATCTCTATAGATCCCCCATACAATGTCCTGTATATAGTATAATCTCTATACATCCCCATACAATGTCCTATATATAGTATAATATCTATAGATCCCCATATAATATCCTGTATACAGTATAATTCCTTTACATCCCAATACAATGTCCTGTATATAGTATACTCTCTATAGATCCCCATGCAATGTCCTGTATATAGTATAATCACTATAGATCCCCATACAATGTCCTATATATAGTATAATATCTATAGATCCATACCACTCTGTACATTGCACAGTTCACACGCTCTGTCCAGACCTGGAAGTGTCCGGTTGCTAGGGACTCTGCACGGTTGTTGGGGACAGGAGGAGGAGGGGCTGGCTGTACAATGGCCTCCTGCTGGAACTGCAGAGATTCCAGCAGAGATTTGTAGTGACAATCTGGCTCTTTCAGATCTCTCTCCAGTCTTTATTGGAACAAATAAAGCTGACCGCCCAGATTTCTATCCATTCTCCCCTTACAGTCTGTATTTTCACCAAAAAAAACATGCAACCGCTGGATGAAATCTACGGGAAAAAGGATGTTTTCAGACTATTTCAAGTTTTTATTCAATGGTGAAACATATTGCATTCTGATAACTTAAATGGTTAATATATCTTTGCCAGGGGCATCTAAGGCTGACCACACACATTACACAATCAGATTGTACAATCCTCCTCATGCCCCATACACACAATCAGAAAATTGTATGAAAAATACCGCTTTGGAAGTGATTTTAGGATAATCTGATCATTAGTACACAGCTTTCGACAGTTCATCAGATATTATCCAATGGGACAAGTGCAAAATATTTTCTCGTATAATACCAGATCGTGTAAGTTTCATTTAATCACTGCAGTTGTCATTGGATTACAATACAAATACACTACAACAGATTGCATGACTTTCGATTTTTTATTCTGTTGTATGAGAATTTTCGTAACTTTAGTAAACTAATATGAGACTAGCATGAAAAGAGAAACCAAAAAAAAAAACAGACAATATATGTCCAATAATTTCATTGTGTATACCAGGCTAATATTAGATCAACAATGAAGTGTGTGGTGCAAGGGCCAGTATGGTATGATATACACTATATTGTCAAAAGTATTGGGACACCTGCCTTTACACGCCCACTGCACTGGTGTGCAGTCATGTTAGAACAGGAAGGGGCCATCCCCAAACTCCTCCCACAAAGTTGGAAGTATGAAATTGTCCAAAATGTCTTGGTTTGCTGACACCTTTAGGAGTTCCCTTCACTGGAACTAAGGGGCCAAGCCCAACCCCTGAAAAACAACCCCACACCATAATCCCCCCTCCACCAAATGATTTGGACCAGTGCACAAAGCAAGGTCCATAAAGACATGGATGAGTAAGTTTGGGGTGGAGGAATCAAAAATGGAGAAGGATCTGGGAGTATTGGTGGATGATAGACTAGGCAATAGCATGCAATGTCAAGCGGCAGCTGCCAAGGCCAGCAGAATATTAGCATGCATAAAGAAAGGGATGCATTCCAGAGATAAAACTATAATCCTTCCACTTTATAAAACTCTGGTCCGACCGCATCTGGAATATTCTGTCCAGTTCTGGTCGCCAGTCCTCAGGAGGGATGTGTTGGAGCTGGAGAGAGTCCAGAGAAGGGCAACTAAACTAATTAGGGGCTTGGAGGACCTTAATTATGAAGAGCGTCTGCAATCGCTTGATTTATTCTCCCTGGAGAAGAGACGCCTGAGAGGGGACATGATAGCAATTTATAAATATCTCAATGGTGATCTCAGCATAGAAAAAAAGCTATTCAGTCGAAAGGATTGGATGAGGACGCGAGGGCATACAATGCGATTAGAGGAGAAGCGTTTTAACCTCAGGCAACGTGGGGGGGGGGGTTCTTTACTGTTAGGGCTACAAGATTGTGGAATTCTCTACCACAAGAGGTGGTTTCTGCGGGTAGTATGGTGGCTTTCAAAAGACTCTTAGACGTACATCTCAAGGATCAGAACATTCAGGGGTATGAGAGATGATTACGGCCACACACACCTACACAGGTTGAACTGGATGGACTATCGTCTTTATGCGACCTCACCTACTATGTAACTTGACTGGCCTGCACAGAGTCCTGACCTCACTCCGATAGAACACCTTTGGGATGATTAGAGCAGAGACTGTGAGCCAGACATCTCGTCCACCATCAGTGCCTGAGCTCACAAATGCGCTTCTGGAAGACTGGTCAAACATTCCCATAGACACACTCCTAAACCTTGTGGACGGCCTTCCCAGAAGAGTTGAAACTGTTATAGCTGTGAAGGATTGGCCAACTCAATATTGAACCCTAGGGACTTAAGCCCCGTACACACGATCAGATTATCGAACGATCTGTCGTCCGTTTTTTGTTGCATGCTAGTCTCATGTCAAAAGTGAAGAGGTTATTTTCATACGAAAATTCTCGTACGACAGAATTCAACTTCAGAAGTGGTCATGTGTTGGATTGCTTTGTATGTGTTCTTTCTTTTCTGAGCATGCCTAGTCTTGCTTTTACAATTTTTTTCAGATGAAAACTGTACTAATTAAAGAAAAATCGGATGTTGTGTTGACGTACGATAAAAATTTTATAGCCTGCACATCCAATTTTTGTTGTCCGAAAATTCGTAATCGGCTGTTGAAAGCACTATACGAACAATCCAAAAATCGGCAGATCGTTCGTCGGACGAAATTTTCCTTTTTCCGATTTTTGTATCGTGTGTACGGGGCTTAAGACTGGGATGCCATTAAAGTTCATATGTGTGTAAAGGCAGGTGTCCCAATACTTTTGACAATATAGTGTATATAGAATGCAATGTTTAGGTTTGTCCTCATATTACATAGTTTTGGTAAATATCAGGGTCACCATACACATTACATACACATTACAATCGGATTGTACACTCTCCATTAGATCTTCCATCAAGGGTTTGATTGGATACAAACTGATTGGATAGTGTAGGTAAGTCCTTATATTACATACACATATTGCAGCAAATTTATCTGAGAGTTCATTCCATCATTTAGTCTGATGAAGACACTTTGGTAAAATTTTTATTCATTGTAGATTTCAAAAGTTATAATTAATTTTTAAAGTCTTCTTCAAATTTTAAAGTGGAATTTTACCCGTGAAAACTTGATAAAAATATTAATGTTCTTTACCAAGGAACATATATAATTATGCTACCATAATTAGTGCGTGCTGTAAATTGCCTCCAGCATTGCTTGTTTCCTCTTGCTGGAGGCTGCCATTTTTCTGAAGCCCAAAGCCCCTGAGCAGCAGTAAATCTTTAGGCTGTTAGAAGATTGGCCTCTAATGGCTCTATTCTTTGGCACATTGCCGAAAAATAGTGAGCAACTGAGCAAGCTCAGAGCACGATGAGACAGTGTGTTACTGGATTTTAAACAGTATATACACTTAGTTTTAAGGTTTTACATAGCTATACAAGCAAAAGGCGCCCACATGAAGTTATCTAGCAGGGCTAAATTTTCTGACTTAACCACTTAAGCCCCGGAAGATTTTACCCCCTTCCTGACCAGGGGGTATTTTGCGATTCGGCACTTCGTGACTTTAACGGACAATTGTGCGGTCGTGCGACGCTGTACCTAAACGAATTTGGTGTCCTTTTTTTCACAAACAGAGCTTTCTTTTGGTGGTATTTGATCACCTGTGCGATTTTTTGATCATGCGCTATAAACAAAAAAAGAGCGACAATTTTGCAAAAATAACAATATTTTTCCCATTTTGTTATATGAAATTCCCCCCCAAAAAAATGTAAAAATCAAATTTTTTTTAAATTTTTGGCCAATTTGTTTTCTGCTACCTATGTTTGGTAAAAAAAATCACAATAAGCGTATTTTGATTGGTTTGCGCAAAAGTTATTGCGTTTACTAACTAAGGGAAAGATTTTTGTCATTTTTGTTGTTTTTTTTTTTAACGAGTAATGGCGGCGATCTGCGATTTTTTTGCGGGACTGCGACATTGCGTCGGACAGATCGGACCCTTGACTGACATTTTTGACACTTTTGGGGTTACCAGTGACATTACTACAGTAATCAGTGCTATACATATGCACTGTTACTGTAAAAATGACACTGGCAGTAAAGGAGTTAACTTTATTGGAGAGGGAGGGGTTAAGTGTGTCCCTAGGGGCGTGATTCTTACTGTGATTGGCTGTGGCTACTAGTGTAAGAACAGAGATCAACGGTCCTACCTAGCAGAACCGTTTGATTCCATTCTTACACAGGGAAGAATGACAGGTGGCTTTGTTTACATTAGCCGCCTGCCTTTCTTCCGGTTTAACGGAAGATCGCAAGTGCCCGGCGGACATCGGGTCCGCCAGGCACACGTGCGGGGGGGGGTCCGTGACCGCGCGGGAGCGCGCCTCCGGCGGCACACGCTTGCTCCCTAGACCCTCACAGGCTAGCGACGTAGCCCTACGTCGCTTTGCCTGTGAGGGGCCGACTGCCGACGTAAATCGTCGTGCGGCGGTCGGCAAGCGGTTAAAGAATAACTTCACATTTGTTGAGAAAATAAAAATTCCCCTCTGGGTGATCTCTGTACATTGCAGGAATTTTTAGCAAACATTGTTGCAAATTCCTACCTTTTGTTATTCTAAATAAATCACTGTTTGCTTGTCTGTGTCCATGTAAAGAGTGAATCTGTATGGGAGTGGTATACCAGCAAAATTAGAAAAAGATGGGGCTTTACGGGCTAATGGGAGGAGAAGGATCAATCACAACAAAATGTTAACTAAAAATTATATTTATTTGTACATAATAAAATGTACATGGGAATGGTTACCCATGTAGGACATAAACAACATTATTCAAAAATTAAAAGATCGCATTGTAGAAATACTTCCCAGTAGGGGAATGCAGATAACTTAAATCAGATGATGACGTGAGGTCTCTGATGGAACACGATCTAAAGGGTCCCCAGCAAGCAGACGCGTTTCGCTCGAGGCTTCCTCAGGGCCAGAGAGACCTGGGCAGACAGATATTTCCAATGCGATTTAGGTGATGGCAGGCAGGACAAAATGCAAGGATGGTAGTATTGGTCCAGAATCAATGTTAGTAAAGTATTACAGTGGGTACGGAAAGTATTCAGACCCCCTTAAATTTTTCACTCTTTGTTATATTGCAGCCATTTGCTAAAATCATTTAGGTTCATTCTTCTTCCTCATGAATGTACACATAGCACCCCATACTGACAGAAAAACACAGAATTGTTGACATTGTTGCAGATTTATTAAAAAAGAAAAACTGAAATATCACATGGTCCTAAGTATTCAGACCCTTTGCTCAGTATTTAGTAGAAGCCCCCTTTTGATCTAATACAGCCAGGAGTCTTTTTGGGAAAGATGCAACAAGTCTTTCACACCTGGATTTGGGGATCCTCTGCCATTCCTCCTTGCAGATCCTCTCCAGTTCTGTCAGGTTGGATGGTAAACGTTGGTGGACAGCCATTTTTAGGTCTCTCCAGAGATGCTCAATTGGGTTTAAGTCAGGGCTCTGGCTGGGCCATTCAAGAACAGTCACGGAGTTGTTGTGAAGCCACTCCTTCGTTATTTTAGCTGTGTGCTTAGGGTCATTGTCTTGTTGGAAGGTAAACCTTCGGCCCAGTCTGATGTCCAGAGCACTCTGGAGAAGGTTTTTGTCCAGGATATCCCTGTACTTGGCCGCATTCATCTTTCCCTCGATTGCAACCAGTCGTCCTGTCCCTGCAGCTGAAAAACACCCCCACAGCATGATGCTGCCACCACCATGCTTCACTGCTGGGACTGTATTGGACAGGTGATGAGCAGTGCCTGGTTTTCTCCACACATACCGCTTAGAATTAAGGCCAAAAAGTTCTATTTTGGTCTCATCAGACCAGAGAATCTTATTTCTCACCATCTTGGAGTCCTTCAGGTGTTTTTTTAGCAAACTCCATGCGGGCTTTCATGTGTCTTACACTGAGGAGAGGCTTCCGTCGGGCCACTCTGCCATAAAGCCCCGACTGGTTGAGGGCTGCAGTGATGGTTGACTTTCTACAACTTTCTCCCATCTCCTGACTGTATCTCTGGAGCTCAGCCACAGTGATCTTTGGGTTCTTCTTTACCTCTCTCACCAAGGCTCTTTTCCCCCGATAGCTCAGTTTGGCCAGACGGCCAGCTCTAGGAAGGGTTCTGGTCGTCCCAAACGTCTTCCATTTGAGGATTATGGAGGCCACTGTGCTCTTAGGAACCTTAAGTGCAGCAGAAATCTTTTTGTAACCTTGGCCAGATCTGTGCCTTGCCATAAATTCTGTCTCTGAGCTCTTCAGGCAGTTCCTTTGACCTCATGATTCTCATTTGCTCTGACATGCATTGTGATCTGGAAGGTCTTATATAGACAGGTGTGTGGCTTTCCTAATCAAGTCCAATCAGTATAATAAAACACAGCTGGACTCAAATGAAGGTGTAGAACCATCTCAAGGATGATCAGAAGAAATGGAAAGCACCTGAGTTAAATATATGAGTGTCACAGCAAATGGTCTGAATACTTAGGACCATGTGATATTTCAGTTTTTCTTTTTTAATAAATCTGCAACAATGTCAACAATTCTGTGTTTTTCTGTCAGTATGGGGTGCTATGTGTACATTCATGAGGAAGAAGAATGAACTTAAATGATTTTAGCAAATGGCTGCAATATAACAAAGAGTGAAAAATTTAAGGGGGTCTGAATACTTTCCGTACCCACTGTATATGAATGCCCAGGAGAGTGATTCTGAGACTTCAGTAGGAGAACATATGCCAATACATGTTCATATCCATATTTAGGGCCTAATTGGCTACTTCATACACGTGATGGTGGGATGTGACCAAATATATAGGGGCATCCCAAAAAGTATCAGAATATCCTGTATACTGCAGAAAGCATATATCAGGAATATGGCAGATATTAAATAAGGTAAGTCAAAGATTCAACAAAAGGCAGCAAAGAGCCTGCAATCAGGCATGAGGCAGATAGCACGATTATTGACTCAGAAATTCATAAAATAATGGGCGTCAATAAGCCCGTAACATATCCGCAGCATGTGTGCCTGCCTGTATGGGGGTGGTTTTATAATTACAAGTCAGCTGCTGCACCTACAGGGCTCTAATGAGGAAAGTGGCAAGGTCTGCAACCCTTTAGACGTGATTTCCCTTTGGGAGTATCTAACCAAAAATGCAATTTTTAGTGGAATGCCAAAAATTGGACTTGTATGTTAATGCAGACATCTAGGAAAATCAGTGAGCCAACCACAGAAGACAATTACATATTTCTGTACACCATCTGTGTACAATACGCCTCCAAGTTGCCATATTCCTTTGAATTTCACATAACGCCCCCCCCCCCCCCATCTTTATTCAATCCAGGAGGGTATCCCCAGTCTTCATCCCCACCAGGAGGATGTTCCCTATCTTCATTCCACCCAGCAGGATATGCCCTGTCTTCTACCCCCCACCAAAGAGGTCATCTGTCTCCTTTCCACCCTGGAGGATGTCCCCACCTATTTTCATCCCAACCTATGCACCGTCTATCCAGGGCGACTTGCTTCTCCCATCTTCAGTCCACCAAGGAGAAGGTCATCTGCCTTCATTCCACGCAAGAGGTGGTTGTCTGTCTTTATCTCACCCAGAAACATGTTCCATATTTTCTTTCCAACCAGAAGGATGTGCCCCATCTACAGTCCACCACGGAGGATGTCCCCCCATCTTCATTCCACCCAGGAGGATGTGCCACATCTTTATCCAACCCATGAGGATGTGTCCTGTCTTCATCCGACCCATGAGGATGTGTCCTGTTTTCATCCCACCCATCAGGACGTGTCCTGTTTTCATCCCACCCATCAGGACGTGTCCTGTTTTCATCCCACCCATCAGGACGTGTCCTGTTTTCATCCCACCCATCAGGACGTGTCCTGTTTTCATCCCACCCATCAGGACGTGTCCTGTTTTCATCCCACCCATGAGGACGTGTCCTGTTTTCATCCCACCCATGAGGATGTGTCCTGTTTTCAACCCACCCAGGAGAATGTCCCCCGTCTTCATTCCCCCCAGAGAGGTGTATCCTGGGATAGGGTATAAAAGCCAGGAGCACATGTGGCAGGGGGTCTTTGGGCGGGAAGCCAAGTCCCAGAAGGAGGGTGATGGCTGTCTCCTCCTCTGAAGGTATGGAAGCTGGTCACAGGCAGTCGACCTAATGGACCAACAAAGTGTGGCTGAACCCAGAGGTCCAGTGGAAGCTGAATGAGGAGGTGAAGGCAGAGCAACTCTGGAAAAACATTGTCCATGAGTACAGGGGAGCTTGCCGAAGGATCTGCCCAGTAAGGGGACCACTCCAGGGGCTAGAGTCAGCGGATGGGTGTCAGCACACAGGCAGTGATAGTAAAGGGGGTGCCAAATTATTAACCCCCGAAGAGTATATTAAAGCGGGAACATATCATCTATCTTCACTTCAGTGGCAAGGTATAGCAGCAGCCTTGCCGCATTCCACAGTCAGTTGTCCTCATAAATTGTGCATAGTTACTAGTTGGAGTATCCCACTCATCCCTTCTCCCATCCCAGTTCTAAATAAAAAAAGCAAATCCCCTGGACTGATCATTGACTGACCCAAGGACTGTATTTGATGTTCATCTGCTTTCAGTTGCTAGGGGTAACCCAAGAAGTGTAATTCTCAGCGGCTCTCTAGGGGGCAGTGCTACACATAAAGTTACTGAACCTGTAGATTTAGGGCTCATTCAGATGGGTGCTTTAGACTATCCTCTGTGCAGAGCTGCGTGCAGGCAGCCCATTGAAGTGGATGCACATCAAAGTTTGACATGCAGGCAGGAGCGGGTGCTCAAACCCAAATGCAGAGCCCCTGCATTCAAATCCATGCACCCACTCCTGCTCGCATGTCAAACTTTGACATGTGATTGTGTACATTCTGTCACTGCATGTGCATCCACTTCTATGAGCTGCCTGCACGCAGCTCTAAGGTGGACTCACACGCATCTGCCAGCAGCTCTGCACAGAGGACAGACTCAATAACCTGTCTGAATGAGCCCTTAACGCCTTCCCACCGGCCGCCTCCCAGCCCTTTAAAGATCCAGGTAGATATTGGCCTTCTAAGGCAAGATGTACAGCACATCAGGGAACGGGTTACAGAGACAGAACATAGACTCGCTACACTAAAAGATGACTTCTCCCCCCTTCCCTAGCCGAGTCTCTGCAGCTGAAAAGCAGATTTCCTTCTGGTACCAGAAAACAGATGATTTGGAGAATAGGCTGTGACGCAATAACGTCAGAATTGTGGGTTTACCTGAGAGGGCTGAAGGCCAAAACCCCGGAGACTTTGTTGAATCCTGGGTTAGATCCCTATTCCCTGATGCTGCCTAGACTCGTTGCTGGCTCACTTGCTGAACTGCAAGGATTGAAATTTAATTCTCCGCAAAGCCAAACAGAAAGGCCCTATTTACATGTCTCATTCTTTCCCGACTTTTCGATCGAGTTAAAAAGCTACCTTCACCGATGTCAAAAAGAAGCTCAGGGATCGTCACATTGTCTACTCCATGGCATACCTGGCACGTTTGCATGTGGTGGATGATGGCAAAGTTCTCTTTTTACCACGCCTGATTCAGCACAAGATTGGCTACGCTCTAAAGGACGCCCTCCATAATCTGCAAACCAGCCTTAAAGCGGAGTTCCGCCTCCACCTCCAAAAATTAAAAGTCAGCAGCTACACATACTGTAGCTGCTGACTTTTAATATTCGGACACTTACCTGTCCTGGAGTCCAGCGATGTCGGCACCGCAGCCGATGATTTCCATCGGCTGTCGGGTGCTGCCGCCGCCATTGCCGGTAAGGGAACCTGGCAGTGAAGTCTTGCGGCTTCACGGGCGGGTCCCTACTGTACATGCGCGAAGCGCGCTGCGCATTCCTACTGGCTCGCCGGCGGAGGAGGGGCCGAGTTTCCGAGGGACGGCGCCGTGGCTCTATATCCCGGAAGTGGGGAAGGGTACCTGTCAAAAACAGGTACCCATTCCCCCCTCCCCCCTGAAAGGTGCCAAATGTGGCACCGGAGGAGGGGGAGGAAACAAAAGAGCAGAAGTTCCACTTTTGAGTGGAACTCCGCTTTAACCACAGACAGATGTGACTTACCTGGATGCTAATCTGACTGTACCCACCAAGATGCTCTTTTCCTGTTACACTAAGGTCGGTTCACTGTACGTTTACTCACCTATTAGGAATGTCCCTGTTATTGTCCCTGTTATTACAACGTGCGAAACATCTAAAATGACAGACTTCTGCACCTGGGCCAGGGACTGGCACCGTATTCATGATGTGGGTGATCGTCTCCTCCGAGATTATGATCAAACTTCAGCACGTTTACGGTTTACTGACCCCTATTTCAGGCAGATATATTTACTCACCTCCTAGATGTGTTTTACTTATGGATGACTAAGAAGAGGCAAAGAAATACTGCTAAACGCTAACGCGGCTAAATGCGCAATAACGCCCCTGCAAAAAGCTACTAAAAACGCATTTTTACACCCGCTTTTTCCTGGCGTTGATAGTGGCTTCGCAGCTCTTTTTCTAATGCCCTGTGTGCATGAGGACTAAGCATGCAACATCCAACAAAGTAATTACACGAGGCAGATACATCTGGAAAGCTTTATTAAATATTGTGCGTACGTAAAACACACCAAACTTTTCCCCGATGTCCTCACTTCCTGTGACTGGCACTTTGTATTTAAGGAGAATTTCTGTGCAGCTTGAGCAACTGTCAGGTGAAGTAAAAATCCAGCTCAGAAATGACACCATCATGTAAATCCTGGTGACTCTACAGTTCTTGGATGTCTGACACAGATCAGCCACTGCTGCAGCCTGTCACCTAGTGACCTGCTACAAAGTTACAATACTGAGGTCCGATCACTCGGGAGGAGAGACTGAGGAAACGCTTCCTCCTGCCTGCAGCAGACTGAGAACATCTCAAAGCCACTGACTGGAGAATAAGAGTCACTTCTCGTACACACTGTACGTTGGTACTGATACTCCTCCCATAACTATCAAGATGGCCCCAGGCTGAGGCCGCTGTAAACATGGAAATGATCAGACCGTTCTGGTGTTGGTGGACAGGAAATGCTCCATATTTTTGGCTGTAGAGAGTTCAGTCCTTATGGAGATCCTTCGGTTCTGGTTACATGACCTGCGTCACCTGCTGCCTCCACAGGGATTGCACTCTCGGGATTGGCTTCCAGCGATGGATCTGGTTTGGATTCAGCGATGGCCTCCAATTCCTTGTTTTGCTTCTCCATATCCTCCATCCTGCGCTGTACAACGGCCGGCATTAGTCCCACATACGCCGCCATTAGACGGTGGTTGGAGCGAATGAGTTTGGTGGCGCAGCTGTCCAGACATTTCTCCTGCGAGGTGAGAAAAGATAAGAAGATGAGGCACTGTGTGCTGTTCACCACATCATCATCTTTAACCTTCCCCTGACCATCATCACACGCCTCCCCAATGTCACCATAATCATCCATCATCCGCCTCCCCCCGACCATAACCATCATATGCCTCCTCAATGTCACCATAATCATCCATCATCCGCCTTCCCCCGACCATAACCATCATACGCCTCCCCAATGTCACCATAATCATCCATCTTCACCCGACCGTAACCATCACACGCCTCCCCAATGTCACCATAGTCCTCCATCATCTGCCTCCCCAATGTCACCATAATCATCCATCATCCACCTTCCCCCGACCATAACATCATACGCCTCCCAATTGTCACCATAATCATTCATCATCCACCTTCCCCCAACCATAACCATCATATGCCTCCCCAATGTCACCATAATCATCCACCTTCCCCCGACCATAGCCATCATACGCCTCCCCATTGTCACCATAATCCTCCATCATCCACCTTCCCCTGACCATAACCATCACACGCCTCCCCAATGTCACCATAATCATCCATCATCCACCTTCCCCCGACCATAACCATCATATGCCTCCCCAATGTCACCATAATCCTCCATCATCGACCTTCCCCCGACCATAACCATCATACGCCTCCCCATTGTCACCATAATCATCCATCATCCACCTTCCCCCGACCATAACCATCACACGCCTCCCCATTGTCACCATAATCATCCATCATCCACCTTCCCCCGACCATAACCATCACACGCCTCCCCAATGTCACCATAATTATCCATCATCCACCTTCCCCCGACCATAACCATCACACGCCTCCCCATTGTCACCATAATCATCCATCATCCACCTTCCCCCGACCATAACCATCACACGCCTCCCCAATGTCACCATAATTATCCATCATCCACCTTCCCCCGACCATAACCATCACACGCCTCCCCAATGTCACCATAATCATCCATCATCCACCTTCCCCCGACCATAACCATCATACGCCTCCCCATTGTCACCATAATCATCCATCATCCACCTTCCCCCGACCATAACCATCACACGCCTCCCCAATGTCACCATAATTATCCATCATCCACCTTCCCCCAACCATAACCATCATACGCCTCCCCAATGTCACCATAATCATCCATCATCCACCTTCCCCTGACCATAACCATCACACGCCTCCCCATTGTCACCATAATCATCCACCTTCCCCTGACCATCATCACACGCCTCCCCAATGTCACCATAATTATCCATCATCCACCTTCCCCCGACCATAACCATCATATGCCTCCCCATTGTCACTATAATCATCCATCATCACCTTCCCCCGACCATAACCATCATATGCCTCCCCAATGTCACCATAATCATCCATCTTCACCCGACCGTAACCATCACACGCCTCCCCAATGTCACCATAATTATCCATCATCCACCTTCCCCCGACCATAACCATCATATGCCTCCCCAATGTCACCATAATCATCCACCTTCCCCCGACCATAACCATCATATGCCTCCCCAATGTCACCATAATCATCCATCATCCACCTTCCCCCGACCATAACCATCATATGCCTCCCCAATGTCACCATAATCATCCACCTTCCCCCGACCATAGCCATCATACGCCTCCCCATTGTCACCATAATCCTCCATCATCCACCTTCCCCTGACCATAACCATCACACGCCTCCCCATTGTCACCATAATCATCCATCATCCACCTTCCCCGACCATAACCATCACACGCCTCCCCAATGTCACCGTCACCATAATCATCCATCATCCACCTTCCCCCGACCATAACCATCATACGCCTCCCCAATGTCACCATAATCATCCACCTTCCCCCGACCATAACCATCATACGCCTCCCCAATGGCCTCCCCAATGTCACCATAATCATCCATCATCCACCTTCCCCCGACCATAACCATCATACGCCTCCCCAATGTCACCATAATCATCCACATTCCCCCGACCATAGCCATCATACGCCTCCCCATTGTCACCATAATCATCCATCATCCACCTTCCCCGACCATAACCATCACACGCCTCCCCAATGTCACCGTCACCATAATCATCCATCATCCACCTCCCCCCGACCATAACCATCACACGCCTCCCCATTGTCACCATAATCATCATCCTTCCCCATCATTATTCACTTTTTCCCCACTACCACCAATATCTTTAACCTTCCCCTTGTCACCAAAATGATCCTCCTCCCCGTGACAATCATCATCTACCTACCCCCAATAATTATCATTACAAGTCTGCCTCTTTTTTCCATATTCATCCTCCAACTTCTCTCACCATTCTCATTACATTTCTCTCCATGCCACCATCATCATCATATGCCCCCCCCCCCCCCCCCGTTACCATTATCATAATCCTACTTCAGCAACATCCTTTTTCAATACCATCTTCATGCACTTTCCCCCAATTATCATCATGCACCTCCCCACTGTCACCCTCCCACCACAGCATCATCATCATCACACGCCTCCCGCCACCACCATAATAATTTTTCCCCAACTTATCTATCATCATCTGCCTTCCTGCACCACTATCATCATTCTCCACCCCAGCATTATCTTTACTTGTCTTCCCCGCCACCACTATCATCGAACCCCCTTCCTCCACCATCACTCATCATTACACGCTTCCTTGCACCACTATAGTCACTCCACCCACAACTATCATCATCTCATCACACGCCACCATAATCATCATATGCTACACTGCCACCATCATCATCATCCCCCCTCCCCTCCCCCAACCATCATCATCACCAAGCATGGACCACTCCACTATCAGTATCATCTTCCTTCCCCCACTATGATAATAATAATATACCTCCCCTTCCCCACTATCACCATACACCTCCACTAGCACTGATCATCCTCATCCACAAAGCTGCGGTGTGTTCAGTCAGTGATAGGTAAAAAATAAAAAAAAAAAAATGACATCCCTCACACTCCCCTATCCCAAACCCGCAGGAGACTGACACCGAGAGAAAATCCAGGGCACCCATTGCTGACGTCCTTTAGGAAAGGCTATTTTCTTGGCCGTCTCTCACAAAGACGTTAGACTTTGAGCCACAAGAATAATGTAGACCCAACTTGGTTGGGGTCAGAGACTCAGAAAGTACTGAAACCACTGATTTGGCATGACAGACAAGCACTTAAAGCGGTTGTAAACCGCTGCACTTTTTTCTTTTTACTTACCTGCAAGGCAAGGGCCTAATGTGCTAGTATGCATCACATACTAGCACATTATGTTACTTACCTGAAAACGAAGCGTTCCAGCAATGCCATCGCTGGAGGCAGCATCCATCTATACCTGGTCTTTCTTTCCGGGTTCGCGGCTCCGGCTCTGTGACTGGCCGAAACTGCAATGACGTCACTCCCGCGTATGCGTGAGCCGCCAGCCACGGCACATTGCTCTGAAGAAACAACACAGGTGGCCGTTCCTTCAGAACACATGCGCCAGTGACGTCACTGGCTGCTAGGTCAATAAATATCTCCTAAACACGCACCGTTTTGGTGATATTTACACTACCTATAGGCAAGCCTTAATATAGGATTACCTATAGCAGTCATGTCCAAAGTCCGGCCCGTCCTTTCGTTTTATACGGCCCCTTGGGACACTGCTGACTTTAGTCAATGACTCCTCACATCCCCGCCCCGATGCCGATGCAATGGCTCGGGGATGGGGCCTCTGGCCTCCCTCGGCAGCTTGGCTGCTCCCGAGTCCCGCTCCGACCCCCCCCCCCGCTCGGCTGTATCTGCCCAGGAGTGCAGAATGCCTTCTCCCCTTCACCGCACGCAGCCACCTGTAGGAGCCGACAAGGATCCTGTGGAGTTGACCGAGGAGATGTCACTTCTACAATCCTACTGCCTGTTTCTGTAAGTGTGATATGTGTGTGTGTGTGTGTGTGTATGTGTGTGTATGTATGTATGTATGTATGTATGTGTGTATGTGTGTGTATGTATGTATGTATGTATGTATGTGTGTGTGTGTGTGTGTGTGTGTCTGTATGTATGTATGTATGTATATGTATATGTATATGTATGTATGTATGTGTATGTATGTGTATGTATGTGTGTGTGTGTGTGTGTGTGTGTGTGTGTGTATGTGTGTGTGTATGTGTGTGTGTGTGTGTGTGTGTGTGTATGTGTGTGTGTGTGTATGTGCATGTATGTATGTATGTATGTGAGTGTATGTGTATGTATGTATGCATGTAAGTATGTGTGTGTGTATGTAGGTGTGTGCATGTGTGTGTATGTATGTATGTATGTATGTGTGTGTGTGCGTGTGTATGTATGTGTATGTATGTATGTATGTATGTATGTATGCGTGTGTGTGTGTGTGTGTGTGTATGTGTGTGTGTATGCGTGTCTGTGTGTATGTATGTGTGTGTGTGTGTATGTATGTAGGTGTGTGCATGTGTGTGTATGTATGTATGTGTCTGTGTGTATGTATGTATGTATGTATGTGTGTGTCTGTGTGTATGTATGTATATGTGTGTGTGTGTGTGTGTGTGTGTGTATGTGTGTATGTGTGTATGTGTGTATGTGTGTATGTGTGTATGTGTGTATGTGTGTATGTGTGTATGTGTGTATGTGGGTATGTGGGTATGTGGGTATGTGGGTATGTGTGTATGTGTGTGTGTGTGTGTGTGTATGTGTGTGTGTGTGTGTGTGTATGTGTGTGTGTGTGTATATATATATATATGTATGTATGTGTGTATGTGTGTCTGTGTGTGTGTATATGTATGTATGTGACCGAGGAGGTGTCACTTCTACAATCCTACTGCCTGTTTCAGTAAGTGTGATTTTATTCATAAAGTACTGATACTTATTTCCTATATATATATATATATACTGTATATATATATGCATGTATGTATGTGCGTACATTACATTTTAATGGTTCAAATGTCAGGCAAAATGGTCGGCCCTCACGCATGTTCACTTCATCAAATCTGGCCCCCTTTGAAAAAAGTTTGGACACCCCTGACCTATAGGGTAAAACTTGAAGATGGAAGTTTACTTCCTCTAAAGTTTTCAGGAGAGGTCAGCAGTGGATGTCCTATCCATCCTCAGCACTGGCTTTTTGACAATCTAAATATGGAAGCTGTGAATCCTTGAAGGAAACCTGTACCTGAGAGCTATGTAAGATGCCATCACTGAGCTCCTTCTGAAAATGCTAATTGCCTGGCTGTCCCTGCCTTCACTATTTCCTGAGTCACTCACCTTAAATGAGTGTGGAACAAGTCAGATGGACATCAGCATTGCTTACATGTGCTGGGTCAAGCCCCGTACACACGTACTGATCGTCGGCCGAGCGATCGGTCGTCTTTTGTCCAGGGCTGTCCTGTCGGTTGAAAACTGCAAAAGACTGCACACAATTTTTGTCGGCCAACAACAGCCGACTGCAGAAGTGATGTCATGTGATGGTTAACTTTCCTTGTCTTTTTTTCTTTTCTGAGCATGCCCAGTCTTGCTAATCTGCTGTCTGTCGGCCGAATTCTGTACTGACTGGCGAACAATCGGCCATTCTGGCGACGGCCAACAAATATTTTAATGCTTGCACGACAGATTCTGTTCGGCCGAAAATGTGCTGTCGGAAGCATCATACTAACAAGCCTACAATCGGCCCATCGGTCGGCGGCCGAATATTTACAGCCGACAATCGGTACGTGTGTACGGGGCTTTAATGTCTCAGAAGATTGTGGATCGGCACGACAGCCAGGTAGCCGGCATTCACAGTGGCAGCAATGACAACCCCAATTTAGACTAGCGATCGACCGATATATTTTATATTGCCGATGCTGATATTTTGGTCATCACAAATCTGATATTTTCGTACATTAAAATTTTTTTTTTTTTTTTGACAGGTCTTTCTAAAAGACCCCAAACCCCTCCTCTGCACTCAAATGCATTCAAAACGGCAAGTTTGGCTGTTTTGAATGCTGTCATTTTTTTGGAATTTGGCGCCGAATACCCGGAAGTGATGTCCTGACATCACTTCCGGGTTTTTTTACATGGAGACCCGATCAGAGCTGAATGCGGCTTTGATCGGGTCTTTTCATCTGCGTCCGTGCAGGCTGGTTGTCCGGGTCTCCGCGGAAGGCGGCGGGGGGGACGCCCCCCCCCCACTCTTTGTAATGACAGCTGAGCGGCTTCTCAACCACATCAGTTGCGATATATCAGGAAAAGTGCATATTGGCCCTCGATATATCGGCTTTGCCGATAATTGGTCAATCCCTAATTTAGACTCCAGTTTACAGTTTTGGATGGAGTAGGGAACAGTCAGGACTGCTGTCAGAGATTGAGAGGAAATCTCCCCAAAAGAGGAAGGGGAAATCCCCACTTCGTTGTCTCCAGAAGATTCCCCCCCCCCCCCTTCGGATGACATGCATGGTGTGCCCCCTTCCAGCCACTCATCTCTAATATGATGACAGACAAAGCTATGTGTGCATACAAAACAATATGTCCCATTGTGTTGGGATGGCATGCGGTGCCTCATACCTCATCCATTGTCAGAGATCTGTAGTTGAGGTTCTTGGTGCAGCGGGTAAAACACTGCTCCGTCATCTTGTTATAAACCAGCAGAAAGTCCCGCAGCTGTCATAAAATAAAGAATGGTATATATTAGTAAGGGTCACCAACCACCTACCCCTCACTTGCTTTAATTGTGCTCCTCTATCTTGAGCACCCTTCACCTCCTTTCATTGCCCACCTGCCTAACCCCCAACTTATCTCCTGCCACATCCTGCCAGCAATTTCTTCCCACATCGGTCTTGGATACTTCCACCTACTCCCAACCCTCACTTCCTGTCATGGGCCAACCTCCTGACCCCAACCTGGATACCCCTCAGTTCCTGTCTCTGTGACCCCAACCTGGATACCCCTCACTTCCTGTCTGTGACACCCACCTGCCCCCCTTACTTCCTGCCACTGGTCAACCTCCTGACCCCAACCTGGATACCCCTCACTTCCTGTCTGTGACACCCACCTGCCCCCCTTACTTCCTGCCACTGGTCAACCTCCTGACCCCAACCTGGATACCCCTCAGTTCATGTCTGTGACACCCACCTGCCCCCCTCACTTCCTGTCATGGGCCAACCTCCTGACCCCAACCTGGATACCCCTCAGTTCCTGTCTCTCACTCCCACCTGCCCCCCCTCACTTCCTGTCACTGGCCAACCTACTGACCCCAACCTGGATACCCCTCAGTTCCTGTCTCTGTGACACCCACCTGCCCCCCTCACTTCCTGTCATGGGCCAACCTCCTGACCCCAACCTGGATACCCCTCAGTTCATGTCTGTGACACCCACCTGCCCCCCTCATAGTTACATAGTGGTTGAGGTTGAATAAAGACAATAGTTCATCCAGTTCAACCTGTGTAGGTGTGTGTGACTATAATCATCTCTCATACTCCTTAATGTTCTGATCCTTGAGATGTACTTCCAGGAGGCTTTTAAATGTAGCCATACTTCCCGCAGAAACCACCTCTTGTGGTAGAGAATTCCACAATCTTGTAGCCCTTACTGTACAAAGGCCCCTGGGTCGCCTAACCCTCACTTCCTGTCATGGGCCAACCTCCTGACCCCAATCTGGATACTCCTCAGTTCCTGTCTCTGTGACACCCTCCTGCCCCCCTCACTTCCTGTCACAGGCCAACCTCCTGACCCCAACCTGGATACCCCTCAGTTCCTGTCTCTGTGACACCCACCTGCCCCCCTCACTTCCTGTCACTGGCCAACCTCCTGACCCCCAACCTAGATGCCCCTCAGTTCCCGTCTCTGTGACACCCACCTGCCCCCCCTCACTTCCTGTCATGGGCCAACCTACTGACCCCAACCTGGATACCCCTCAGTTCCCGTCTCTGTGACACCCACCTGCCCCCCCTCACTTCCTGTCATGGGCCAACCTCCTGACCCCAACCTTGATACGCCTCAGTTCCTGTCTCTGTGACACCCACCTGCCCCCTTCACTTCCTGTCACAGGCCACCCTCCTGACCCCCAACCTGGATACCCCTCAGTTCCTGTCTCTGTGACACCCACCTGCCCCCCTTATAGTTACATAGTAGTTGAGGTTGAATAAAGACAATAGTTCATCCTGTTTAACCTATGTAGGTGTGTGTGAATGTAATTATTTCCCATGCCCCTGAATGTTCTGATCCTTGAGATGTATGTCCAAGAGGCTTTTAAATGTAGCCATACTTCCCGCAGAAACCACCTCTTGTGGTAGAGAATTCCACAATCTTGTAGCCCTTACTGTACAAAGGCCCCTGGGTAGCCTAACCCTCACTTCCTGTCATGGGCCAACCTGGATACCTCTCAGCTCCTGTTTCTTACACCCACCTGCCCCCCTCACTTCCTGTCATGGACCAACCTACTGACCCAAACCTGAATACCCCTCAGCTCCTGTCTCTGTGACACCCACCTGCCCCCTCACTTCCTGTCATGGACCAACCTACTGACCCGAAACTAGATACCTCTCAGTTTCTGTCTCTGTGACACCCACCTGCCTCACTTCCTGTCACAGGCCAACCTGACCCCAACCTGGATACTCCTCAGTTCCTGCCTCTGTGACACCCACCTGCCCCCCTCACTTCCTGTCATGGACCAACCTACTGACCCCAACCTGGATACTCCTCACTTCCCAGGTAATGTGACACCCAGTTCTCTCCCCTCCACTTAATGGACACCCCTCACTTCTTGTCTCTGCGAAACACACCTCCCCTCCGCCACTTCTTAACCTCCTGATCCCCAAGCCGGATACTAATCACTTCCTGTCTCTGTGACACCCCCCCACTTCCTGTCTCTGGGACACCCCCCCCCCCCCCCATACCAATGCAGCACCCACCTGACCTCCCCCAAACTGGGCACTTCCTGTCCCGGTGACACCCCCAGTGTTGCCGTCCATCTTCTAATACCCCGGAGATGAAGGCAGAGGCAGCCCTTCTCCTGGAAATGCTTGTTGCCTGGCTGTCACACTGATCCTCCCCCTAGTATTGTCCTTAGTCAGTGACAATGCTGAAGACAGGGGATCATGGTGGTGGCAGCCAGCCAGAAGGCATTTTATTTTTATTTTTTGGGGGGGGGTCTGCAATGCAATTGCAGCCTCCATGTCCCTCAGAAAGGATTTATGTGGTGAAGAAGTACAAGGTCAGCTATTGGTCGTCCTGAAAATGCTGAATCCCTGGCTGAGGTGAGGAGGGCACCGGGCTGTCCTCGCTGAGCTCCCCCTGGACCCCCCACACACAGCCTGGCCGAAGCCTTCCCCTCTCTCCTCACATTACGGAGCTGCTGCTGCTCCTCTCCTGCCATGTTCATCGCTTCTCGTTCCTGTGACCTCCCAGCGCCGCCATCTTCCCGGAGACCACTTCCGGCCATGTAAAGACTTCCGGCGCCGCCATATTTTCGTAGACCAGTTCTGTACTGGATAGAAGCCAGGTCATTTTGTGTTTTTTTTTTTTCCAGTCGCTACCATTCTTTAGAGCACAAGCTCGCCTCGGCCCAGGGGTTCTTTCGAACCCGTCGCCATCTTTCTGAAGACCACTTGCTGAACACAGACTGATTGCAGGGGGACTTCCGGCCCCGCCAACCACAATATGGCGGCGGTCCCTGAGAGCTATGCGTCCACTTCCGGCGAGCTGGGGGGGGGGGGGCAGCTGTCATCGTGGCTCCGCCCACTAGAGACAGCAGATTACACAGATTGAGAGCGCAGGCCGGAGAGAGAGCTGAAGAAGAGGAGCAGGAGGCCTGACAGAGAGATAGAGAGCCGAGGAGGGGAAGAGAGATCCCTGGGGAGAAGAGACAGTTGTGTGTGACACCAGAGTGAGAGAGTGGAGTGACACCAGAGAGAAAGAGACTGCAAACACCTCCAGGGAAGGAGAGACATCGCTCTGTCAGGATGAGAGACCGCCGCTAATGAGAGAAAGAAAGACCGCTGAATGCCCATCGTCTGAGCATCAGGTAAAAGAGTGACCGCATTGTCCGGAGCCCTTCCATAGCCGGGGACACCATTGTGCGGAGTCCTTCCATAGCCGGGGACACCATTTTCCAGAGTCCTTCCATAGCCGGGGACACCATTGTGCGGAGTCCTTCCATAGCCGGGGAAGTCATCATCCGGAGCCCTTCCATAGCCGGGGACACCATTGTGCGGAGCCCTTCCATAGCCGGGGACGTCATCGTCCTGAGCCCTTCCATAGCCGGGGACGTCATCGTCCTGAGCCCTTCCATAGCCGGGGACGTCATCGTCCTGAGCCCTTCCATAGCCGGGGACACCATTGTGCGGAGCCCTTCCATAGCCGGGAACGTCGTAGTCCGGAGCCCTTCCATAGCTGGGGACGTTATAGTCTGGAGTCCTTTCATAGCTGGGGATGCCCTCCTTCCGGAGCCCTTCCATAGCCGGGGACGTCATCCTCCAGAACCCTTCCATAGCCGGGGACGTCATCGTCCGAAGCCCTTCCATAGCCGGGGACGTCATCCTTCCGGTGCCCTTCCATAGCCGGGGACGTCATCGCGTGGAGCCTTTGCGTAGCCTGAGGCGTCATCATCCGGAGCCCTTCCATAGTCGGGGACGTCATCGTCCGTTTCCCTTACGTAGCCAGGAATGCCATCCTCCAGAGCCCTTCCATAGCGGGGGACATTATTGTGCGTAGCCCGGGACGCCATCCTCCGGAGCCCTTGCGTACCCGGGGACATCATCTTCGGTGCCCTTGCGTAGCCGGGGAAGCCATCCTTCGGTGCCCTTGCGTAGCCGGGGAAGCCATCCTTCGGTGCCCTTGCGTAGCCGGGGAAGCCATCCTCCGGTGCCCTTGCGTAGCCGGGGGCGCCATCCTCCGGTGCCCTTGCGTAGCCGGGGATGCCATCTTCGGGTTCCCTTGCGTAGCCTGGGACATCATCCTCCAGAACCCTTCCATAGCCGGCGACGTCATCGTCCGGAGCCCTTCCATAGCCGGCGACGTCATCGTCCGGAGCCCTTCCATAGCTGGGGACGTCATCCTTCTGGTGCCCTTCCATAGCCGGGGACGTCATCGTGCGGAGCCTTTGCGTAGCCTGAGGCGTCATCGTCCGGAGCCCTTCCATAGTCGGGGACGTCATTGTCCGTTTCCCTTACGTAGCCAGGAACGTCATCCTCCAGAGCCCTTCCATAGCGGGGGACGTCATTGTGCAGAGCCTTTGCATAAACGGGGACGTCATTGTGCGTAGCCGGGGACGTCATCCTCCATTTCCCTTGCGTAGCTGGGGACGCCATCCTCCGGAGCCCTTGTGTAGCCGGGAACGTCATCCTCAGGTGCCCTTGTGTAGCCGGGGACGTCATCTTTGGTTCCCTTGCGTAGCCGGGGAAGCCATCCTCCGGTGCCCTTGCGTAGCCGGGGACGCCATCCTCCGGTGCCCTTGCGTGGCCAGGGACATCATCTTCGGTTCCCTTGCGTAGCTGGGGACGTCATCCTCCGGTTCCCTTGCGTAGCCGGGGACATCGTCTTCGATTCCTTTGCGTAGCCGGGGACATCATCTTCGGTTCCTTTGCGTAGCCGGGGACATCATCCTCCGGTTCCCTTGCGTAGCCGGGAACATCATCCTCCGGTGCCCTTGCGTAGCCGGGAACATCATCCTCCGGTTCCCTTGCATAGCCGAGGACGCCATCGTCCGGAGCCCTTACATAGCCGGGGACGCCATCCTCCGGTGCCCTTGCGTAGCCGGGGACGCCATCCTCCGGTGCCCTTGCGTAGCCGGGGACGTCATCCTCCGGTGCCCTTGCGTAGCCGGGGACGTCATCCTCCGGTGCCCTTGCGTAGCCGGGGACGTCATCCTCCTGTGCCCTTGCGTAGCCGGGAACATCATCCTCCGGTGCCCTTGCGTAGCCGGGGACGCCATCCTCCGGTGCCCTTGCGTAGCCGGGGACGCCATCCTCCGGTGCCCTTGCGTAGCCGGGGACGCCATCCTCCGGTGCCCTTGCGTAGCCGGGGACGCCATCCTCCGGTGCCCTTGCGTAGCCGGGGACGTCATCCTCCGGTGCCCTTGCGTAGCCGAGGACGTCATCCTCCGGTGCCCTTGCGTAGCCGAGGACGTCATCCTCCGGTGCCCTTGCAACCACCTCATCTGAGGACTTTGTAAGCTGAAATATATTATATCAATGTTTTTTGGCTTTAGATACGCTTTAAGGGGAATAGTTATAAAACAGTGACTCCGACATTCACTAAGCATTCACTGTAGGTGTTTTTAAATGACAGAGATTTCATGTTTTGCTTGGGGATCAAATACTTATTTTACTCACTGAACTGCAACTCAATTTATAACATTTGTTTTATGTGTTTTTTCTGGATTTTTGGTTGATATTCTGTCTCTATCATCTAATATACACTTATGATGAAAATGATAGAGCCTTTATTTCTTTGTAAGTGGGAAACGCAGGGATCAAATACCTATTTTCCCCACTGTATGTACTGTGTATCTATCTATCTATCTATCTATCTATCTATCTATCTATCTATCTATCTATCTATCTATCTATCTATCTATCTATCTATCTATCTCTATACAGTGGGGATCGAAAGTTTGGGCACCCCAGGTAAAAATTTGTATTAATGTGCATAAAGAAGCCAAGGAAAGATGGAAAAATCTCCAAAAGGCATCAAATTACAGATTCGACATTCTTATAATATGTCAACAAAGGTTAGATTTTATTTCCATCATTTACACTTTCAAAATAACAGAAAATGAAAAAATGTCGTCTGCAAAAGTTTGGGCACCCTGCAGAGTTAATATCTTGTACTGCCCCCTTTGGCAAGTATCACAGCTTGTAAACGCTTTTTGTAGCCATCCAAGAGTCTTTCAATTCTTGTTTGAGTTATCTTTGCCCATTCTTCCTTACAATAGTCTTCCAGTTCTTTGAGATTTCTGGGCTGTCTGTCACGCATTGCTCTTTTAAGGTCTATCTATAGATTTTCAATTATGTTGAGGTCAGGAGATTGTGAAGGCCATGGCAAAACCTTCAGTTTACGCCTCTTGATGTAATCTCCCGTGGATTTCGAGGTGTGTTTAGGATCATTATCCACTTGTAGAAGCCATCCTCTCTAACTTCAGCTTTTTCACAGATGGCATCAAGTTACCATCCAAAATTTGCTGAAATTTTATTGAATCCATTTTTCCTTCTACTCGTGAGATGTTCCCTGTGCCACTGGCTGCAATACAACCCCAAAGCATGATTGATCCACCCCCATGCTTAACAGTTGGACAGAGGTTATTTTCATTAAATTCTGTGCCCCTTCTTCTCCAAAGGTACCTTTGCTCATTACAGCCAAAAAGTTCAATTTTAACCTCATCGGTCCACAGAACTTGTTTCCAAAATGCATCAGGCTTGTCTATATGTTCATTTGCAAAGTTCAAACGCTGATTTTTGTGGTGAGGACGTAGAAGAGGTTTTCTTCTGATGACTCTTCCATGAAGACCATATTTGTACAAGTATCTCTTTATAGTGGAATAGTGTACCACAACTCCAGTGTCTGCCAGATCTTTCTGGAGGGATCGTGCAGTCAAACGTGGGTTTTGAATTGTTTTTCTCACAATCCTGCGAGCTGTTCTGTCTGATATTTTTCTTGGTCTTCCAGATCTTGCTTTAACTTCCACTGTTCCTGATGACTGCCATTTCTTAATTACATTCCGAACAGAGGATATTGACATCTGAAAACGCTTTGCTATCTTCTTATAGCCTTCTCCAGCTTTGTGAGCTTCAACTATTTTCAGTTTCAGTTTTCTAGACAACTGCTTAGAACAGGGGTGGGGAACCTTTTTTCTGCCAAGGGCCATTTGGGTATTTTTAAAATCATTCGGGGGCCATACAAAATTACCAACTTAAAAATGTGCCTATTATATTTGGTCAAAAATGTAATTAACTCACCCCTAATGTGATGGCTGCAACTGCTTCTCTTTGGTGAGGTGTGTGATGTTAGCTGGTATTGATGATGTTGCTACTCGCAACTGGTTTTCCAGGTTTGCGTCGGTCAGTCTGGAGCGCAGTCGACTTTGTGGTGGTAAGTTTTGAAAAGAACTGCTGGCGGGTAATGCTGGTGGGTACAGCTGGCTGGTACTGCTGTGGGTACTGCTGGCTCAGGCTGGTACTGCTGGCTTGTACTGTGCTGTGGGTACTACTGGCTGGTACTGCTGGCTCAGGCTGGTACTGCTGTGGGTATTGCTGATTCAGGCCGGTACTGTGCTGTAGGTACTGCCTTGGGTACTGCTGGCTGGTACTGTGCTGTGGGTACTGCTGGTTGGTACTGCTGGCTCAGGCTGGTACTGCTGTGGGTACTGCTGGCTGGTATTGCTGTAGGTACTGCTGGCTGGTACTGTTGTGGGTACTGCTGACTCTGGCTGGTACTGCTCTGGGTACCACTGGCTCTGGCTGGTACTGCTGGCTCTGGCTGGTTCTGCTGTGGGTACTGCTGGCTCTGGCTGGTACTGCTGTGGGTACTGCCGGCTCTGGCTTATACTGCTGTGGGTACTGCTGGCTCTGGCTTATACTGCTGTGAGTACTGCTGGCTCTGGCTGGTACTGCTGGCTCTGGCTGGTACTGCTGTGTGTGCTGCTTGCGGGAAATGCTGGCTAGCAGCGGCGCCATGCTGGAGGAAGAGACGATGTTTCCTGTATTTGTCACAGGCGGAGTGCATTTGATATCACTCTGCCTGTGACTCACTCAGACTGTCAGAACGGAGCCGGAACTATACAGGAAGCATTGGCTCCGTTCTGACAGATCAGCTGAGAGACACAGACTCAGCTGCATGGGGGGCCGAACCAAATGACCTCGAGGGCCGCATACGCCCCCGGGACATAGGTTACCCACCCCTGGCTTAGAAGATCCCATGGTGCTGATTGTTGGGGCAAGGTCAGATGAGTCTGGGCATTTAAAACCTTTGAGATTGACATCACCTGGTCTTCCCAGACGATGATTGAGAACAATCCATGACACTGGCAGGTCTCAGCCTTGCAAAGGGGGCAGTGCATGCTATAAATTCTGCAGGGTGCCCAAACTTTTGCAGACGTTATTTTTTTGTTTTCTGTAATTTTGAAAGTGTTAATGATGGAAATAAAATCTAACTTTTGTTGACATATTATAAGAATGTCTAATCTGTAATTCGATGCCTTTTGGAGATTTTTCCATCTTTCCTTGGCTTCTTTATGCACATTAATACAAATTTTTACCTGGGATGCCCAAACTTTCGATCCCCAATCTATCTATCTATCTATCTATCTATCTATCTATCTATCTATCTATCTATCTATCTATCTATCTATTTATTTATTCTATAATTTTTTAGAGCACAAAAAATAAAAATCGCACAGGTGATCAAATACCACCAAAAGAAAGCTCTATTTGTGGGAAAAAAAGGACATTAATTTTATTTGGGTACAACTGCGCAATTGTCAAAGTAACGCAAAATATGGCCTGGTCATTAATCAATCCTTCTGCTCCAGAAGTGGTTAACCACTTCTGGACCGGAAGATTTTCCCCCTTAATGACCAGGCCATATTTTGCGATTCCGCACTGTTATTTTAACAGACAATTGCGCGGTCGTGCGACGCTGTACCCAAATAAAATTGATGTCCTTTTTTTCCCACAAACTGAGCTTTCTTTTGGTGGTATTTGATCACCTGTGCGATTTTTATTTTTTGTGCTATAAGGCTCCGTTCACATGTAGGCGTTTTTGGAGCGTTTTTCTGCTCACTGATCAGCTCTCAAAACGCCCAACAAGACAAATCCCATTCATTGCAATGACCCCTGTTCACATCTGAGCGTTTTGACGCCCTAAGGAAAACGCCCAACGCTCAAAAAAGTACTTGAGCTTCTTTTTGGGCAGATCACAGGCGTTTTGTCCCATAGACCTCAATGTAAAGTGATATTTGGCGTTTCACAGGCGTTTTACAAGCGTTTAGTTGCTCCTGATCAGCTCAAACAGCACAACTCTCCACCCAGGTCTCCACCCCCTTGGCATGCCTCTGCTGTGAGCACATTTTCCTGAAACATGGAGAACAGCAGTTAGGCAGTTTAGGTGACCAGACCCTGCCATACCAAGGTGACCGTAGCCTGCTGCCATACCAGGGTGACCGTAATGTAGTTTAGGTGAACTGACTCTGCTATGCCAGGGTGACCGAACTCAAGGTGACTGTGAACTGACTCTACTATGCCAGGGTGACCAAACTCTTCCATGCCAAGGTGACCGTAATGTAGTTTAGGTGAACTGACTCTACTATGCCAGGCTGACCAAACTCTTCCATGCCAAGGTGACCGTAACGAAGTTTAGGTGAACTGACTCTACTATGCCAGGGTGACCAAACTCTTCCATGCCAAGGTGACCGTAACGAAGTTTAGGTGAACTGACTCTGCTATGCCAGGCTGACCAAACTCTTCCATGCCAAGGTGACCGTAACGAAGTTTAGGTGAACTGACTCTGCTATGCCAGGCTGACCAAACTCTTCCATGCCAAGGTGACCGTAACGAAGTTTAGGTGAACTGACTCTGCTATGGCAGGCTGACCAAACTCTTCCATGCCAAGGTGACCGTAACGAAGTTTAGGTGAACTGACTCTGCTATGCCAAGCTGACCAAACTCTTCCATGCCAAGGTGACCGTAACAAAGTTTAGGTGAACTGACTCTACTATGCCAGGGTGACCAAACTCTTCCATGCCAAGGTGACCGTAATGTAGTTTAGGTGAACTGACTCTACTATGCCAGGCTGACCAAACTCTTCCATGCCAAGGTGACCGTAACAAAGTTTAGGTGAACTGACTCTGCTATGCCAGGGTGACCAAACTCTTCCATGCCAAGGTGACCGTAACGAAGTTTAGGTGAACTGACTCTGCTATGCCAGGCTGACCAAACTCTTCCATGCCAAGGTGACCGTAATGAAGTTTAGGTGAACTGACTCTGCTATGCCAGGCTGACCAAACTCTTCCATGCCAAGGTGACCGTAACGAAGTTTAGGTGAACTGACTCTGCTATGCCAAGCTGACCAAACTCTTCCATGCCAAGGTGACCGTAACGAAGTTTAGGTGAACTGACTCTACTATGCCAGGGTGACCAAACTCTTCCATGCCAAGGTGACCGTAACGAAGTTTAGGTAAACTGACTCTGCTATGCCAGGCTGACCAAACTCTTCCATGCCAAGGTGACCGTAATGTAGTTTAGGTGAACTGACTCTACTATGCCAGGCTGACCAAACTCTTCCATGCCAAGGTGACCGTAACGAAGTTTAGGTGAACTGACTCTGCTATGCCAGGCTGACCAAACTCTTCCATGCCAAGGTGACCGTAACGAAGTTTAGGTGAACTGACTCTACTATGCCAGGGTGACCAAACTCTTCCATGCCAAGGTGACCGTAACGAAGTTTAGGTGAACTGACTCTGCTATGCCAGGCTGACCAAACTCTTCCATGCCAAGGTGACCGTAACGAAGTTTAGGTGAACTGACTCTGCTATGCCAGGCTGACCAAACTCTTCCATGCCAAATGTGACCGTAACGAAGTTTAGGTGAACTGACTCTGCTATGCCAGGCTGACCAAACTCTTCCATGCCAAGGTGACCGTAACGAAGTTTAGGTGAACTGACTCTGCTATGCCAGGCTGACCAAACTCTTCCATGCCAAGGTGACCGTAACGAAGTTTAGGTGAACTGACTCTGCTATGCCAAGCTGACCAAACTCTTCCATGCCAAGGTGACCGTAACGAAGTTTAGGTGAACTGACTCTACTATGCCAGGGTGACCAAACTCTTCCATGCCAAGGTGACCGTAACGAAGTTTAGGTAAACTGACTCTGCTATGCCAGGCTGACCAAACTCTTCCATGCCAAGGTGACCGTAATGTAGTTTAGGTGAACTGACTCTACTATGCCAGGCTGACCAAACTCTTCCATGCCAAGGTGACCGTAACGAAGTTTAGGTGAACTGACTCTGCTATGCCAGGCTGACCAAACTCTTCCATGCCAAGGTGACCGTAACGAAGTTTAGGTGAACTGACTCTACTATGCCAGGGTGACCAAACTCTTCCATGCCAAGGTGACCGTAACGAAGTTTAGGTGAACTGACTCTGCTATGCCAGGCTGACCAAACTCTTCCATGCCAAGGTGACCGTAACAAAGTTTAGGTGAACTGACTCTGCTATGCCAGGGTGACCAAACTCTTCCATGCCAAGGTGACCGTAACGAAGTTTAGGTGAACTGACTCTGCTATGCCAGGCTGACCAAACTCTTCCATGCCAAGGTGACCGTAATGAAGTTTAGGTGAACTGACTCTACTATGCCAGGGTGACCAAACTCTTCCATGCCAAGGTGACCGTAACGAAGTTTAGGTGAACTGACTCTGCTATGCCAGGCTGACCAAACTCTTCCATGCCAAGGTGACCGTAACGAAGTTTAGGTAAACTGACTTTGCTATGCCAGGCTGACCAAACTCTTCCATGCCAAGGTGACCGTAACGAAGTTTAGGTGAACTGACTCTGCTATGCCAGGGTGACCAAACTCTTCCATGCCAAGGTGACCGTAACGAAGTTTAGGTGAACTGACTCTGCTATGCCAGGCTGACCAAACTCTTCCATGCCAAGGTGACCGTAATGAAGTTTAGGTGAACTGACTCTACTATGCCAGGGTGACCAAACTCTTCCATGCCAAGGTGACCGTAACGAAGTTTAGGTAAACTGACTTTGCTATGCCAGGCTGACCAAACTCTTCCATGCCAAGGTGACCGTAACGAAGTTTAGGTGAACTGACTCTGCTATGCCAGGCTGACCAAACTCTTCCATGCCAAGGTGACCGTAACGAACTTTAGGTGAACTGACTCTGCTATGCCAGGGTGACCAAACTCTTCCATGCCAAGGTGACCGTAACGAAGTTTAGGTAAACTGACTTTGCTATGCCAGGCTGACCAAACTCTTCCATGCCAAGGTGACCGTAACGAAGTTTAGGTGAACTGACTCTGCTATGCCAGGGTGACCAAACTCTTCCATGCCAAGGTGACCGTAACGAAGTTTAGGGTAAATTGACTCTGCTATGCCAAGATGACCGTAATGTAGATATATATATGGAATCAAAAAACACCATTTTGAAGCCCTAAAACCCAATAAATGCCCCTAAAAAGTGCCTAGGGTTCTGGGTCATGCCCCAGGGACTATGAATCAGGCAAAAAAAGTTCTTAAAAATTGTCGTTTTCGATAGAGAGCCAATTATTGAAAAAAATAAAAAAAAAAAGATTTCTTTGGATTTAGTTTTAATTTTAGTGTCTGGGGGGTCTAAAAAGTGTACCTGTGAAGTTTCAGCTCTGTAGCATGTCCAGAACCAGAAAAAAAAAAAGATCATGCAGAAGAGGAGGTCCCTGGGAGGTCCAATGCAGAAGAGGAGGTCCCTGGGAGGTTCCTTTGCAAATGTTGTAAAAAAAAAACACTCTGCTTTTCCATTGGTCACCTAAAACGCCTGAAAAACGATAAACAAACGCCTGAAAAACGCCAACGCCTACATGTGAACGGAGCCTTAACAAAAAAGGAGCGACAATTCTGGAAAAAAAAATATATATATTTTTTTCACATTCTGCTATAGGACATTCCCCCCCCAAAAAAAAAAAATTACCAATAATTAACATTTTAGGCCAATTTTGTTTTCTGCTACATATTTTTGGTAAAAAAAAAATCGCAATAAGCGTATTTTGATTGGTTTGCGCAAAAGTTATCGCGTCTACTAACTATGGGAAAGATTTATGTCATTTGTATTTCTTTTTTTCACTAGTGATGGCGGCGATCTGCTATTTTTAGTGGGACTGCGACATTGTGGCGGACAGATTGGACCCCTGACTGACATTTTTGACACTTTTGGGGGTACCAGTGACATTACTACAGTAATCAGTGCTAAAAATATGCACTGTTACTGTACTAATGACACTGGCAGGGAAGGGGTTAACATTGTGGGTGATCAAAGGGTTAAATGTGAGCCTAGGGGAGTGATTCTAACTGTGGCGGGGGGCGTGGCTTGTGAAATGATCATAGAGAAATGTGATCCTAATATAGAAGGATCACAGGAGCTCTGTGATCATTCCAGAGAGAAGAACGGTCAGATGTGATTACAACATCCGACCCTTCTTCTTTCTCAGCGGGGAACGATCGCGGGTGTCAGGCGCCAATTGGAGCTGCCTGACCCGTGCATCGGCTTTCCCGCTGCCGAGTGGAGGCGGGCACGTGCCGGCCCCCTAGCCGCAGGCGCACGACCGACGTAGGTTTACACCAGTATGCGCAGGAGGACCACACTGCTGCAGTAAAAAAGCCTGCGGGCGGTATTGTTGCGGACCATGTCCATC